>NC_088248.1:51180852-51489066 GCF_036013445.1 Caloenas nicobarica | reverse complement strand
CCATTCTATGAATAGCACATGTTACAATGACAGTGTACCCAGTTCTGTTTAACTGCAATAATAACATTATTTTCTCTTGCTTTAAAAACAACTTTTCTGTGTGCTTCTGTTTCAAGTATTGTGGCTGTTTGTTGGTGTTGGTTTGCTAGGATTGGGTCTACGTTATAAAACTTACCAGAAGAAGTTAGGCCAAGGGGTGAGTAGTGCGTTTGTGAAAGTGATAACTTTCAAATATGCAGTAAAATGCGCGTGTGGTATTCTAGGTGTGTTGGTTGGTGCTGAAGAACTCTTCGTACCAGTATCCAAGTATTCAGCAAAACGAATGCAGAAATGGAGATGCAAAAAGTTTAATTTGTAAATTGACATTGGACATGGGAAATGTCTGGGTCTTTGGAGATTTATTGTGCTGCTATGAAGGAAAAAAAAAATCTGAAAACTTGCGAGATGCTTGCCTCATATATTCAATTTGAATGTTACTTTTATAAATGAGTTTACTTGAATTGTATTCAAAACTTGACAGAACAATGCTGTTAGCAGCCTGAGGTTCATTCCAGCTGAAGGATGCTATGTTTTTGTATTTTTAACTCTGAATTTGACCTCTCTGAAAACTTGGTTGACTTAGACTAGTTATGGAAATTGGATAAATATCATAAGATTCCAGTTTTCTGTCCGGCAAAAAATTAGGTATTACAATGATAACAATTAAGATTAAGATGCTTAATGCTTGCAAAGTTTAGCATTTAGATTACTTACCAGTTGTCCAAGTGTGTTGCTTGCTTATGTAGTAATTTAAATTTAAAATAAGATCTGTTTTGATCAGATATAAATTAACATTTTTTCTGTTCAATGATTTAATTTAATTGATGCACTTGGTTGCAATTATGAATTAGACTTTTTTCTTTTGGTGGCAGTTCTGAAAAAGTCCTTTGAAACTTGCTCTTGATATGTATTCCTGTTGGTAATTTTTTTTTTGTTAGAGAAATCACTCAGGACAAATGCAGGAAAAGAGGCAGAGAAGGTGACGAGAGCTAAGTGGAAATTGTGTGTGTGTGTGTGTACGCACCCCCATGCACGTGTGTATTCACACATGCACACAGACATACACATTTGGCTTTCTTTTCAGAACTCATCCGGGTTTGTAATACCTTATAACGTGGAAAAAAGTGGGTAGTCCCTCTTAGACGAAAAAATTAGTAATCTCTTTCATATTCACTTATTTACTGTTACTTGTACAAATTCATTTCAACTATGATGACTCTTCTCCTCTTGTTAATAGCAGATTTTTCTCAAAAATACCAAAAGTCTTTTGTAATCCTGACAGCTTCATTAGGAAAATATGCTGGTTAAACATCTCTTCTTGCGTGTCTTTTATGGCACCATGTATCTAGTGTTGTTGACTGTGAAAGTATAATACCTGAAAGTCAAATTGTACTTTTTTTTTCCATTCGTTTTTCTGAGGTTCCAAAAAGAGACTTCTCTGCTATGATCTGGCCTTTTAGATTTGGATATGACAATGACGGATGGTCTAATTTGGAAGGATCAGCTGATTTGCTTAATCAGACAGGTAACATTTTTTTTTTCCACTGCATTTATGTTTGAGAGGGTTCATCTGAAGAGACACAAACAAGAACACCTGCTGGATAACTGAGTACCCATTAACACAAAAATTAACACATTAACACAAAAACTTGTGTTTAGTGGCTTTCTCCTGAATTTGTGAGCTGTTCCAATACAATCACTTCTGTTGAAAATCCATTTGCAGTGATAATTTTTAATGTATTTTTAAAGAATCTTCTGGTCGGAGGAAACGTTTTGTTTGTTATTTGGATTTTTTTCTCATATTGCTGCTGAGTTCCCTGTCTATAGAGAAATTCTTTACATAAATGAAATAGTGATAAATATCCTTTTAGATCAAATTTAATGTTTTATAACTGGTCTGTTTTTTTCAGATGTGAAGCATTATATAATTCCTAAAGGGTCTGAAATTAAAATGCCCTAACCAAGGTGTACAGAGGAGAAACAGACAAGTCTGCTCCAATCACTGAGCCAGAGCAATGTATAAAAGAAAATTAGTGACTGTAGCCTAGTTGAGTTGTCAGGATTGTACTGTAAAGAAGAGTCTCTAACCTGTTGCTCATGGATATGATTTTGGTTGGAAAATTAGCTATAGGAAATGAAGAATTTGGACCAAAGACTAGTGCTGCTGCAGGGTGCATTGAAAGCGATTGACCAGTGGTCAATACCCATGTCTGGGTATTTATTTAATCTTCGCATATTTATTTTTTAACTGTAATGAATACATTTATTTTTGGTACCTATAGTTTAAATTCATGAATATTAGAAAAAGAGATTACCTGGTTATGTCTGCTGAGGATTTATTTGTGGAAATGAAGTATCACTTCTAAAAGAAGCAATTGGTATGTCAAAAAGGCAGCAAATTCCAAAATATAAAGGAATAAATCTTAATTCCTGATTGCTGGAAACAGTATTCTGGGGTTTTATGTTACATGTATGCTGTTACATAAAATACCACATTATAATTTCCAGGAAATGCATTAATGCATTCAGAGTTCAGCTGGAGCTTCTGAAACGGTTTGTTTGCTAAAGAAGAGTAGCTGATTTTGACAGCCACAGAGAAAAGAGGGGCCAGCTTCTTCAGCACAGGGGTTATCTTCAGAAGTGTGCATTCCTTGGGCTCATCTTCTCTCTGCTGGAACAGTGAAGATGCAACGTGTGATGGCTTTTGTGACTAGAACTCCTGCCTGCCCTGAAGGGAGGCAACATGAAGCCCTCTTGATGGTTTCAGTCATTGTTTCCGTGGCCAGCATATATGCTAATGATGTAGAAGCAAAAATCTGGGAATCCACTTAAACGTACTCCGAGCTACCATTTTCGCTGCTGACATGGCTTTCATAGTGCTAAATAAGACAATTCGGTGTGGTCGTAATTCCTTACAGAAGGGCTGCGGATGAAGCGGTGACTCGATCTGCCTTCTAGAGTAGGAGAGCACTCCAGGAAGGCATGATCACCGCAAGAAGGGAGCACTTGCTGCTGCTGCAGCCGCACTGACCTGCTGCTGAAGCGGAGCCTGGATGGTTCAGCCAGCCTGTGCCCAGCCTGTGCCCAGCCTGCAGACCCTCACCTTCCCTCAGGCATGGGCAGGTCTTCCTTAGCTGCCAGTTCCTTGAGGGACCACGTAGCTGTTCCTGTGTCCTGCAGCTAAAATACAGGAGGACCTGTCATGTTCCCCTGACAAAACCATACCTCAGCATCTGAACAGGGAGGGACCACAGTGGCCTGAGAAAGTGAGGTGTCAACAATTCAGTAAAGCTGGGAACCCTTTTCTTACCGTGCCTGGTGGCTGACGCTAGGTTGCTATGGGCTGATTAATTGTTTTGGCAGCAGCAACCTGCTCCCTCTTGCACGGGACCCTTTGGAGCAGAATGGGATTTGGTAGATAAAGGTAAGCACAGATGTGCTGTGTAGTGCTTTTTCAACAAGTTGAAAGCAGTGGACTCGCTGCTGTGCTGTTTATCTGTGTATGCACATTACGTCTAATGCTTTTGAAATGGCCTGCACTAGGTTCGTGCAGACCAGCTGGACTGTGCCGTCTCACGTGTGTCTGGTTATGCACCGGGAAGGTACTGTGGCATCCAGACACGAAGTGTCTGTCCTGAGGCTGTGTAGCCTGCAGTGACTGAAAGTTTGGGCATGATTTTGTTGCCAGTGTAAGATTTGCCGTGATTGACTCCTGAAGGGCTTGTGTCCATCCCTGTGTAATCAAAAGGGAAATTATGACATTATGTAGTCATTTATAAATCACACGTATAGGTCACAGCTATGGTTTCACAAATATTTTCTTTTTTCTTCCCCATTTTAGGTGCAGATTTTATCACTATTATAGAGAGTGATGCCTCTAAACCATTCATTGGGAACAATGATCCAACAATGTGGCTAGGAGAAAGACTAGGATTTTACACGGATTTTGGTCCAAGCACAAGAGATCACACTTGGGGGTGAGTCATCTTTACATACACAGTGACAGTAAATATATGTAAATACACTACCCAATACTAACTCCACTAGAACATGGGCAAAGAATAATTGGAATAATAATCACCGTAATCACTTGTTAGGACTTGTCTTTAAGAATGCACCTTGATTCCCTCTCATTACAGTGCAATGCAGATTAAGTTTTCTCATTGTTAAAAATGATAAGTTTTTGGTGCCTGGCCTTATACGCTGCTTTGGCTGTGGTGATGCAGAGAATGGCATCCTGCCCTTTGATGTACAGAGTTGGATGTCTGGCATTCCAAGTACTGTATCTGATTCGCTTTTCTCATTATTTTGTTTTAGCCTACGAAAAGTTTAGATTTCAGACTTAAAAACATGATAGCAGTTGGAAAATGTAGCTGCACCTGGAGTTATTAGAAATTTTTAATTAATTAAATCCAGCTTGGGCTGTATAGTGGGAAATGGGCATAGAAAGGTGCATGTCTATTTGACCAGACTTTTTGTGTCTGATTTTACTTCAGTGCTTGACCAACTACCAGCTGCATGTCTTTGCCCTCTAGAAAATAGTGGCTTATGATGTGGCTTTTTTTCCCGGAGGATACGCAGATCTCTGTGGCAAATGGAACTTCCTAGTGATGTTGCAATGGCTATTTAATTTTTTCTGTATATTAAGGGAATTTAGTAACTTTCCTCTTCCAGAGCCTTTGTCTCTAAGTGATGCAGAATGGGGCAGAAGAGTCATTCTCTGAAATTTTCTTCATGAAATATTTTGGAAAAACCTGACCCAAAATTGTTTTAAGGTTGATTCCGAACAGAAGCTGAAAGGTTGAGAAATTTCCTGGTTTAAAGGTGTATTTCTACCTGCTCCTACTTCTAATAAAATACATTTTAATTACTGGTAGTATAAAATTCTGTTTTGTCTGAAGATGCAGATTTTGAAAGGCTCAGTGTAAGAATTCATGTATCTGGAATGGTATTTCTTTGTGTAGGAATGAACTTGATAATACATTTTTAGACATGTACTTAAGTAATATTTTAGAGGAAAACCTTCTAGATTCAGAATAGTCTGCTAGAGATGGTTTGTATTCTGGTCTGATGGTTTGAGTTCAGTGACCATTAGTTTTCTGCTCATATTTATCTGCTTAGTTCACACTTGTGAGGCTTGTGAACTACGAAATGTAACTGTTTCCCTCTTCTCATGTAGGATTATGGCGCTATCAAGGTATCCAATTGTAAAATCTGCCCATCACCTCCTTCCGTCTCCAGAGGGAGAGATTGCACCCGCCATCTCCATGACTGTCAACTTCACAGGGAAACTGGTTGATTTTGTTGTTGCGCACTTTGGAAATGAAGAGTGTGTATTTTATTTGTTGTTACATTATGTCGTGCAAAGCCGTGTAACATAGCTGTAATTTGTGAACTTCTGGGATTTCTTTTGTACCTTTTAAAATATGCTGCTGTAATACTGGTTCTAAGAAGGCACATTGGAGGAAATTCTATGACATACCTACTGTTTTAAAATTTTGAAGCATTCTTTTAAATGGACAAATATGTCCCCCAACACTCAGCTGAGCCTGATATCTGAGTTACTAGAGATATATAGTTCTGCAAAACCACAACACATAATAGGGCTACAGATACATTTCAGTGCAGGATAGCATGCTTCTGACTTTCTGCATGTGGAACAGATCTATTACTTTCCATGACTGCAGCTAGTTATAGTTGCAGATAGATAGCATTAATGGACAATAGATGCTTATTAAAATAAAAAGTAAGAATTCTGAAACCTCCAAGAAAGGATAGTATTGAAAAAGCAACAAAAATATCCATTCACTGTCCTTCTGACTAGGTTAAACTGGAAATATCTAAATTGATCCTTGGATTTTGAAAGGAAGAATTATACCAATAACTCAAATATGTGACAGAAAAGATAATGGTGTATATTTCAGTTCTTTAGGACAATGTCTTGATTACTTGTGTGTAATGAATACTAATAAGGGAGAGTTTTGCGATACTTCATGTGGCTGTATTTTCTGTTTCATTTGCTGCAATATCTAGTATTATGTTTGTGATTATGTAGTAAGATTTGGACTTATTTTTGTATTTGTTATAATTCAAGGAGAAGCAAATTTATGGATTAGGTGCAGAATATAATATGCAAAGAAGCTGCTCAGAAAGCAGTAGGAATTCTCATTATCCCATACTGAGCTTCCCTGTTTCCTTCCCCTGTGCAGAAGCTGTGCACCAAGTATGCAAATTGTTCACAGATTTCCCTTTTACCAAACATATATAGTTGTCAGAAACCATTCCCAGGCTGACCTCTAGAAAGGAATTTCATTCTGCACCTCACACAGATTAAGACTTGTCTCTCTGATAAACTGGTTGTTGAAGTAGAAGAAAATAGCTCTGTATTCCCCCCTCAGAGAGATGAGATAAAGATGAAGGAGAAAATAGGAGGAGAAACACGGGAAACAATTACAAATTAGATTGTGTTTTGAGATGAATGAATTTGTAATTAAATGGCACATACAGCTGCTTGTTTTTAATCTTTTTTTCATCTGCTGCTTAGGATGAGATAAACTATATATGCGCTGCATAACTAGGGATTTTTTAAAAGACTTTAAAAAATGTAACCATGCCTGTGTCATTTAAAAGAACGCAACTTCTAGATTCTGTGATTCTAGAAAGAGCAGCTAGCTGAGCAGGCAAGTTCACCTATACCCAGGTCAGACTTCTGTTTAAATGGTTGAGGTTTTTTGTCTCCTGACTCTGTGCTTTTTCTCCCCAATGCCTTTGCTTCAGTCAAGTTCTGCTATTTAGAAAACACAGTAGCATTTAAATTCTTGTATTCTTTTGGGATTACAGATTCCAAAATCAACTCCCCCTCTCAATGGTATTTAGCCCAGTCTATCATAAAGAAGAAAACATGCTCTGCACAGCTGTTTAAAGTTATTAACGTGAAGAATCGTAGAAAGAGAACTGTATTTACATTATGTTATGACAAATCCAAGGACAGGGAATGGGATCCAGTGCAGTATTTTACCAGGCTCCACTTACGCTGTGACTTTTGGACTTGTTGGAACTGTTGTGTAAATCTTGTTAAATAGATGCAGAATACCTGCCAAATGTCATTAAGTAGTGTTAATGGGATGATGTAGCTCTTAAGTTATATTTCATCAATTATGTGACCCAGACTTTAAGATTTTGTTTGTTTGTTTGTTTGTTTGTTTTACCATGATCTGTCCATCCTAAAAGTTTTGTTAGCATGGGAGCTCTTTGTCATGCACCACTCTGTGCTTGCACAATCACATTTCAAGTGCAGGCAGAGACAAAGCCTCACATAACCAAAACACTTATATGCACATTTCCTAGTGATGAGATCAGTATTAAAACCAAAACCATAATAGAAAAAGTTGTACCTATAATGGTTAGAAAGAGAATCCTAATTACATCTAGCACGACCATGTGGCTTTTATCGAACATAGTGATCATTCTGAATCAGTGAGCTTTCTATAAACTTTCATACTCTCTAATACTGAGCCATAAAAAAGATGTCAGATTCATTTGTGGTTTAATATGCTATAGCAAAAAGATTCTGAGCTAAAACATACGTATGTTAAAGTCTTTACCATTTCTTTCAGAGAGGACTTGGACAGAAAACTCCAGGCTATAGCTGTTTCAAAACTATTGAAGACTAGCTCTAAGCAAGTTGTATTTCTAGGATACATCACGTCAGCTCCTGGATCCAGAGATTATACTGAATTAATAGAAAACGGAAATGTCCAGGTAATGTAAAAATACTGCTTCTTTTAGCTGTTAAAGATAATGTGTATTCGAAACATTAAGCTTAATATTTCAAATTGATAACTTGGAAATAGACATATAAGAAAATACATGCACATTTTCAAATACAATCTTCAGCTACCTCATGACTTGTTATAGAGAAGGTGGAGTTACACAGTGAAAGGACAAGAGGCAATGAACAGCAGTTGCCACTAGGAAATGTCAGTTAGAATAGCAGAAGAAAAAAATAAACAATCACCGTTAGGGTTGTCAAGCATTAGAACAGAGGCCCAAAGAAGCTGTGAAATCTCCATCTGTGGAGATATTCAGAAATTGGCTGCATAAGACCCTGAGAAACCTTCTTGGAGTTACTCTAAGTGTGGGGTTGGTAGTGGGTGACCTCCAGATGTCCCTTCCAACCTCCAATTCTGTTATTCTTTTGTTTTAAAAGTGAGTTCTGCAATTTGGTTTTCTGTCAGGAGATGTAAAAAAGTTGTCTAATTTGTCTGACAGTGGGGTTTTACCTTTCTACCTTATTACAATGTTCTAAGCAAAATATTTTTCTATAGCAGGTTTACACATTGGTTCTGATACTGATTTAAAGCCTACCCATAAGGAAAGCTTGCCTTATTTTGTTGATCTTTTTTTTCTGCTTTCACTCATAGGATATTGACAGTACAGATCATGACAGATGGTGCAGCTATATTATGTATCGCGGAGTTATAAGGTATGTTAAAGTGGATCATTATTCATTAGTTTTAAACATCTTTATGACAATCAGTTTTACACTCTTCTTTAGGTAATTGTGGAAGAGTCTTACATGCGTAAACAATTATGTATGGACAGTTAGATATATCATGAAATAATGGGAAACATCCATCTCGGGATGAATTGGTGTATTTCTGAATATCATTCCCAAAGACAGTATTAGAGGTTTCATCATTCTGTGTCAAGAGCCTTCAGATCTAATCTGCTTGGGTAACATAAACCTACTTTTTTCCAAAGCTCTGTCTTTGCAGCTTCATTCTAAAATGTGAAGGCTAAGCCCTGATTAGTATGTGACACAGAAGATACACATTTTGAACCATGATTGTAGGGTTCGTTGAAGCAAAATGCTGATCTAATCCAGCCAAGCTTTATGCTGGATTCAGTGGAAACTTTAACTGTGTAAGCCCACACTGAAGCACTTTCCTCTACTGGGACCTATGCACTCCAGATCTTTTAATATCAAGTTGCTTGTAAATCATTCTCCTGGTGATGTATGTACCGAAATGGAATTCAGTTTCTTCTGAATAAACTGCAAATTCTGCAGTCTTCACAGGAGTAAACCCAGTAAACTAGATAGCTGTCTTAAGTAACAGTACTGAGTAGAAAAAAAAAAAAGCAACAACAAAACCCCCATTTGCAATCTAATTTTTCTCATTATTCATTCCACTGATGCCTGAGTTCCTTTCTTGAATTTCAAAATCTCTTCAATGAAAAAAGTTGGTGAGCTTATACCAGTATGCATATTCTAAAACTAATTTAAAAAATAAGTTTCTAGATCTAGAATTTATTTTTGTTGTCAAATTTTCTCTGTTTTTCTACTCGTGACATTTTGTTACAATGCTCATGTTTATAGAGCGCTTTAAGGTTTTTGAAGGTGAGATTCACAGAAATGAAAAGTTAGGCTGATAGGTTAAATAGTAACTCCTGAAAAAAAAGATACATGAATCAAGAATGTGCTGAAATTGCCTTGAGTTATTTCTTCAAACTAACTCTTCTTGTATCCCACAGGTTGGGCTATGCCCGCATATCTCATGCTGGCTTAAGTGATTCAGAAGTCCAGATGGCCAAATTTAGGATCCCAGATGACTTGGATAGCTATATTGATAATGATAGAATTGTCACTGATCCCAGCCAAGTTCCCGAGGACATCCATTTCAATCCCAGGTCAGTGTTTCTCATAAGAAATTAAGGGGATGAGGTCCATGACATCTTGTAAAAGAGAAGTCTAGGAAAAAAATTGTTCTTAAAGTGGGACACGCTGGTTATTACCAGGCTAAGCAGAAGATTAAGAAGTAAGAACTTCTGATTTGTAATTCAAATTTTTTTCCACTGACTTGGCATGCGCCTTGGGAAAATCAGTCTCCTGTGTCATAGCATAAGTCGAAGGTAATGCTTCTTTCACCCAAGTGATTAATTTCTGAGATTGTTTGATAGGGATATTTGCTAAGTGGTATGGTGACTAATTTTGTAGATGATGAGACATCTCCCATGTTTCTCAGCACTTTTGAAGATTGAGGTCTTAATGTATTATTATTTAGAACATAAAATACAATATATACGTTAAATACTCTTTGCATAAGCATTTTAAAACATACTATGTAACTGGAGCAAAAATTAAGGAGAATGCCTGAGGCAGTATGTTACATATGTCCAGCAGAAAAAAGGACTAGATTTTTACATAAAAAGTTATTTATTTCTTTAACATGGCCATTTTTCCACAGGCATTGCACAAGGAAGATAAATATTGAGAAAGGTATTTATTTTATATTGAATATCAGTGGAAGAGTCGTGAAGTTTGAGATAGATGTTGCTACAGAGGGACAATTTCCAGCAATGCTGTATTTACTACTTCTAACTTGCATAATACAGAATATCTTAATTTCTTCTAGACACTTAACAGTTGAACTTATTCATTTTTTATTTGGCACTCAGTCACTGGCTTCCTCTCTAAGCAAAAGTTTGCACACTGTTTTCCACATGATGAAACTTGCCTAAAGTTAGCATTCACATTCAGATTTTTCTCAATTGATTTCGGCACAGAACATTTTTGTGGTCCTAATTTCTTTCATGTCTGCCTAGAAACAGAAAGAAAATTATACCCTTTATGAATAAGTTTAACTTTTTCCAATTAACTGTAGTTCTTTTGAAGTGTAATGGCACTGCTTTTAAATGCTATTTAGCACTGGTATTTTGAATAAGTGCTATATTTTCCTTCTGCAAATCTATCTACCGTAATAGACAGTAGTAAAAACTTTCAGATTTTAATATGGCATGAACAATTACAATTTTTACCATAATTTTCAAAAGAAAGATGTGCAATATTAACAATAGGGCTGAGTATTTGGTATTACGTGGGGTTGAATTCTATCTCCACTGAAATAAGTAGAAAAAACTTACAAGGTCATAGGATTTTACTAGATAAATGCACTGCTCACCTTCGTCAGGTGGAGTTCCATTTATAGAGTGTCTACGGCATTAATACAATCAGTGGAATTAAATGTCTCCATTATACTCAAAGACCTGTAGTCAGATAGTGTATATAGATTATGATTTTTATGTAAGTAGAGTTGTGGCCTGTGTCTGAAATAAACCATGTAGAACATTGGGAAGAAGTGTTAATTATACTGCAGCAAGTGTATTATTTAATTCCATGGGTTAAATCATGTTGTAATGGTTTTGCTTTGTTGAATATTTTTCTTAGGTTTGGATCTTATAAAGATGGACATAATTATGAGCATATTCATCACTTTCATATGAGCACTCCTAAGTATTTTCAACAGACAAACTAGAATGAGAAAACAACATATAATTGGGACCAACAATAAAGGTTTGTTGCTTGAAACTGCACTGGCAGCCAAAAAGATGACATTGTTTAAGGATGTGTAACGCTGTGAATGTCTGCGTAATGGCTGGTGACTCTTTTCTTTAATGAGTCGTTATCACTGTGAGAGAGGGAAGACATCTGCATTTTGATAAACCAGTGCCTACCTGAGCCAGATACCTGCTTTGTCCACAGCAAAGCAAGGGTGGGAACTTGCTTTGGTGGTAACTTCTTCAACTTTTTTGAAGGTATCCTATATTGTGCTGTTTCAGAGTTTTCTTTAGGGTCCAGATACAAGCCCTTTCCTCCCCTAGGAGCTCACTAGAACAATCATGAACAAAGAGTTTCAGCTGACTTCCACACCTCTGATGACTGAGGCAAAGCAAAATAACAAGGTAGTGTAGGTAACCTGGTGATACATGCTGCACTTTGTAGTCCTGATGCTATTGCAATGAAAAGGTTGGCCTTGGGTTTTCCAAAATAGGGATGGGACTAGTGTGTTTCTTCATAGGGAGATATGCAGTAACTATGTGTTTGAAATGTGTGCGTTTTTTACTTACTGAAACATTATTTACATCTGCTGCTATTCCACATTGTATTCTTAAGTGAGTTTTATTATAACAATTTGCAGATGATTGATATTCGTAATATGGGAGAAAACGCTGTGACTTTTACAGACACTTGTTTTACAAGACGCTAGACACTGCAATGCTTTTACAAAGCGAAGGGTAAAGTACCTCCAAGTAGTTATGAGACACTTAAGTGAACACACTGCAGAAGAATTAAAAAAAAATCACACCCAACATGACAAGGGTTCTCAGAAGGGCAAAAAGTTGATTGAAATTTTTATTTAAAATAAACTGTAATAAACCAAACAAAAAATGCATTGTTCCTCTGCTAGGACTACATTTTTTAGTGGGACCAAATAGAAGTGGGGCTTTTTTTTGGCCTAGGCAGTGAATTACCTACTACGTAACAAACACATAAGACAACATAAAACGTTTTTTCTCAGGGTCTCTTGGCATCGTCTTTTATATTTAAGTCCTGGTCCTTCAGTATATGTGCAGAACTTCCCTTAAACAACAAGGACGTCTTTTGGTGTTGGCCAAAGGAAGTTTTGTGCCTGTGAGAAAAACGTTAGCTGGTTTATTTAAGTGACCCTCTCAACTTGGAAACCACAATTGTGATGTTTGCATTCAGTACTGTATGTCTTCCCAGCAATACCTAAACATACGATAAGGGACACATAGCAGGAAAGAGGTGGTGGTGAGTTTTGGTTTTTTCCCCTCTCTCTCATTCTCCACTATGTGCTTTTGAGAACAGCTTGAGCATACTCAATTTTATTGTTTCTCTATATAAGCAAAGGCAGGATGTGTGTTTACCCAGGGTTTCTTCTTCTGTGGAGTGAGGTAATTCCTGCCATCACCAAGCTTGTCGCTTTATCCTGGTTCTCCCTTGTTTTTAAGACTGTTTTTCTGGGAATGAAACACTTCACTGCCTTTTGTGGGCAGAGGATATTTGAAAGGCACTTGAGGAATACACAGCCACCACAACTTCATCTCAGATGGTATTAGAAAGCCTGACTTCATTAGTTATAAATAACCATCCATTGTTGAACTAATTTACTTCTCACCTAGAGGTGTTTGTCTTTATAAGCCCAAGGAAGTCTAATTACACATTCCAGTTTAGGCATCCCTTAGGAAGGATTCGAAATTCTCTGAACTTGTTCTCCGTGTGACTCTCCAGCAGGACAGGATAAATCAGGTTTCAGAGTGATGGAAGCAACTTTCTTGCACTTTGAGCAGTTTTCTTCTGCTAACAGCCGTAGCTGCTGTCTCTCCCTTCTCACAGCCTGCAGGAGCTGCTGGTACAGTGCCAACATTGCACAGGGCTCTGAGTATCCTCAGTTTCTTGCAGCACACTCGTGCTAGCTCTGATGCACATCCAGCCACAGGTTTGCCTTTCCATGGCCTGTACGAAACACGGCGTTATCTTCCCACATTACTTAATGTTCTCCAGAGGCTGACTCTGCAAATACCTTGTAATGTGAGTAGTTTATTCATCTGAGATGCAGGAAATGATACTCATAAATATAAAAAGCTTGAAAGCACCTTTTTTCCTAACAATTTAATAATAGAATGAGGGTATTTTTCAAGAATTCAGACACCAAAGCATGACTTGTGTAACAGATCAGACTATACGTCATCCCTGTGTGTAATCTTTGAAGTCTGTGAGCATACTTGGATTCATTTTCACAGGATTTAGAAAGTTTCATCCCATTAGAAACGTTCACATAGACATTGACAAAATCTGAAGTTCAAATATTCTCTTCTTCTGAGTACCTTGTGTAATTTAATGTCAGTGGATCCATACCCAATAATGCCTAATATCAGAAAACACTCGATGTATAATAAATGTAATGAATAGCAAGTATTTGTTGGCATTTGCATTATTTTATCAAAATGACTAAGAGAAACTATGACCATGAACTGTTTGTATACTGCTTCTACTACTGTGGTTAGAATTGGGAAGTTAAAACTACACTTTATTTGTCCTTGAACCTGCACATTGATCTAATTCCCTGGATCTGACTGGTTTAGAAAAATGTGCAGTAGATCTCTCAGTTGCAATCACTATATTTCAAACTATGAAAGAAATGTGCTAGAACAGGTCCTGCTGCAGGGGCGTGTGACTAATCTTGCTGTTCTCTAATCTTATTCTCTTCATCTCAGCTTTCATAAGATAGTATGTTATGAAATTAAAAGTTTGTGATGTCTTTAACTATGCATTCAGAGACAGCATGAGGAGATAAAATGTATTAAAAACCCACATTTTATTTTCTAAAAGTTTGAACTTTTCCTGGTGGTAAAAGGTCTAGATGATACGCGTTTGACTTATACATAGTATGTATTCTGTTGTATTCCTAATTCCATCCTCTCTGCCATTCTGTGTAGGTCAGTTAAAGTTTCTAGGAAGATACAGGAGGAGACGGCAGCCCATCAGGAGCCCATCAGTGCATGTCTCAGAATAAGAAGGAAGGACTCTAGGTGTAAGACAGCAACTTCTGAGAGTAACTGTACCGGATTCTTCAGCAGGGTGGAGACTCAAGTCTCCTCTTACATGTATTCCTGCTTTGGGGCCCTGGCGCAGGCACTTCTATGTGTGTTGTAAGCTTAGTTTCAGGAGCAGTAGCTCCAGTGTTGTCCCAGAACACACTCACACCTGAGAGCTGCAGTTCAAATCTCTGGGGCTAAGAAGGACTTGAAATTTTTATTTCCCATTTTCAAAAAGAGTGTCACAGCTACAAGCTTATTGAACAACAGTTGGGGGCACCCTTTGGTTTTGAACTGGAGTTGATGTTACTGAAACAAGCTGGGTGCAGCTTAAGCGTGCAGGTGCCCAGCTCCCACATGTCTCACTAATGCAGAACACGAAAATGTTCAGGGTGCTCTGCTGGCAGTGAGGGAACTCAGTGGCCCCAGACAAGGGTGCTGGTTGTTTTGATGCACCTCCAGGGTTCAGGCAGAAATTCTGAGCTGCTCTCTTAAGCTTGGCTGCTTAGAGCTTCCTAATTATGAATTAAGCAGCTTTTTTTTTTTTAATTTCAAGCTGAAGCTGAAAAACAAAAGCAACAACCTATAAATCCAATTTAAGGATTTAAATATGAGCTACCAACAGCTCTGAAACATTTTTTTCTCATGTATGTAAAATTACATTTGTTTGCAGTGTGTTACAAAAGGACCCTCAAAGTCATACACCTGTGGAGCAAGTGTTACAAACCAAATGTTTTTTACTTAAACAAGGACCATAGTATGAGTCCACAGGACAGGGCAATTGAAATGATCTGACTTACTTGACGAGTGGTTTGAAAGCAATTATATAATCTGCAGCTGTTACTTTCTGCCACCTGAGGTCCTCTATTATCGCCGATCAGTACTGTTCTGCTGATGCCGTGCAACACTATTGAGGTGTTTCATTTTACACTGGGGGTGAAAAATCTTTTCAGAAGCATTACATAAAGCTGTTTGTATAGTCTTTGGTATCAGTTACTTTTTCATATCTGCAAATGGTTTAGAACTGCAATTGCTGGGCTTCTTGTAGATAATTTGTTTCTTTTCTTACAATGCCCTGTACTGTGCTTTGTTGCTGCTTTATCTGCTTTGTTAATGTTCAGCAAATTCTACTTTGCAAATGTTTTTGTTTCGATACAGTTCCCCCTCTGACTTGTCAAACATGTAAATGGTTTGTGATTTGGGTGCCTAAAGTTAACTTTCATCCTTGTTTCTAAGCAAAGCAAGACCAACAAAGGCATTTGAGAGATGCAGTGGCTTTAGCAATTTAGAGTCTGGATACCCTTTTGAAACAGAGGGCATCCACTTTCTTAAAATGCCCTCTACACCACGTTTCTGATAGTGAACAAGATAAAACTAAGTAAATGGCTCATCTTTCTCATGATAGACAGTATTTTTCACAGTCTATGGTGTTTTTTTAATGTGGATGCCATTTTAGCTATCAATTTAAAAAAAAGCGCAAAGTATTCCTCCTTAAAAAAAAAAAAAAGTCTGCAGTTTTAAGTTTGACCTAGCAGTGTGTAAATTGGCTGAAGCGTTTCCTGCCCCTCCCCAGTTCTTGGTTTATTATTCCTCTCCTGTGTGTTGATAGGAGCATTTGCAGGTATGTGAGCCAAATCGGGATATTCAACTCACTGGGAAAACGAGCGAACAGATGAACAAACCCCCAAAATGCTGATTTTTAGGGTTTTTTTGCTTTTTGGGGGTGTTAGGGGCAGTCTTGCTCTTTGATCTGCCTTCCTATCTAGCTGTCCAAATGATTGCGTTGGCACAAAAGAAAGGGTGCCAGGAGGACTAGGATTAAGAGACTGATGCTGGAACAGCTTACACTGTCTCTGTCCTTGAGACAGTGCTTGATCAAGCATAACCTGATTGATCTGCTCTATGTAAATTAAGTATTTCTGCATTTTGTAAACTCAGGCTTCAGAAAGAAAATATGGGTGTGAATACATAACATCTGCCAGCCTGGAGACTTGCATAGTGATTTACAACTAGTGGTAACAAAGGAGATGTAATAATACCTTCTCGAGGTTGGAACGAAGGTGGGTGTTGCAATAGGCCTTGCTCTTGTGGGGCAGGCCTTTTCTGGCCAAAGCATACATTCCTTGTTTAGCAGGCAGAAACAGAAAACAAAGTCTCTTTTGTGCTTCCGTATGGATTTATTTGCAGATCTAGTGTTTAAGGGTCAGAGACTATACTTGTGCATTCAACTATTCAAAAATATTTTGAATTTTGTTTGTCAAACTTAGAGTATTATTTGCTTTATGGTTACGGATAGCAGTGCTTACAGAAGCTATAGTCTAAGGAAAGATTTGTAAAGCCACGTAGTAGCTTTCATTATAGACTAATATAAATGGGGGAAAAAATTACAAACCTTTCCTTAGGTCCAAGTGGCTTCAGATACAACCATATAGGGTTTATGTATGCCACCTTTTTTAGATCTGTATCAGTTTGCAGCTACTTAAGGCATAGGATAAAATTTCTTTTTGAATACATTTTTATTCTAAACTAGTGGTCTATGTGCTTTTTATGGTCAATGTGAACAAACAGGCACCCCTAAAGGAATTGTTCCTCTCAATCCAGAATTAGAACAGATCAGATGAATGGCAACTCAATGGTGCCCCTATTGGGTATAAGAGCTTGGGATGACACGCACAGATGTGAATGTCTGGCATG
Source organism: Caloenas nicobarica (assembly GCF_036013445.1). Taxonomy (NCBI): domain Eukaryota; kingdom Metazoa; phylum Chordata; class Aves; order Columbiformes; family Columbidae; genus Caloenas; species Caloenas nicobarica. The sequence continues at coordinate 51,471,933 of NC_088248.1, read as the reverse complement.
TGGGATGTTAAAACTACCCAATAAGTGAAACCTAGCTTGTACTGCTTTACTCTGAGATAGCTTATTATTATTTTTCAACGTGGTAGTGTAAAATACACGACAATTGCTAAAGTAAAGAAAAGATGGTGCAAATAGGAAAATACCAGAGACAGAAGCAGGAAGTCCTACAGAAATAATTTCAAGGAGTTAGTGAACAAGCAAGAATTTCAAATAATGGGGTCTTTCATTGCTCTGACATGGCCTTTGTACATGACTGTTGAAGGACGAAATAATTTTCTTATGGACTCCATCTCCTCCTCTGTAAAACAGGCAGTTGAAAACACAAGATGTCGCTCTGCAAAATAAATTGGCTGCACTTGCACATTCTGACTGGTGCACCAAATAAGGCACGTGTCATTAAAAAAACCCCATAACAGGCGCGTGATCAGTTAATTCAGGACTGTATGCTAATACATTGCTCCAAAGAGACAATTACCTTAAATGTGGCACTTCTTAGATTCTGAGTCCTTGACTTTCTTTTAACTTAACCTCTTAGAGGAAGTGTTTTTTGTTTTGTTTTGTTTGTTTTGTTGTTCGGGGTTTTTTGTGGTTTTTTGTTTGTTTTTTTATTTTAATGGGTAATTTCTGTTTTAATAATCCTCCATTGTGCACAGGTGATGCTGCAGCAGTCTCTTCTCACCTGTGTTTCAGCACTGAGTAGGGCAAGGAAAGGCTGTTATCCCTGGATGTAGGGAAGATGCTGAGCTCACCTGCCAAGCAGCAATGACCTGAAAGGTGCCTTCCTCCTCTGCACTGCAAGGAGTGGAGAGGAGGGTGGATCCATGCGCTGGATTTTTAGGAGCAGAACAGGAACTAGAGGGAGTGATGCAGTCTCATCTCCTCTGCCCGCAAGGAGCAGCCTTTGGCCCGCGTGTCCCCCACGCCCCAGCCCGCTGCTGCTGTGACACTGACCTGTGACACTTGCGTGCGTTCAGCTGGCGGGGGCAGGCTGCCACTTTCCTCCTTAGTAGAAACAAATAAATCTTTCTAAAATAGTCGGCGACTTGGCTACACTGGGGGTGGGTATCGCAGAGCAAAGGGGGCGGTTTCTAGCCCAGAAATCCTCCTTCCCCGGCGCAGCGACCCGCCGCCGTCCTGAGGACACGGCCCCAGCCCCCGGGCCGCGCCTGACGTACGTGTGCGAGCGTTCGTTGGCCCCAGCGGGGCAGGTGAGGTCCGGCCAGCCTTCGGGCCCGCAGCGGCCCGGGCTGGTCCCCACGGCGGGGGATCGCACCGAGGAGGCGGCGCTGGGGCCGCGGCTGCCTACCGTCCTCTCAGGTCCCAGGGCTGCCGCCGGAGCGCCCTCAGGGCCGAGCGCCGTGTAACGGTCGCCAGGCTGCGGGCTGGGCGGGCAGCCAGCACGGCCGAGGCCGAGGGAGCCGCCCGCCGCTCTCAACCCCCGGCAGCGGAGCGCTCCCTGCCGGCCCTCTGCGGGGCGGGGCAGCCTCGGAGGCCCCGCCCTCTACCCCGCTTACCCAATCATATCAGGACGTGGGCGCGGCCCTTGGCCTCCCTAGCCAATCAGAGCCACGGGTGACACAAAGTGGTGTTCTTTACACGCGCTTTCAAGGCCAGGAAAAACTGGCACCGGCAAAGCCCAGTCAGAGTGAAGGGGGCGGGGTCGCCTCAGCCTTGAGCCCAATAGGGTGTCGGGAGAGGGCGGGCAGGCGGTGCGGGGCAGGCAGAGGGAGAATGGCAGGTGCCTCATGCAGTAGAAGAGCAGGACGTGCGGCCTCTCAGGGCCGCCGGAGCCAATGGGTGCCGCCGGTGGGCGGGGCGGGAGGTGTCTGTGCTTGGGCTCTGTGATTGGGAGAGGGGCAGAGGGAGCCGGGCCGGGCAGGGCAGTGCGAGCGCTGCACGAAAATGCACTCGGATGCCGCCGCTGTCAGTGAGTAGCGGCGGGGCCGGGCCGCGCGCTCCCGCCCGCTCACCGGCGGCACCCGGCGCCACCGGCCTGGTCTTTCCGCCGGCGAGCGCTGCCGCCCCGTGGGGGCAGCTGCTCCTGCCCCTCACCGAGGAGGCTCGGCCGAACACACCGCCGGGGCCCTCGGTGACAGGGGAGGCCGTCGGGGAGAGAGGCGGTGTGCGTACCTGGGGCCACGGGCCCCGCGGGCCGGCGGGTACCCGCGGCTCTCGGCGGGCTCCCCCGGGGGGTAGGAGGGGCCGGGGTTGGACGCGGGCGGCCCGCGCGGTGACGGGGGCGGGTGACGGGCGCAGCAGCGGAGGGGGCTGGGGGCGCCTGGAGGGTGTGACGCAGTTTCCCCGACCCGGCTTGCGAGCGGGCGAGGCCGCGGCCGGCCCTCGTGGCTCGCCGCGAGGGAGCCGGGGCTGCCGAGGGGACGGCGGGCGCGGCCTGCGGCGCTGCCCGGCGGCTTCGCTGCGTGGGAGCGGTGTGTGCGTGCGGGGGGTGGGTGGCGGTTAATTTAGCGGATTCCGCCGGGCCGGTGCGGGAGAAACGGGCTGTGAAGGGGAATGGGGAGCGCGGCGCATTGTGGGAGGTGGAGTCTCGGCTGCGGCTGCCCCGCGCGGCGGGGCGCTGGGCGGGAGGCTGGGCGACTACAACTCCCAGCAGGCACTGCGGCGGCGCGGCACGCCGCCCCCGCGCGGGGGTGCGAGTTGCAGCCCGGCACCCCCGGCCGGCGCGGAGCCCCGGGAGGGCCGGGGCCCCGGGACCCGCCGCTCCCTGCCCGCGGCCGGGGCCCGGCGAGGCCTGGGGCAAGGCCGTTTGGCCTCGGGGCAGGGGAAAGGTGGGGCAGCGGTAATGGGAGATCACGCTGCCTGTGCTGGGGGAGCGCAGGGAGGGCTTTGTCTCTGCAGTATAGTTTCTGGCTCTGGTTTCAGAGCAGGCGGGACCGTATGGTGTAGGCAGGTTGCCTGGTGTGGGGGGATTACACACTTGCGTGGGTGTGGGGTAACTGTGAGGTTCGGGAATAGGTTCCATCCCCGTCCGCTGGAGAAATGAGGCTGACGTCCCGAGCACAAAGGTGTCTCGGCAGAAGGATGTTCCCGATTCCTGTGAAATCTCCCAGGGCTGTGTTCTCACTGTGCAAGGAGCTGCAGCCCTGAGATACTTCATTACTGCAGAACTTGCTTAGGGGAGAGATAATGAAAACTAAAGCTTTGATCATACGTGAATGAATGATGGTCTGAGTTTTGGACAAAGTCCTGAAAGCAATTATGGAAAGAAATGCTGCCCAAGGCCTGGATTTTCTTGAATCTTTCTGTGTTTCTCAAAATGAGGAATTGGACAGGAACAGCTTGGTAAAGGCACTCCCTCATAAGGTTATATAATTTCTTTAGTGATTATGGCTTATTTTACCTTTGTATTTGCGGATCATTATATATTGGGGGTTAAGGCTACTATTAAAGCACAAATAACTGCCTCATGTCGGAAATGGAAGGATAATTTTTCTAGAAAATGCCTTCTGTTCAGGCTCTGTTATGTGCTCTGTCCAAAAAAAGGTGCAGGTCTTCATTATACACATGTAAGCTACAGTTACAAATATTCCAATGCTCCCTCATATAGGATGTTGAAGACTATTTAGTTTTTTTTTTTTTTTTTAAATTTCTACGCAGAAAACAAGACTACCGTTTCTCAGCATTCAGCTGTTACTGGCTTCTTTAAAAATATCCCTTGGAATGATTGAATCACCCACCTGAATATATTTTTGGGGTAGTTCATGTTCTTGTATATGCGTTATTTTAAATAGGAATGTTTTCCTTAATTAACTAACTTCATTATCTGTAGCTTCATGATAGTTGCGTTTTTTTTCCTCATCGATTTAAATGCTTGAGACAAGAAGTGTTCATAGCATATCTTTACAAATCCAGAAGCTGGCTTATGATTGTTTTCTGACTGAACATTTCAACTTTTTGTTTGATCCTTCTTAGATTCTTATCTGTTCTTGTGATATAAACTCCATTAATACATTTTTGCTGCATGTTAATTTTACATATATGAGAGACATCAACTTTACTTTTTTCTGTTGTAAACATTTGCTTAAAAGCTTCTTGCAATGCCAGTAACTATAATTGAAAATGTCTTTTCTGGCAAGGCCATACAATGAGTTGAGTTAGACGAGTGAACAGTCTTCCTCTCACTGCTTCTCTTTGTTCATTTTTATCAGGATGAGATTTCATTTGTGTAATTTCAGCACTTGATTTAGGTTTGTTTTTGTCCAAGTAGTTTTTGTGCAAACTTTAAGGGAATTATTATCCTGTATTTGCTTTACCTTTTTCCCCTCAATTTGGAGATACTGAAAACAAAGACTTTGTTTTTTTTCCAAAGCATTATTTCCTAGTTTTGTTTGTGTCTTCAAGCAGAAGAGGAAAACTCGCTTAATTTGTCTGTGCTGTGCTTGCCAAAAAGCATCGCGCTAGGAAGTACAGTACATCCCATGAAAATGTTCAACTCTTGTATCCGATTTAAATACAGAGCCTTTAATAGTGAGGTTATTTCTTCTACAGGAACTAAGACTACTAACGAGGACTTCAAGCAGAACCCTGATTTTTAAACATGCCAGCACTTTTCTTACACTGTCTAATTAAGTTGTTTTATTTAAAATCATAGGTCTGAGGTTAAACAGCATTTTTACTTCGGGCTTATAAAGAGATAGAAATAACTACCAGTTTGCTCAGTGTTTTGTATATAGTTGTGTCTATATCTAAGTATACGTGTATCGTTGTTAGAGCTACAAGGCTTCAGGTTGCCATTGGGAACCAGCTGGTGTGGCACGTGTTTTTGAGTCCCTTGGTGCAGATGTGTGGTTGCACAGACTGTGGGACTCTGCTGCAGCTGCTCCTTTCTCCCCATTAGCTGTAGGTTACCGCTTTCCTTGCTCTACTGGTAAGGAGGTTGTAGGAGCACTCTAATCCACTCAGTCAATGTGTCTGGGTTAGCTCTTGCCACTTACTTACATTGTCTAAACTGACAGGGCTGATTTTTGCCTGAAGTGGACTAGGGAATGTGCCCGTGACCTGTGCTCCTGGCAGAGCTGTGGGGTCTGTAACTTTTGGCAGAGAGAAGGAAGAAAATACTGGGGCAGCATTGCTTGTGAGTGGCTGTTGCAGGCCCATTGTGATGTGTACCAGATCTGCATGGTGCTGGATACCCTAGTAGTCCGTACTTGACAGGGTTGCATTTCTGCTGAATTAGCTAGATATGAAGTTTTTATTAGCTTTATGCCCTTTGTAGGACGATAGATGACACCTAATCTGGCATGAAGTTAAGAGTAGTGCTGGCAAACAACTGTCAGGCCATACTAGCCAACGATGCAAAATTAATTCACTGACACTTTTTGGAATGAATTTGATGGTAGAGTTACGAGTTAGACTGGATCAACACTTTGCATCAAATGGATGTAAAATTGGTTCTGTACTAAACGATTTGCAGCTCAATTTCCTGTGTTCTTGAATTGTAGACTGAAAGAGCGTCAGTTCACAGTTTGAGTAACTTGAAGTCACTGAAATGCTGTTTGATTTGGTAGTACATGCTTTAGAAATAGATTTAAATTAGCTCTGATTATCCACTACTTTTACTCATTCTTTTCCAACTGGCTGGTCACTCCAGCTTTATTATATTCTGGCAAGCATTAGAAATGCTTATCTAATACACAAATGGTATTTGCAGCAACAGAAACAGCCGTATTGCACCAGAAATGCAATTAGTGTTAGGTCTTTTCTATAAAAAAAGCCCACTGAACCTACCCCCAAAACAAGCCACCCAACCAAAAAAACCCAAACCCACAAAACCCTAAAACCCTTCATGAGCCAGTGTGTGGGATTTTTTTAACCTATAAGTTGGGATAGCATATGTTAACATAGCTCTTATTTGTTCAAAGTCAATATAAAGTAAATGGAAATGCATTCAAACTGAAGTAACAGTTACACAACTATTGCACTGCTTAAATTCCTTTAAAATTCTCAGTGAACTTTAAACTGCACTAGCTCTTTTTGTAAACAAGCCTTCAGATCAGGGTGATTTTTAGATACCTAGGTAGAATAAAGATTTGTTCCAGGGGGAGGGGGGAAGATTAATGCTTTTCACTGTCTTCGTAGCATGCAGTAATTTTAAAATATTATTTTGCAGATAATGTGGGTGACTGCCTACATGTGGTAATAGCAAATGTTAGAGTTGACTCTGAAGGATTACCTTAAAATGATGTGGTTTTTAGTGTGTTGTCATTTCAACTGCATTTTGTTGTTTGCGTTTGGCATTTTTTGTAGTTATATTTGTTTTGTTTTGGTTTTTTTAATAGCTTAAATCACTGTTGTGTTTTGCTTCAGAACATTTTAGGCTGTTACGTTTGCAAAATATACACAAATTTGCAACTGTGGGTTAGGATACTACTGGTGTCAGCAGTAGCTCTGAGTCTGGCATGGCTCTGCATGCATGTGTGCAGGAGAAATGTCCTGCGGCGCTGTGTCTCTAGCTCTAACGGCTGGATCCTGTTGCTCCACAAGCTAGGTGCATCATCCCACTTCTCCATTTAATTGCATGTCCTCGCCCTCCAGGCTGGAATTCACTTTTGCTTTCCTTACTTTCTGAATCATGCCCTGTGTTCAACCCCACCAAATGAAGGGAGATGCTGCTTTTCAAGCCTGTTCTTCTCTGCCTGCCCTTGCCCCTTGCAACCTTGCTCTCACATCTCGGACGGGGAAGGGCTCTTCTGCAGGTGCTCCTGCTAAAGGGTGTCACTGCCTGTGTGGCTTCAGCTACAGGCACACTGGAAATGAATTCTTAATCCCGTCTTTGGCAGGAATGCAGAATTGGCTCCTGGCTGCTCTGTATTGTAGTTTGGGAACCTCAGTTTTTAGGTGCGTTGTGATGTTTTTGAGTAAATGAAAACAAAAACTGATGCACATTTTTCTTTTGTTTTCTGCACCTAGTAAGGAATATAGAATTTCTGCTTCCTGTACATAAGTATTGAAGGCTTTCACCAAATGTACATTTCAGACCTGAACTTCCAAGTTCATTAATCAATAGAAATTGTCTTACTCTTAGGATAATTACGTAAGTAGACTGTAGAGCATGAAATGGCGTAGTTCACAGAATATTAAATGATAATTTTTTTTATAAGTGAAGTTTATTTATTATAAAGCTAATTAAGAAGACAGTACTTTGAACTGTTATTTCCAGTACTACTACAAGTTTTTTCCAGTTCTATTATTTGAAACCAAGGAAACCAATTAAATAAAAATAAAAGCATAAACATACCATTTTAAATTTCAGGAATCAGTGCCTAGTATGTGTTTTCTATCTATTTTTTTTTTTCCTGAGAAGGTTACACAAAATTACCCACAATATTTGTCAGATATACTATGACTATTTCCATACTTAATTTTTAATAGAGTTGTATCTATAGTGTTTATATGGCATGTCTGTCTAGGATAAACATTTTTAGGCCTTCTGTTACTGTGAGATTTTGTATAGATTTTTCTATTTGCTCAGAAAAACAATCTAAAAGCTTTTAAAGGAAGCTTGGAGTCAGCTGCATATCTGGTGTAGTACTATTGCTAATTTTTTGCTAGATTTTTAGTAGTGTTTTTAGCTGCACCCTGTAGCTGTGTTTTGTCCAAGCTTTAGAGTGATAGTTTTGCCAGCAGGAACTAAGTTAAGGTTTTAGTTCAGGCAGGTACGTGTTGATGTGCAAGTAGGCACATAGGCAGAAATAGAGGTTTTTTTTCTCTTTTAGGTATTCATTTGTGGTTTCATTTGAATAGTTCCCTCCATTAAAAAAATGACTTGACCTTTAAAGTTTCTTCATTTCAGATAGCAAAGCAGAATATTCAAGTTCATCCAAATTGTTTGCTTATATCGAAGATATACTGAGTTTTTTGTTTGTTTATTGTATTTCATATGTTTGTCTTAATGAGGGAGTGCAGAACAATTTTTGTCTAGTTTGTCAGGGAAGCAGGCCCAGCTAGCTATTGTTTCTTTTGCCTCTGTGTAACTTTGAGGTCCATAATGTAAACCATAATCTATAATATTTTAAAAGTTTTTTTTTAAACTGTTTGTGGTTTACATTTAAATTGTATATGATTGTGAATAATTGACTAACCCAGAATTTAACACTTGATGTTAACTGTTAATGAGAAACCGCAAACAAGGTTTAAATTCCATGATATTAGGTTGGCTCTGGAATGTCTTCTGGATTTGCAGTTCTTTTACTCAGACATTTTTCTCTAGCTGTTACATTCCAAATTATTGCAAAGCATTTAATACTATTTGGAATTTTTGTTGCTTCAATCCTTGCTAAAGATAAGCTAATGTCTGCATGAAGAATAACTTAATCAACAAAATATATATGCTTGTTTGACATACACCTCTTAAAGTCGTAGCAAACATTTCAGCGCATCTCTTTTCAGTATTAATGAAGTGAGCAAGTTTCCTTCTTCTGATTCCAGGTCAATAAACTGTGTGGCACTTTGCTATAAAATATTTTTCTGCAGGCCAAAATCAAAATGTTTTCGGACCAGTTAATGTGCTTTGAAACTCTTGTATGCAGGTGAAAAACAGCTTCACACGAGATGGCTTTCTTTGTGTCAGGCTCCTACAGCCAGCTGTTGGCTGTGTAGCTTCACGTGATGAGCCGCTCTGCCCACAGCGGGGCTTGGATGGACACTTGATCTGATTTAACATGTTTCTGCTGCCACAAGAGACTGTTTTGCTCCCACTTTGGAGGACTTTTGCTTTCTCTTGCTTTAACCCTGCTTATCTGGTGTTACATCTACTTGGTGATCTCATTCTGACCATGAAACTGGCAGGATTAGTTTGTAATTTTGGGGTAGGATTCCAGGGGTAGGGGTCTCATGGGGGATCGGGCGGGCACAGCTGGGAGGCTGCGGCAGCCAGTGAGGAAGTTGGGGAGGTTTGGGGAGAGAGCGCGTCCCTGAAGTGCACAGTTGCAGCCAGCTGCTCATCGCTGGCTTGTCATGTTGACTACGCCATTGTCCCTTGGCTAATTTTCAAGATGGTGTTATTTGAGCTTTGGAGGGGTTTTTTTGATTCTGTTTCTTCAAAAACTTTTTTTTTTCCCAAAATATGCTTTTCAATAGCATAGGATGGTTAATGTAGTTATAGCAAACACTCTGACCAGTTCAGGAGGCGACCAGAGCTGTAATTTAACGTACCTAATTCATTGGCTGCTGCTCGTGTTTGCTTTTATGACAGTTACTGTAGAAGAAGCCTGTTCTTGGTTTTGGATAATATCCCTATTTTGCAAGCTTCCCCTGTGGAAGAAACTTTAGACTCTGGTCCCCTCCGTATTTGTGTGGATAAACCATTCTTTGTGGAACTAAGGTGTGAAGCTTGTTCTATAGGAGATGTAAAATACATTTGTGTAAACCCTCTGAGTCCATCATAATTGTGTAACCTATTTTTGAAGTAACAGTTTAAAATTGTAAGGATATTTCCAGTAGATGTGTGAAACATATTGGGATGAATGATGTACTTTGAAGTGCCTAGGAATGTTTTATTTCAAAGGCAATACCTAGTATATATACAATCCTAACTTTAAAATATTTTTCTATTGTTTTCAAGAGTACCATCTAAAATTACTGTTTAATATTACTTTAGAATAAAATATTTGGTCAGTGTTCTCAGCTTGTTACCTCCAGGTATAACTGGTTTGTCTAAAGACTCATGTTTGTAGATTTTAGGCAAACAACAAGGAAAATGTTAAAATTAATGTTGCAGAAAGCTTAGTCTGGTCCAGCAGTTAACAAAATAATTACAACCTTTTAATCTTGCCCTTCTCAGAATGGCTTTTATGTCATCCCCCACTGCCCTTTTCTAAAAAAAAAATCCTTTAAATGGAAGGTTGACTAAGAAACTTGGGTGTTGTGTTGTTTCTTTTTTTTTTTTTTTCCAGAATCGTTCTGCTTAGTATTGTTTGACTAGCAAAAATGGAACTTTATTGAGCACTTAATGCAGGAAGAAATCTCGCACCCTGTTCAAGATGCAGGATCTTCCTGTCGTACCTTAATAATCAGATATGGAGTGTTTTTGACTTAATATAGATAAGTACAGCTAAAGTTGGAAACTCCATCTTCGGCACTCCTGACCTACAGAAATTGTATTGCTGTAGTGATGGGTTGGGGACAAATACATTAAGAAATAGGTAGCAATTAGTGAAATTATACTCTCTAGCTAACATAATTAATGAAACATATGATTCCTAAAGGTTCTTTTTTGTTTGTTTGTTTGTTTTTTTAATTCACCATAACAAGGGAATTCCGTAATGATGTATGTAACAAATACACTTAAAGCAGGCGGTTCCTTCGGATCCACTTTTTAACTTCACAGCAGTGTGGTTCACTGACCTGGGGATCTGTTATTTAAAGATTACTTTGTTTATCCTTAGATTCTAGGTCATCTTAATTCTATTTTGAGAGCATTCATTTGAAATGCTAGGGATGGGAACATGGGAATTTTGGTTTTGACCTCACTTGCATCTTGTGTCAGCTACTGGGGAAAGCCAAATTAAATGTCTCCCAGTAGAAATGCTTTAATGCATTAACTGGGTGGTAATGCTAGGCATATACAGCTTTTAAGGTACGGAAGAATTGTCCTTGAAACAGTTTGCTTGTCATATAGTACTTGTCTCTAATTAGAGTGGTTTTGCGCACGAGTTCTAGTGGGGTAGCTAGTTTACTTCTAGTTTAAATGGAAATATTGTGTAGTAGTTGGCTTCCTTTGATCCCTGTCAGCTGCTCTGTGTCCAGCTTCTGAGATTCTCGTTGGTTTCCATGCTCTCTGGCTGGATCACCGTTGATTTTGTTTTTTTTGGTAGATTACTTATTTTTCAGTTTTGTCCTGGACACATTTCTAGCAGAAACAGGGGGTTTAAAATTATAGAGAAAAATCACTTTGTCACCTTTTTACAACTGAAGCAAACTCAAGTGTTTTATTATTGGAACATAGAAACAAAGGTAACATCTATACTGTGGCTTCTTTCATGAAGTGTCAGGGTATTTTATTTTCGATTTTATTTGCTTTGGTCTTAACAGCTGCTGTATTGCGACCTTTGGTTCATTATACAAAAGTCATGTTTCAACTGTGTAAGTGTATTCCAGTCACTTAGTTTTGCAAGGAAATTAGTATAAAGGCAAGTATGTGTGTATAAATAAAATTATTTTTTTAAAATAGCATTCTTGGTAATGATTTTAGAATGTTACATGGTACTTAAATTGGTTTTGGAATAGATGGAACAGAAGGACTGGGTAGCATGGGAACTATGATGATTCCTAGTTTAAATTAAAAAAGTTGTAAATATTTTTTTTAATATAATTTTGTACTTAGCTTATTGTTAGCTGTAGTTCTGTTTTGCTAGGGGGTCATCCATGCCTTAGGAAAAATGCATATGTAGGATATGTTTTGCAGATTTCACTTACTGATTCCACTTGGTGTTGAAAATGTTGATGCTGAAAAAGTGTTGACATGGCTTTTATTTCATAGTCATGTGATGGTTTTAATAAACTACTAGAACATATGAAGATCTCTGTTGCTACAGCTGGAAACCAGAGAATTTAAAACTTTTTTTTTCCCCCCCCACCTCTAGATTTTCAACTGAATTCTCATCTATCAACACTGGCAAATATTCACAAGATTTACCACACCCTCAATAGGCTGGTAATGACTTGCCATTTTCTCTCAGCAGAATAGCTAGGGCTTTAGTCCAGAATCGTTTGTGTCTGAAATCATTAAGAGATTACACTTTTAAAACTATGACTGCTTTTTGTATGAGAGACTGTTGGTTTTGAATCTGTTAAGAGAGAAACAGTATTAGTAAAAGGTGAAAGATTAGTCAGAGTGGTGTTTAAGCACTGTTCACTGCAACACTGGATTTAGATGTTGTCTCCATGTAAGAAGCTTTCCTAGGTATATCAAATAATGGTAATCATCATTATCCAATTTCTTACAGTTCTTGTGGAAAGCACGTTGAAGGAGCAAGCTGTCCTCTTGCAACCATGCAAAGAGTGAAACAAGATTTTTTTGAAGACTATCCTTGCTTGTTTGCTGTGCATTTACATTTGTTTTATGGCAATTGCAGATGGAAATGCTGTTTTTGCTTTGTACACTGCAAATCTAGTTAAAAACACACTGCCTAAAAAAGGGGTTAACTAGTTTCCAAGTTTTCAGTTGTTTTTAAATAAATTTTCTTTAGAACATGTATATGTGTTTATTCTTAAGCAGAGCCATTTATGTGGTAAATGGTAAATTCAGTCTTTCTAATACTGTATTTATTAATGGAATTGTTCAAACCAACAACACAAAATTCCCCATTCAAAGGATAGTTATTTCCACTCTTGAAATGTAGTTTGAGATGAAAAATATTTTTCAAATTATCCGAAGATTATTCTTGAACTTATTAGATAAATTTGCAAGGGTAGCTTTTCAGATAAATATGATCTGAAAACAAGAGGGCTCTGCAGTCTTAGCTAGTTGCTTTCTAAGTAATTATGATGAATATTAATATCAAATAAAGGTTAAAAACATGACTGAACAATGAAGATCACCATCTTGTTTAACTGTATCATTCCTACTCTCTTGCAGAATCTGACAGAGGACGTTGGTCAAGACGATCACCAGACAGGTATTTAATAGGGATGTAGTAGAAATCGATTGAAACAAGTTAAACATGCTTCATCAAAGAAGTCTCCCTAACATAATTGAAAAATATATTTTAGAAAGCTAAAGGAGTTTTAGAAAACAAGTGCGAGGATTTTTTCAAGTTTTCTTCAAAATAGATGTTTGTGCTTTTAATTTATCTGCTTGTGAAGGACTTGCTCAGGTTTCAGCTGTATCTGTCATTTTACTATTTCTTAGTGTAAAAGACTTCAAGAAAAAATTCTCTCACTCCTTGGACTCAACTGATTAGACTAGCAGAATATCCACGTTCTTACAGTGTTTTGACTCTTGGAAGAGCATGAGTGAGAACAGAGCAGAAGCAAGACCAATCTTGTCGCGATTGTGATGCCTATGACCGAGTTTAAATGCTGTGCTCCAAACAACCCAGCTCTTTTCTTGAGTGGTTTTGATGCAGGTTGTTCCTGTTTCTTGTGCAGATTTTCAGGCAGTTCCTAAGGATTATTTATTATTTCCAAATCTGTTTTCTGTTCAATAACACATCATTTTTCGAGGCCTTCATCTCAGGTGCCTGGTACTAGCTTGCTGCCGTTCTTGATTCATCAGCATTTGTGCTTTGTGACTTGATGTCTTGCAATATTCGTTACCTCCTTTCGCACTTGTTACTTATGAGCTGGCGTCTTCCTTGATTGCTTTTTCTTCCTTCCTTTCTGTGTTTCAGGCATGATACCTGAGGAGGAAGGAAAATAACTTACTGGCTTCAAGCCCTGGTCACTCAGGAGAACAGTTCTTTAAAACTGACCATATCTATCCTACCATCTGTCTCAAAGTTTTTCTCTATCCTGAGGTGCTGGCTATGTTTGCTGATGTTAACCTGAGTGCTTAAGGAAGTGGAGAGAGCTGTCAGCTCCTTCTGGAGATTTCTGGGACACACTGACAAATCTAGCACACTCTTAGCCTAGAGCAGTGAGAAGAGATGCAGAGGACTGCGTTGTTTGGGATCGGACAGAGCTCACTCAGGGCTCATGTGCCCTCTTCCATACTGTGCCATGCTGTTTCATAGTTAAGTATCTTACCCTAGCCACAAAAGGCTTCTAGCAGATATTTTTCTTCAGTGTGGTCAGCCATTTGATACTTGAAATAAGCTGATGATGTAAATGAAAAACCTCTGCAAAAGAGGTTGAGGCAGGTAGTTCAAGACAGTCAAAGGTTTTATCGTCCATATGTTAAAAGTGATGTCCTCTCCCATCTCTCAATGAAGGCCTGGAATTTTCTTCTTTGTGATCCAGGTGTTCAAGCTAAACACAGATATGTACTGATTTCATGTGTGAAAATACATTTCGTAATCTTTGGTTACTTTTGATCACAAAAAACTGTTGTGAAGCATTGAGGTAGTCCCCTTCTGTTACTAACCAATCAATAAGAGTAGGCATGGTTCAGGTATTTGGAATTTGTCATATCTCCTAGCACTTCTGTCATAAGGGTCAGTATAAGAAATTATCCTCAGAGCTCTCGTTATCTCTATGGGAAGGTGTTTGAGCATGTTGGTTTCGATCAACTGCTTTATTCTGGCAGTCGTGATTATCCTATTGCCTGCATTGTGTTGTTTAAATTGAATTATTTCAAAAGCTTAAGCATGCCCATTGAATGAATTTGGGCATAAAATCTCAGTAAATAATGTAATTTTTTTTACAATAGTTGTAAAAGAACCTTTCAATCTAGGAACAAGTGTGAAATGAGAACTGAAAGTAGAGCTCACTACTGGCAAGCTCCTCTTCTTCAGATTTAATTCCAGTATTTCTTACGCTTCTGCCCTGTTGTAGAGGAAGATGGAGCCCTAATGTTTGTGTAACTTCCAGTCTAATTCAGTCAAAATATGTACTTGGTTTTCCTCATATGAGGACAAATATACATGCAAGGGGCTATTTTGGCCATTGTGAATATAGTACAGTGCAGTCTCCTGTGTGCATTTCGTATGAGACTTCACACTTCTGAAACATCATCACTGGAGAGCCTTATGGAAATCTTTAATTACTTTTGCAAATTGTTTGATTTTGATGTACTGACGTTTTTGGAACTTATATTTTCCAGTACTATTGACCACGTAATAAGAAGTATCAACACCTTTTCATTTTGTTACACAATTTAAAGCACTGCATAGATGCTGTGAATTTGATTCTGTATCCAGAACTCATTTGAAAGTCATGTTAATAACTCTGTTACCAAAGATTCTTTGAGTGTTGCCAAACCCATCTGAAGAGGAATTTTTGAGTTTGAGATTTCTCTCCCCCTCTCCTTCCTCTCTCTCTCCCTTTTTTTCTCCAAATTCTCTGGAGCACACCTTATCCTTAAAGATTACTGTTCATTTTCTGATGTAACTATCCTGGTTATTGTTATTACATTGTGGACCCTGCTTTTGGGATGATGTAATAAATGCATATCTAAATTTGGTTGAGATCTCTACAAGCTATTTAGAAAGACTGAGTATTTCAATTTTAGATTAATATTTATAATGAGCTTTTAATGCGTATTGCATTTATTTCAAAGCAGTTCTTTCTGATCTAACAATAAATGTACTAGATATCTAAATTACTTCAGGCAAATTGTATGTTTTTGAAGTATTAGCCAGATTTCTTTTCTGGAACCAGATCTTAAATATCTAAGAGCTAGAGGGTGGCAGTTTAAAAATGCCTTCAGTGATTTGGGAGCTAAGATGGAGCTCACTTCAAAATTCCGGTCACCTATATGATTACAGTCTCATAAAATATGTTACCATTCAGTGTGTTTATATATCTGAAAAAGAAGGTAGACTGTAAATGTGTCATCGGCCTTTGCCTTTTCAGCTGTTGTAGGGGTAAGAAAAGCAGCTGTTCAGATTCTATAAACAATTTCTTTTTTTCCTGGTATATATATGCATTACATTGGAAAACTCTCTCTAGAATTTGGAATAATAGTTGTTGCTATGTCATAACTGGAAATCTATCAACTTTTTAATAGCTTAAAGTCATGATTTGTGTATTAAATTGTGACTTATTTACCTACCCAGACTAAAATGTCTTTAAAAATAAAAGTACACTTCCTTTTGTCACCCGACTTCTTTAAAATAACGAGGTAATGTCTTCAACAAAAACAAGGCTTTATTGCTGTTCTTGAAGCGTGATGGGGGGAAATTACTTTTGCCTCTACAATTTTTTTTGTTGTTTTAGAGAAGAAAACCGTCCTGAGCCCAAAGCAATTCTGTAGTTTGGAATTCAAGGTAGAGAAGATGGTTTTTCCTTTTACAACAAGATGGCAAGCTGTTTGATGTTTTGATGAGTATCTTAGTTTTCTCATCTTGTATCTGAAAAATTGTGATTATTAACTGGGCTTGTAGTGGTCTTGTTGCATCATTAAGTGAGCACCTATATCTTTCCAATTGCTTCAGCATTCACAGTTTCTAATTATTTTCCTTTTGAAACATTCCTCTATTTAAGCATCAGAAGAGCAGGATTATTCACAGGCATTATCTAGAGAGAAGGTGAAAATTACATGTCTGTAAATCACTTCTGTAGGGAAACAGCTTGTAGAATTCTTATTTATTGACCTCTGCTCTTGAGTTGATATTTCCCTTTGGTAGCTTTGTCTTCTGCAAATTGTCTCCTGCAAATTTGGAAGTGCTGAATAGAATGTTTGGCAAACAACATTTATGCTCGGCAGGCTTTTGGCTGATGGTGGCCTATTCAGCAACCATTTGGAGGTTCTACCTTGCAAATGCTAGCTTCAAGTGTCAAAAAAACAGTGAGAACTAGGAGGGTTCTGCCAATCTTGAGTTGAGACCCAGGAGTAAGAAACTTTGAAGATAATCACATCAGAGAAGTTGCACTTGGTAAGTAAAGTTCCTGTCAAACTTTGCATGAAGTCAGAGGGAGCTGCATGTTCATTTGCAGATGATCAGACCTTTGAGACGTAAAATTAGTTGTGAAAGGCTAGACCTGGAAGTTACATCTAGAATTAGAAAGCTCTGTGTAGGAAAGGTTAATATTGATGCTACTTAGTGAGCTATACTGTACAATAAGAAGTTGCAGGAATTTAAACAAAAACCTCGAACTCTGGTAATTTTTAGCTTTAGATGGAAATAAAAGATAGAAATATTCTTCCGGTTTAACTTTCATATTTTGTTACAGGGAAATTATAACTGCACTACAAATCCAATATGCTGACTCTAGTAACAAAAGGAAATACTTTTAAAGTAGCATTCTTGTACAGTGTGTTTTAGTAGTTTAGAGATCATTAAACAGTTAAAATATAGTGAAGACTTGCTCCAAACATCAGTCATTAAGATGTTAAATCTCTGAAAGCATGTACAATATATTTGTCTACCTGGTGTCTGTGTGTGTGTTTGTGTGTGAGGGGGGTGTACATGTGCATTTAATAGCCACTTACCAATTTCTGAGCTACCTTTTCTTCCTTTTTCTGTCAGTTTGAGAGCTGCAACTAGATACATCCAAACCAAGAAGGGGTACAAGTTTTTCAAATGAGTCATTGGAGAAATTTGGTTGTGGTGAATTCTATTGAAAGTTTAAGCTTTTAAAACAAGTTCAGCGATCTTTCTAAAAATGTCCTATCATTTAATGAGGAAAAGACTTCAAGCAGAAATTCTTGGGTTAGATTATTTGGTTTGTATGGGGTTGCAGATCTGACAAAATTATTTTCCTGTTCTATAACTGTTGTATTTTCATTTATTCTGTTTTCATCTTTTGCTATGCTTCTCTTTTCACAGAGGCCTTGCGTAATTTTTTTTCCCAATCAAATAACCAGTAAACTGGACAAGCCCTGGTGGGGCAGGGTTGGTGGATGTTCTTGCATTCTACCAGCATCCAATGGCTGTGGCCATCATAATTAGATTTTTTTTTTTTTGGTAATAGAAAGGCATTTAAAAACAATCAAATTGCTCTCAAAGGCATGAGATAACTACAGGTTGTATTCAAGTGCATACATATTTTCTAAAACAAGGTGTTTATTAGCACATGTTTTCATTAAGTTTAGTGTGTGTCTGAATCTGGCTGCCTCTACCTGTCTGTCAAGTTCTGGTGTCATCTGAACTGTTTTTAGTTTGTGTCAATTTTCAAAAAATACTTACTGGCAAAATCTTTAGAAACCTGGTCTAAAAAGCCATAAGGCATCACAGTTTCAATAACTTATGGGAGTACAATTTTGCAGTATCGTTAATTTGCAAGCGTAATCAGATGGAACAAATGACATTCAGCAGATCAGGCTCCTTAGTTTCTTTAATCTGGGTAGTAAAATGCATCAGGCATACTGCGAATTTTTGATGGTTCTGGCTTACCTGTTTCAGATATATCTGATATTGGTGAGAAGTAGATAAATATTCTTAGTGTTAATTTCTGTTTGTAACAGTGCTTCTAGAAGTATATTCTTCTGAAAGAGCCATTATGATTTTTTCATGTGATAGTTGTTTATGGAGTATAATGCTTGGAAGTTTTTTGATAACTAGTTAAATTATAATTTGAATTTACAATACTTTAAAAACTTTATTTCTAAAAGATAGTGTAGCTATGGCCATACTTTCCTGGGAGGATGCTGGGGTGGGGGATCTTCAGGGTTAAAAAAAAAAATTATAGGAAGAATTTTTGAACTGGAAAGACTATTTCCTGAACTAGAGAGATTAATTTTCTTCTTAATGGAAATGAGTATCAAGGCAAGACCAAAGAAGGCCTACTAAGTGCAAAAGCTTTATTAGTTGAAACCAAATCAGTTCATCTTGATGTAAAAACTGGTTTGAACATCTTGCCTAATACTAGAAAACTCCATACTTTCGTATGCTTAATAGTTTCAGTGCATGTTTACATGTAGCAAAGCCTATGAGGCTGTAAGGTTCCTTACATGTGTTTCTCCTATAACAGGAGAGAGACTTTCAAAGATACGAAGAATAGGTAAGCAAAAGATTGCTGTTAGTGTTTGTTGGGAATTGGGCTCCGATTCCAGTCTGCTCCCTTGGTGTCAAAAAGTAGTCAAAGTTTTATTGCTTGCTTCTGTGCTATGATTTTAAAATAAAAGATTTTGCAGGCATCTTAATAAAGCATAGCTAAACTTGGATGCTGTTGAAGCTAAGAGAAGGTAGCGTAGGCATGCTGGAGTTTTTCATATTTTCTTGCAAGTTTCTTTGGCATTGCTTTGTGTCTGGATTTTTATACCTCACCTTTCTCTTCCTTTCCTTTTAAAATTCTCTGCATAAAACTTAGAGCTTTGATAGCTCTTTGAGCTGCTGTTACACACACCTTTCTCAGTTGTCCATGTGGTCTTCAGTATATGAAACTAGGACAAAATTTTGCCTGGAGTGTTGGCCTACTGTTTTCATGAGACAGCGAAGGCAATTTAACAGCTTGCTGTCGTCAGAAGGGCTGGTCCTCTGCTCTTTCTTGTGCTAATGTACAGAAAATTGGTATTTTTTTTAGCTTGGGTTAATTACCTACAGGTTTGGTGAGCTGGATTGGCACACTGAAGAGTCACCAGTGCTGACAAAATAGAGACATAGGAGCATGTGGCTGAGAGAATGGGAGGGAAAGTCTGCCGCTTGATTGGCATCAGTGTCTAGAATTGGTTGTTTCCTGCTTGGAGACCTTCATTCTTTAAGAACTCTCCAGTCCAAATGATATAGCCAGCCACTTATTTTTTCCCATAGTGGTTGCTGAATGTCTCTCCTCCCTGCTCCTAAAAGAAAGAAAACAAAGAAACAAATGAAGAAACAAACAAAACCTTTCCTACCTCTTGCTGTCTGTATCATAAAATATTTGGGGCTTAAAAAGAAAAAGGTTTTGTTTTCTAGAGGTAGGTGCTCTAGTTTTTGAGTCACATCTGTATTTATAAAAGTAATGAACAACTCTTAGAAGTTCTGATCTGAATAAGTGACTAAAAATGAGGATGCCTTTTTGAAGACTTAAATACTTCTTCAGGATAGTCTCAGTTCTTGCCTTTTGTTAGACTGAGGTAGCACTAGCACTACTGTGTATTTTGGTATAGTACTTTTGGCCTTAACTGAAATCTGGTCATAGAACACCATGTAAAGTGAGATGGATTTTTGCTATTGAAAGGAGACCATTTCTTTTGTAATTTTTAAATCCACTAACTTCCTCCCTTCCCTTTGTAATATGCCTATTAGTGGACACAGTTTAACTGGTCTGCAACAGTTTCACTTCTTGTACTGGTGTTTTTAATTCCCTCTGTAGGAAGTCTCCGGTCTTGCAGTTCATCAGACTGCTTTAGTAAAGTGATGCCTCCAAGGAAAAAGAGGAGACCTGCAGCAGGAGATGATTTATCTGCTAAGAAAAGTAGACATGATGGGTATGTCATCTTACCATGAGCTAAGATTGATGGAATATCTAAAGTTGAATAGCTGATATGATCATGTTTTTAAATACTGATGGAAGTGTTATTCAAATTTGCTTGGTTTCTCAGTGTGGAACCATAGCCTGTGATTGAACTGTGGGATATTGATAAGCACATTTAGGTTCAGTTTTTGTCTCACCTTTTTTCTAGTCATACAAGAAGCTTGTAGGGAACTTCTTCTTGTTCTAGTTGGCCAGCTGTCAAAATAGACATATTTGTTTGTTCCAAAACAACTTCTAAGAAATACAGTGATCTCTTCCTGTATACATGTGTAAGATCTGTATTGGGCATTCTCAATCTACAGCCTGTCAGAAAAGTAAATGTAGTTGTAGCCCACTCAGCTCTTGAAGTCCTGCTAGTCTCTTCCTGTCATGTTGTGATTTGATGCTGATCACGTACGGGAAAGGTGAAGATTGCCCAGGCACAGTGGTAGCCAGTGGTGGAGCGGTGATTGAGGCGGTGCTGCTCAGCTTCCCTCTGGGCAACAGAACTGCAAGTGGGTTATAACTGCGTGCATGAGCAGTGTATTATTTTGGCCTGAGTGTTGCATAGCTGAGACTTCTGCAAGTGTTGAATTTTCAGTATGTATATGTTCAGTCAGTCTCAGTCATTCAGAAACCATCAAATGTGCTCCTTGTGTGCAAGATGGTCACTATTTACATGCACTGAATTCAGAACTTGTGGGAGTACAGGACTGTACACTCCTGCATGATAGGTGCAAGACTGTCCTCACATTGAAAAGTTGTGTATAGAGCCAGAAAATTTGGTTGCTACTGCGTCAGTCAGTAGAATTTGAGCTCTATTACATTCATGTATAATCGGTGACTCAGAAAACACATGCTTCCTTAAGAAGTATCTTCAGGAAGGTAAAATGATGCATTTCTCTCCTAACTGTCAGCCTGAAATCAAGCTGGGCGCTTTCCTTTTTATTCTCTAGCATGAGTAAGAAAAATGCTGGTAGCCAAATTAAGCCTCCAGTTATGCCTCTCTAACTCCATTGTGTTTAATAGGGTTGCACAATTGTAGCTGCACTGGAATTTATTAAATGATCTGTTGATGCAGAAGAAGAAAGTGATTTAAACTCTCCCTTTCATTGCTTTGCATACGTAACACTAGCAAGAACAAAAAAGCGGTACATGTTCTTAATATTTTTTGTTGCTGTTCAGGGATAATGAAATATAACAGCTCAGTAGTTTATAGAGAACATTACAGTTTATTCAAAGATATGCGTACAGGATGGAAGCAAAATGAGGACAGAATCTAGAATCGAAACAGGGAGGTTCAGGAAATTCAACTCTATCTCCCTTTGCAAGACACTGATAGTAAAACAAAACAACCCAAAACCCCTAGAAAGTTAGGTTGTCTGCAAGTAAGGCATACTGATTTGTGTAATTCAAAGAAGAAAATTATGAGAAACTGATTTCTTATTCTATCAGTAGTATATATATAATAATTTTTAAGAGTTTCTTGAAAACATTGTTTGAAGGATTTTTTTTTTAAATTTCTGGCTTTCAGTTTATAACGAATTGCTTTAGTCTTCATTCTACTGCTGTGTAAGACTTTATTAAAAGGAAGACCTCAGCCCGCTTTTAGAAGTGGAGGTGAAACCAGCTCTGCCAGTCATGGGCCACAGGGAAATATCCTTCTCTGATGTGGTTCCAATTTGTATCTGTCTTCCTTCTTTCTCTGCTTCCCAGTGTGTAAGTTTCTTTTGTTTTAGTCCTCAAGAAAACAGTGTTTATTTCAGCATGACTGGCAATATGAAGTCATTTGCTGAACATTCAGCTCAGTCTTGGAGCTCCATTTTCTTTCAAGGAAGGATTTCTTCTGATTTGGTTTATGCCCCTGTAACCTTCTGTGAACAAGTTGGACAAAGAGCAGGCTGTGTCCTGCTTCCATGCTTGTTTGTCAGGCAGAGCTCATGCCCGTCACGTTTGGGCTTTGGAGATCAGACATCTCAGTTCATCAAGCAGAAATCAGTCTGAAATCAGGAACCTCTACAGCAGTGTGCTCTTGCAGACCTAGTTATTTGCAACACCATTTCATTTTACACTGGATGCAGAGAATGCTGTATACAATTAAAACAGTATGGATAGTGCAATCAATGCCAATTTATGGAATAAGGGGCTTCTAGGCCCTGTTTTTTACCATTGCTTCCATTTTAGAGGCAGACTTCCGAGAAGCTGCATACGAGTAACTCAGGATAAGCTTCCAAGGGACGTTGTCCTCTGTGGATTCTGTATTAAGGAAAAAAAGAGTAGTCAGTGTCTGTTCTTGAGTGTCTACTTTAAGTGAAAAAATATGGTGTGTGCTCTCCAGAAGAGGCTGAATTTCCTAACAGAGGTGATTTGCCACTTCAAATACTTATGGGATGATGTAAGTTTTGTATGTTTGTCAGTTACAGTGGCGAACTTACAGGAGCAACATTAACAAATAAATTCACTAATTGCAAGTTTCCTATTTGCTTGCAGTGCAAAAATTCTAGGTAGTAGTCTGAAGATGACCAAAGGAGTGTCATCATTAATGATGTTATCACAGCTGAGGCTAAATGTTGATGATTCCTCTTGGTTTGTCCACATGAAGGAATTATTTTTTTTAATCCTTATGTGGATAGTTTTGTTGGGTGATATTTTCAGTCTTTGCTATTTGTGGTGTGTTCCTATAATCTCTTCAACTATGGTAGTAATATTGTTAAGATATGTATTCTTTCCAGAAAGTTTAGTTCAGCAGGACTCTGTGCTGAAAGAGAAGATGATTTGTAAAGGCCCTTAAACTCATACGTTTTAACATACCTGATACCGGGAGGCTTGTAATAGTCTTCACCCTCAGTTCCAGGCCGTGAGGGATACAACCTCATCTTGGAAGGATTAGTGGAATAATGAAACTGGCTATTGAGGAAAAACATTTATAGAAACAAATCTAGTTGTTAGTGAAGTTATCTGCAAATGCTGATCTCATGCATGGACTGATTATGAAAAAAAAAAAATTCCAAACATGTTCTTTAACATTCCTCCACCCTTATACAAAAAGAGCTTGAATTCTGTTAATGTTCATGACATCACCTTGAACCACGAATACTATGTTTTGGTGGGAGAGAATCTTCATACCAGATGATATATCATGTAAAGAACTTGGTGTATTCATTTCTGGATCACAGTAAGATTTATCTTGTCTTGAAGAACAGCTGTTGGAAGTATACAGTTTAGCACACACTCACTGAAACATAATGACTCGAAGACTTAGTTCGTATTTTCCTCTCGATATCACAGTCTTGACTTCATTGTACTTAGAACTCTCACAATGTAGGGTATTCTCAAATTTGAGTTAACAATGCATTTTCTTTACATTGCTCATCCATTGCTGTGTTAAGAGTCCTAGGAAAGGTAAAGCAAGTTTCATGTAAAGATATTTGCTAGGTAAGAGTATAGTCCTCACTGTGTAATTATCTAATGCTGTGTATCTGTTACACAATCTCCAGCCAAATATTGGCTTTTTCCTTAGGGAAAAATGAGCTGTATAATGTAATGTCTTCTTTCTGATAGTCTCATTTAAAAAAAAAAAAAAAAGTGTTCCTTATTCCAGACTCATGCTGAAGGCAGAAATCTTACACTAGTGGATATTTTGGCCTTAGAAAGAAGAAAACTAGGAGTTTTCTCAAGCAATTAGATCTAGAATCTCATTTATCCTGGATGTGTGTATGGACCACATAAGGGCATATTAACATGAAAAATAGGTTTTCTTCATTCAGTAATAAGCTCTATATAGTGGAAAAATTTAAGTTTTGGAAATGTAGTCAACACACTATTAATAACGTGGGAAAGTAAAATGGGAGTGCTCTAACCTTGGAAGTTTTCAAAACCTTCATTGTTAAGAGGTTTGTTCTGTTGTTTATTAACTGGTTTGGCCGTGTCCCATGCAGACAGCCTGTGTTACCGTCATAGATGCCTAGACCTTGTTCCTTGAAGTAGAGATTTTTAAGTATGCACAGGTATAATTTTCCCTGTTTCTATACGTTTTCAGTGAACTTCACTTAACAGTTCTGATGAAACTTAAACTGGACTTGTGACTATCAGCATGTATGCTGTTATACATACTGCTCCTTAAGTAAGCCAGGCAAAGTTCAAAACATTAATTTAAAAGTTTAGAGATGATTGTAAGTCTTTAAATAGGGAGAAGTAAGACATATTCATTCATAAAACCTACCAGTCAAGTAAATTTGTCCCGAGGTTTGCTTTAGACAGTCTTTGTCATGCCTTGCAAGTTGTAAAATATCTCTCTCCTGCCCCCCCACTTGTTTCTACTACAGTATTGATGAAGCTATTGCTTACATCATAATTGTGAATGAATGGGTAAGGCCTTATAAAAATACTTTCATTGTGCTTCACCAATGAAAATTCTCAGCCAAAATTTTAAATTAATAGATTAGAATTAATAGAAGTAGTAGGGGACATCTTCAAATAAAAGTTTGCATCTTTCAAAATATAAGTAATCTGAAAGCAATTAGTTACTCAGTTGGAAGCTCAAACAAAATTAGGTAGAGGTTTTGGATAAGTTCTGGTTGCATAGAAACGAAGCTGCTGTTGGTAAATTTCTTAATGTTTTCATTCAGTAAACACTGACCATGTGAAATGAGCAGGCTGTAGATCTTTGAGAGGGATTAACTTTTGGCTTATGTACATTTTTTTTTTCTTTTCTCCCCTTGAGAGAGCTATTATGAGCTTCCACAATCAAGAGAATGTTTTGCATGACCTAAAGACTGTGCTTTCACTGGTCTCAGTTTGAAAATTCTGGAGCCATGCAGCCCAGAGTTGCTGCTGTGGTAGGTGGAGCTCTAGCACATTCCAGCAGAGCTGAAGCATGCTCAGACAGGAGTAGATACCCGGTTTTGAAGAGAATTACCGTGACCTTGTTCTTTTTGCTGGAAGTCACCATGTACTCTTTGGATTACTTGTCTAGTCACCCCATAATAGCGGGGTGGAATTTTCATGCTTTTGCTTTCTCAGCAAATCAGTTACAAACAGAGTAGAATAATCTGGAAAAGATATGGATGATTGCGTATTTAAAGAAACATGAAAGGCCTAGACACTCAATTTTTAAAATTAGTTTATTTATATCTAAAATTATTTTGTTTACATCTACCTTGCAATTATAAACTACATTATCTCATCTTTATTGCAGGGATATAACAATCCCTTAGCTCATAAGAGTATTTCAAAGATAATTTTAAAAATGGATGATATTATTAGTTTTTAGGTCATGATGGAGATACAAGTATTTCTGAGAAAAAAAACTTCATTGAAGTATGGTTAAGTAGTTAATATCACTTTTACAAAATCTAGGTAGATAGATCTCATGTTGCTTTTTCCCTGCTCTGTCCCACATTCTTTCCTCTCTCTAGTTAGTAAAATGCTTGTTAGAAAGAGATGCTCCTTAAGGGAATATTGATTATAATATGAAGAAACATTTTTGAAGTCTGCTGTCACTGTCCTGACATTGACAGTGCCATGCTAAACTAATAAAAACTTTTATTTTTCAAGTGAAGATTTTTTTTCTGAGTCATTGTACCTGCATGTATGTCTCATCTGAGAGACAAATATATACTCTTTGCCCATAGGTTTTTTTTTTTTTCCCTTGCTGTTCCTGATGAGCAGCATGTCAAGGTTCAGAAATGAAAGGGTAATTTGAAACACAAAGGCTTGGAGTTTGCTGTTGTCCAGTAGTAACTGATATAGCAGAAATTCTGGGAGAAAGTTCTGCACATGCCTTTCTAGCTCTGATGATGGTGAAAAACATCCTTTAGCAATCCTGTTCCAGTGTCAGCCTTCTCTGACAGTGGTACAAATTCTGGTACCAAAAGTACCAGGTGTACTCACTGGCCCTTCTTTTTTTTTTTTTTTTCTCTCCCTCTTTTCTCCTCTAGATTCTGAGCAGTATGTTCTTTCAATTCTGGTATGTTGCAGGTTCCTCTTATGGACCGTCAATGCACAAGCAAATTACCAAACTGTAACATGGTCAATGTAACAGTTGTCCATCTATTTCAGGCTACTGGTACTGATCATCTTGAGGAAGCTGTGAGCTGTTGAGGACTTGCTCTTTAAAACTCAGACCTGTTCACTAGATGTTCAGTGCTCCCAAAGTATTCAGATATCTACCCTGTGCACTCTGACGGTTTGTATTTGTCTGGGTAGCAAGAGATACTGTCCTTAGTGCAAAGACAAGATGCATCATCTTGCAGTATGTACAGAGAAATTCCAAAGATATGAGAAATAATCTGATGCCCAGTGTCTCTGACAGTTTTTGTTTTTCTCCTGTGCACATACAGTTCTTGAGACAATAAAATCTGTATTAATGGTAGCTCAGAGGACACAATCTTTGGAATCACCTTTACCCTGTGCTGCCTTGTTGGGCTTGCTGTGATAATTGAACCAAGTTGTCCTAGGCCGTAATCTCAGACACTTGTCTACTTACTTGCATGGATCTCCCTGCTCATCTTGATTCACCAAGCACTTCAGGGATTAGGAGTCTCTTGCTAATAGAACTAACTGGTTTTGCTAGACTGGGGGGAGAAACTCATTTGGTGTTTGGAGTAAGCAGAGAGACAACAGACTTCAGCTACGTACATGAGAGATCACTAATACCAGATCTGCGTTGGTGTTACTTGTTTCTGTTGTATTCCTTTTCAAGTGATCCTTGTCTTGCAGAATACGTGATCTGCTATAAGTTCCTTTAGGTTGAGAAAAAGGCATCTCGAGATTCATCCAGCCATTTTTGTTGAATGGTTTTATACTTCTGGCCGTGTGTAGTCTGTTTTCATTACAAATGTGATATGATATCACTTGCACTTTCACTAAGTCTGGCTAATTAGCTTGTAGCAGGGACTGGGATAGCTCAAGAGTATATCCTTTCTGATTTTATTTTCTGAATTTGCGAAGTAATTTATCTTAGCATCACAGGTTGGAAGATCTGTAATCAGTTCTGGTTTCTCAAAAATCGAACTCTAGTGGTCAGATATTGAGCTTTTTGAACAAGGGTAAGTTTGAGGCCAGAGAGTTTTGCTTGGAGTTACTTGGCCATATGCTGGGCACATGGACTTGCTAATGATTTTGTTTCCTGCGGTTTCTAAACAGTTACCTTAGCCTTAAGCACAGCAAATGACTTTCAGTCCTGCATCAGTTCTGTGAAAACTTGGTATGAGTAGATGAGGTGAATGTATAAAAAGGACTGTTTTTTTTCTGTTCTTGTTCCCCTTTCCTCTGACACATACTCTTATCATTGGTGTCTTAGTTCAGGCTACGGAATTTAGCTCTGCAACTTGTAGATGCAGAAATCCTTTTTCTGATATACCTGGATGACTTAGAGCTCTGTCAAGAAACTTGTTTCTTGAGGGTTCCTTCCTAAATCCATTGTTCACATACTGACAGCTGATGTGCTGATGAGTTACCTGCACAAGCAGGGTAGGGCACTTGGTAATCATCCCTTCGTAAGAAAAAACATTGAGTCATGTGATGAATGTCTGTCTTTGGGAACCACATTAGCTTTGCATGCCCTAGGTCCCAGCAATGCTCTTACAGACGAATAGAAAGAGATGTTGACTAGCTTCTGCTACAGTCAGTTTTCAACTTGTTATTCCAGTTGGTGTTTGTCACATTTGTTTGCTACAAAAAAGAGGATAGTGAATAATTAGAATTTTGCCAAAGTGGCAGAATGCCTTCTTTCTTTGTATCAAGAAATTGTTTTGATTCCTCTGAATTCAGAATAGCCTAAAAAATATCGGATAGGTCTTTCATAATCACAGTTAATTCTACAAGTATAAGAATGTTAAGTTATCAGACTTCGTTTTTTTTTTTTTTTTAATAAAATTGATCCAACTGGCTTATACCTTCTGTCTTAGTTGTTTACTTACTGGGCAGTGCTGTCAGCCTGTTCCTTTGCAACTGCAGTAAAGCTTATACAAAGTAGGTAATTCAAATAGAAAAAAGCGTTTTCAAAATGAAAACACCAACCCTACACATTATAGGTATATGACTATCCATGTTTCTGAGATGTGTGGCTGGCATTCTTGTGCAGTATTTCAGTTTGTTGCAGATCAGTGTGTTTCATTACAGTGTTAATATTCCTTTCCATCTTGACATTTCTTAAGACCCTCATTTGTATTTGTCTTCCAATTAGCAATTTATCTTTTGGCTCTCACTGGTATTACTTTTCTAATGGTTTGTTACTTTAAAGCAAGGGTGTCAAACTCATTTTCACTGGGGCCCACATCAGCCTCACGATTGCCTTCAAAGGGCCGGATGTAATTATAGGACTGTATAAATGTAGGAGTAGTTACATTTATACAGTCTTAAATTTATATCTGGCCCTTTGAAGGCAACCGCGAGGTTGATGTGGCCCTGATGAAAATGAGTTTGACACCCCTGCTTTAAAGGGACTATGACAATAAACATGAAGTAGTTCTCTGAAATACTGTCAGAATGATCTGTGTGCTGTTAACTTCTGTAGCTCCTCATAACTGATAGCTGGGCTAGGTGGAGGACAGTGGGATCAGTGCACTCCAAGCTCCGAAGTCCAGGCATCTTTTACTACATGTCTTTCTAGAAAGACAAAATGGTGATGAAATCAACTCGAAATTAATTTCGTCAAGTTGTTTCAGCATTCTCCTTGAATCAAGTAGCCACTGTGTTGTCCTCCCCCAGCAGGCTTTGACCCTGCAATCGGAAGGACTGTGTGTTTGGAATGCTGACGGAGCCATTCTTGGCTGCCTCCTTTAGTCACAGCCATGTGTTGCTCAGCTCTGCTCAGCCTGTGAGCCCAAGCTGCTGCAGTGGTGCCAATGGCTCAGAGAATGCAAATGCAGCAGTGAGCAGCTACTTGGACTGCCGAGTGTCTTTCCTCTAACAGGCACAAATGGGATAGTCTCTGTTTCAGAAAAGTCTAGGCAGGGTGGAGTAACTCGTGAACTTCTGCTGTGCCTTCCGTGCTTTACATGTTTCAGATACCAAATTCAGGAGAGCGGTACTAAAGTGTTGTTTCCTGACTGTAGTTAAAATTCTTTACACTTCTTGTCAAAGGAGAGCATTACCTTGCTGGTCATCTCTGGGGGGAAGAGGTGTTATCGACTGAGCTTTTCAGATTACTGTTTACCCCATGATGAATGAGGCTCCTTGAGTTATTGTGAGTGAGGACCTGTAGCCTGTTCTCTGTGCTTCTTTTGTGTTACCAGCTTACTGGCTATAGAATAATTCAAGTGTGGGTCACGTTTATTTTGGTGTTTATGCATTTTATAGGATTTTTTTAAGGAGGCAAAAAGAGTATGTGCAGATCTCCTTAGGTAATAATTCAAAGTGTATGAAGTATTTGTGTGCCTGCAGGTAGGACTTGTGTTGACTGTGACGTGGAATTGCTCTGGGTTTAGACCCACGACCAAGTTGCAGCCCATTGGTTGATTGTGGTAATTAATGGTGTGCACAAGTCTTAACTGAACTTACACAAAGCAGCTTGGGGTTGAATTTGAACTAGTCTATATTTGTTTTAAGGAAGGTTCATGTACATGGATAACAACTACACATCAGTTGAAGTATGACAGACTGAGCACACACAATATTTAGGTTCAGTGATTCTTACGCTGTTAAGCAGTGTCCCAAATGGCTGGATATGTGGGCAAAATGATGGGTTAACTGGTTCATGAAAGGAAAAATGTTGCTGCTTACAGTGGCTGTTGACTAAAAGATTGCTTTTAAAAAAACGATGAATTAATTACTTGTTTCTCTTTCTTTTTTTAAGTATGTATAGAAAATATGATTCGACTAGAATAAAAGCAGAGGAAGAAGTCTTTTCAAGTAAGAGATGCTTAGAGTGGTTCTATGAATATGCAGGTAAGGATGAAATGCAAATTTCCTCCTAATAACAGTTTAACCTACACTGGAATACTGAGCTTTTCCAAGACTGAATATAGGGGCTTTTTCGTAAAAGTCTTAAGCTTTGCTTATGTTCTGTGTAGCATGAAGTTGAAGAGTTCAAGGGGCAATTTTGTCTTTGTCTCTATTTTATAAAAAGAATACAGAAGGTGTGTAACTTATTTTGGAACACGTATACTTTACTATTCAAATCTATTTATAGTCAAAGCTGTCCTTCTGTCCTGAATGTTGTAACCTCTTTGGCTTTAGAAGTTCTGTCATCTGCCATGTTAGTCCTGAATAGTACAGAAGAGAACTGTGTCTTTAATTAAACAAAAGAAATAGAGAGAGAAGGTGGGGGGGTAGTAATATTAGTTTTGTTCCTGATGAATCTGGTGCTTATGGTCTCAAAAGATGTGAATAAATTCAAGTATCCCATACTAGTCTTGTCTTTTATATAGTTTTCCATCACAAGGTATAGGGAAGATAGACTGTATCATTTATTCTTGCCCTTGCGTATGAAAATTTTCTTCAGGCATTACTTCTAGGATAGTTAATTATGATCTGCAGTCACAAGAAATGATTCATTAATAGTGAAGTTGGTCATTATGTTCACTTTTTTACATGTGTTTTTCTGAATGGGAGAACTTGAAGTGTGGAGAAAAATGATCTAATGACTGTAAAGACCAAAAGGAAATGAAATAGGTGATTGACAGAGAAAATAAGGTCACCTTGCAGTTTTCTGATGCCTTGGATAACGTTGCTCACAGCTTGTTCTGTCTTGTCTACTTACACATAATGAAGAGTGACTTAATTTGATGTAATAAAATATATTTTTTTCTTCTAATGAAATTATATCAACTAAATTAAATACTTTGAGATCTTGCTTGTCTGTGGCAGTCTATGAGAGGAGATTCAGACGAATTCAAGCCAAATCTAACCTGTTAGATTCTCTGTCTTTCTGACCAGCTTGATTTATTTTTTTACTCTAGCAACAGCAATAACTCATTTTTGTCAAGACTTTAAGCGAAAGAGAGAATGAAAGGAAGGCTGTATCTCAAAGAACTTTCAGGTTTCTATTGGATGCATACACCAAGATAAAACAAAAGCAGAGTCTATAACTGTTTACAGTATTAACATCCTAAAAAATGAATTTTCAAAGAATAATCTCGTTTTTGTTCTTGCTTCATAAGCCTTCTCCTTTATATATGCAGACAGTTGACACTGTTGTGTGTTTTTTTGTTGTTGGGTTTTTTGTTTGTGTTTTGTTTTGTTTTCCCTAGGGTGTCTTTACGTTACAGAGTGAGTCTTTTTAAAGACTGTTGTGTACACTCAGCTGTGAGAGGATGTCATGAGAGATGGGAAAAGATATAATTAAACCTTGTTATTTCTAGAATAGTAGGTCAACTAATAATCATAGATTGGTCTTCCCTTTATAAAACCGCTTTCTTGTATGTAATCTTTATATTGGATGAAAGTGGGCATTTCAACCTCTAAGGTTTTTTCCCAAATGAGCCCTTTCAAACATGAGTAAAATAATGCTAATAAAATAGTCCAAATACCTAAAATATACTTAAAAATATAATTGCACACTACAGTTCGTAATGCCTATATAGTTTTTTCAATAGAGTATTTTAAAACTTACAAATATCGTGATTTAACAGCATGTTTCAATAATAGTGCATTCTAATAGCATCCGTTTGGAATCTTATTTTCCTTTTAAGTTGGCAAAGAAATAGCTGTAATTCATGTCTTCCTTCTGTCTGCAGTTACTAAAATTCAGATAATGTGTGGCTATAGTATAACAATATGAATAAACAGAAGCACAAGATTTTTACTTTAGGCTATTTTTTTGTAGATAACGTTATATAAAGATAGTATACGGGACAATAAGGAATGAGATTCTGGGAATGGTAATGTCTTGCATCCTGTATAGCTATGTGTCACATTTTTATGTGAAATGTTCTTGTGATAACAGTAGAGATTCAAGCCAAGAAATTAGTTTCATTAAGCATCGTCCACTGATTTAACCATGGTAGTATTACTTGGATGTTCTGCTACTCTTAAATGCATTCCTAAAGATCTTATTCATTTACTCTACCGAGATTATCTCAGTAAATGGGTAGAATAAAGGATATTGTCAGGAATGCAAAGTTGTTTTACAGTTTTTCTGTTTCCAAATGTGAGATAGAGATTTAAGCATATCCAGGTCTGATAGTAAGTGTGGAAATATTTATTGCATGTCAAAACAAACAAAAAACCCCTGTATGGAATTTCAGGTTGTACTGCATGATTGCATTTCTCTTGTGCTGTAAAGGTCAGACTGATTTAATTTTCAGAGATAAGTAAAATGCATTTTGTTTGCAGGGACCGATGACATTGTAGGGCCAGAAGGTATGGAGAAATTTTGTGAAGACATTGGAGTTGAACCAGAAAATGTAAGTTAAAGGTCCATTCAAAAATCTCTAATCCATTATGATGTATGTGAGCCAGTCTTATATCTCGTAGTGTTCCATCAACAATTAAAAAATTATTGGATTTTTTTTTTAAATTAAAGAAATATAAACCAGGGAGGTTTATATACACGTTTGGAAACAACTTGCCTTTATTTTAAACCTCAAACTGTTAACTTGAAAAACCTCAATGTGTTTTTGCTGCCATCCATTCTCTTTCAGTATCCCACCTGCCCAAAAAAAGAGATTAAAAAAAAAATAAAAAAGGAGCTTATGGTTGTCTTTTCTGAAAGAATGTGACAACACTGGAGGTTTAATATGTAGCAGCTACAAAGTAATGTTTTCTTTGGGATTTCTAGGAGAGAAAGGGATTTCAATTATTGTGAGCAATATTAGCACTCCCATTATGCCATTTCAAAACACAAGTAAGGAATATATATAATTTACATACATATTTTGTATGTATATAAGTAAACAAAATTTTAAAAGGAATAATTCTGCCTTTTAGAGGCTTTTTCCTAGCGCCTAATTTCATGCTCTTTAAATGTATGTGCAAGTCCCATCTTTTGCAAAGATTTGTAAAGCATCATCTCTGACGAAGTAAAATAAGATTTGCGGTTTTGAAAGATTTACTAGAAATATAAGATGTAATTTGCTAATTTTAGAGTTTAGTAGTATAATAAACCCTGGAGATCGATGCAGACATTAGCGTATGTAAATAGGTATTCTGATTTTGCATTAAAAACTGTTTAGAGCTGTACTAACATTAGCTTCTTAACGGCTGCTTCTTCTAGTCTGCAGGGTCAGTTGTCCTGCGGGTTTTTCCATGTATATCTTGAAAGTGTTTTCTCAAGTTCCTGAATAAGATAGTCATCTTATGGTATCACTTCATCTAAATTCTGAATTGCTTCAGTCTTCTGTGTGAGATGTGAAAAGGATTCTGTTGCCTTTTGGGCAAAACTGAAGTATTTATGTATCAGCCTCTGTTTTGATGTGTGTTGATGCGAAGTAAAGCTACATGAACATTTACTTGAATGTTCAGAGCTGCAAAATGAGGTAGGCTGATGGTACCCTGGGGGAGCTGGATTCAGGTGGGATCATTATTAGCATTAGAGTAATTGGATTTCACAAAGCTTATGGATTGCAACTGATTTTCATCTAGATGAGAGTTTAACGAATGTCAAACATAACTTGTTGTCAGATTAGTACTTAAATTTTGTAGTTGTTTTGGGAAAACGTTTCCATAGCTTTTGCACCAACTCATCTTCCTCATTGCAGTGCTGGCTAGATGAGTGTGTGTGCTCCCTTGAGGTACTGTGGCTGCTGGTAACTTGAGTGGATATTTACTTTGTATTTCTCCACTGTTATCTTCTCTTTGTTTGGTACAGATTTGTCACTTTCAGATTTTTTAACTTACAAAATAGCGTAGCAAAGATCTGAACATCCCATTTATATGTGTAAAGTATTCATAGCCTACTAAACAGTAGTTATTTAAAAAATGCGTGGATATTTTTGTTCTTTTCAGTCTTTTTTTTTTTCCTCTTTAAAACAGGTAGTTATGCTTGTACTAGCATGGAAGTTGGATGCACAAAATATGGGCTACTTTACATTACAAGAATGGTTAAAAGGAATGACGTCACTACAGTAAGTGCTTCGAAAAAACCTCTTAAGTTTCTTATCGTAGACCCATTTTTTTAGAAAAAAATGCACTTTGATGTTTTGACTCTTAACACCTAAAGCAGAGAGCTCTACTGTGGAGGAGAAGTCATACATTTCTGGTCCTGTTTATGGTGGTACAGTCACTTAGAGACAACTTGAAACCTGACAGGTGCATATTTAAATGCAGTTGGATTAAAACGTCTGCAGTCTCAAGAAAACAAAAAATGTCATAAGATTGGACATTGTTTCTATCCAATCTGAGATATTGGTATGTTGTTAGAGCACATTTAGTTCAAAATGCTACATTATACAAATTCTTTCTGTGACTCTGCGTTGTCGTATTCTAACACTTGAGAGCTTATCTTCATGGCATAGTTAACATAAATGTAGTTGAATAATCACATGTGTCATAGAGAGTTGTATTGTTAATAGAAAGAACCATGTTTTGACTTATCTTGCAGAATAGAATCACTAAAATTGTGTAGGATGTTCTATAGTTTCAGCAAAACTAGAGAAATATTGTTTCACTGCTGTGGTTTGCTGGTTGTTTGCCATGTGTAGACAAGCTCTTAGTTTCATCTGTTGGAGAGTGCACTTTCTACAAAGCCAAACTATTTTTAATAAGAGTACCAGTGTAAGACTTTGCTATTTTATTTAAAGCCGTTTCACATTGTGGGTTTAATTGAGGCGCCTTATGCAGACATACTCGTAAATGTGCCTTTGTGTGGAGTGATGTATTTTGAACAGAGTGATGGGGTTATGTGTTAGATTCTTTTCTAAAACATCAGACATCTGTATGAGAATGCAGACTCTAAATTCACTTTGTGCTTTTCTTGTAGATGTGATACTACAGAAAAATTGAGAAATTCCCTGGATTACTTGAGATCTTTGTTAAATGAGCCTACCAATTTTAAACTTATTTATAGATACGCATTTGACTTTGCACGGGTAAGTACTGTTGAAGACTACCATCTGAAATTAAAACTTCGCTTTCATAAGTAATAATTGAAAGAGGCTGCATGCTTCTAAGTATGTTTCTCTTGAGATACCACTCAAGATTGCTTCTAACAAATGGAACTATTCTTGTTCTAAAAAAGTATATACAGAACGCCAGAACTGAAAAAGAAAAGTGTATAAGATGCTTGATGTCCAGTAGTTTAGTGTTTCGATGTGTTTTGTTACCTCTTTGCTTCAAGGAAATAATTTAGACCCTATTCTGTTTTGTATTGGAGCTTTGCACTTCTACTGGGTTTATAGCTACCCTGGTTTTCCTTCTTACAGTTTGAGTTTTGTGAGAATAAACATCTTTAAAACAGGAAAGCACTTCAGGCACTTCTGCAGGTGGTAAAAATAACTGACATGATGAAAGCTGAATATGATATAAATACTGATTCAGATGACTGTTGGAAGGTCATTAATAATGTCCTCAGCATTTATTAAACAACATCCTGATATTAGTCTTCCTACTATAAAAGACATTGATAAAATTGTACTTGCTATCGGAACCCATTATATGCATAAGACTATTCCTACTTAAAGGGAGCAAGAAAAGAACTTTGGTGTTCTGAATTAACATTTTGACATAGAATTCGGACTTCCATCTTGCTAACGTGATGGAATGTACAGAAGATTTGACATAAAGATGATCACAGGCAAAACTGAAGCTCAGATCTCAGTGCCAGAGAACCAAAAGCACCAAGACAATTTGCAGAAAAAAAAGAAAAAACAAGTAACATGAGAAAAATAGTAAGAATAAATTGAACTGATAGCAATTCTGGTAGTTAAGTCTGTTATAAGGAACTCAGATTTGTGTTACGTCGATGCTTTCTGCATGTCAGTGTGCAGAGATTCGCAGTAGTTCACTTTAACCAAGGAAACCTACAGCTGAATATGACAGAATGCATGGTATTAGTATGAGAGGAAAAAAAAGCCAAATCGACATCTTAATTCCTCCTTTGCTCTGTGAAGATTTATTCTGCCAGCTTTGCTCAATGTAAAATGCAAAGGCTAGAAATAACTAACTTTGCCAACAAAGTTCAAGATAGTGATGAAGAATTTGGAATGGATTAAAAGTGTTTTACCAGTAGCAAATCTGTGCCAGCCGATGGCCTGTCAAAAGTTAAAAAGAGGATAGTGGGTGAAGTATTTTCAAGAGGTACCAAAGCGATGTGACGAACAGTGGTCTTGAAAAAGAATTAAAATAATTTTAGCACAGATATTGTGACATCATTTATGACAAAACCCCCAAGATTGTAGAACTGCATATCAACAGGGGAATTGTCAAAACAATATTAGATTAATAAAATTATTGGACTTCTAATACCGTGGAGCGAGGGGAAGTCTATAGGAGAATGGCATTCAGTAAGAATAGAAATGAATGCTGATGAAGGCCAGTATATTTATCTAGGTGCAGCAGATCAATCTGTACATAATTTTTATCAGAATAATTGAAGCGATTGATAGAAAAAAGCTGTTGGGAGCAGTTTTCATTTTTAATTCAGAAGATTGTATAATTTTCATCCTAAGGGTAGTAATTTCAGGGAAGTGCTCCTTGGCAAAAAACACTTGTCTAAACTTCTGAAGTTTTAAGAGATTTTTTGAAAGCATCTGTTGTGATTTGATATTTAGAGTTAATTTGTCAATAAAAATAAGTATCATCAAGGTTTTATATGATATGCACAATGTAAGTCGGCATGGGTTTGAGGAAATAATTTAAAATGCCATATGTTGGTATTAAGCACAAATACATTCCTCACTCCCTGTTTGCCATTGTCACTGCCAAGTCTGAGAACATACAGATGCATGTATTTCATGGCTTTAAATAGGTCTTTTATCTGAAATATTGGAAAAAAAATCTCAGGCTATCTGTCATCAATGTAAAGAAAATACTGGAATTTATCAGAGTTTGTCAATATTTTCCTTCCATTGTATCCAAGAAAGAATATATTAAGCGTCTGGAATGTATGTTAAGAGTGAAGTTGGAGCATCTGCCATGGCAGATATGCCATTAGGGAAGTTGGAGGTGGTTATAAAGGGCTTATCTGAACAATTTGTTCTGAACAGTAGTTGGAGAGGGAGAATGTAGCAACTTAGCAATGTAAGGAATGTAAAAACAACATGGCCAGAGTAAAGGCAACAGAGCCTGATTTCAGTAACACTCGAGTGTGTGGGAAGAATTGAGAAGATAAACAGCACGGAAAATAAAATGTATTTTCACAGTGGTATGATTTCTGCTTAAAAGTGTTTGTGCCAGAGGTGTGAATGGGCTTTGGAAAAAGGATTAGTTGTTAAAACTATTTGATGTTGGAAATAAGTGAGACAGTTGTATTATATTAATAGAATAATGCCTTTGCAGGTTTGTTTTTCAGCTTTATTACTCACTGAAAAACTTTGTTCATCCTGCCTTTACTTTTTTCTTCTAGATCAGATTGAGGTGCCTCTTGTGTTTAGTGACCAAAATGTAGAACAGCTGGTGATGTTTTCAGAGTTGCTGGTCTCCTCACTTTCCTTCCAAAACAAATCTGCATTTAATTCTGTCTACACAATTTTAGAAGTGAGGTGTATTTTGTATGAAATGGGTTTCAAGAAGAGAGGATAACCTTGTGGCTAAAGCATTCAGTTGTTGTCTGGGAGCTGGGATCTTGCTCTGCCACATTCTTCCTAGATAATAGAAGACAATTCAGTTATGTTTTGAGCTTTTTTTTTTGTTTTTAATAACGACGTGCATTCCGTAATACATACAACTGCACTTGCACAAGTGAGGCATAGGGCTTAATGCGCTTTGTCTTGGGTAGCTGTCTTGTGCTGTTCCGGTAGGTACTCCCTGTATCCTGGATACCCCTGTATCCTTGGTTTTTCTTCATTTAGACTTTGTGGTCGGCAGTCATGAGTACATATAGAGAGATCAGGTCTACAGTAGCCAATACGGAACTTTATTTTTTGTGACTTAATTAATTTCTGAGTTTGTAGCTTTATGCTATAACCAAGGCATAAAAAGGTGCTATTTTATGTGCCATCTCTCACCAAAATTTGTTTAATTTCAAGACAAAAATGTAGATGGATAAACTACTTAAAATAACAGAGTGGAATCTTACACATATGCGTTACTTTTGAGATGTGCAGAAGTTGTGCTGTCAAATATATTAACTTTTCCACCGATTAGATGTAATGAATCTGCTACGTACAGATGCTGCTGCTTAGCAGGAACAAAAAATCCACCCCAGAGCATCAATATACTGCTGCTACATTGAACTAAAACTGGGACAGTTCTGAGAGGGGTCTCCATGTGCTACTGTATTATGTTCCCTCTGCTCATTTGATAATTCGTTTCATCTGAATTTCATGTAATCAGTACAATATCAGAACTAAGAACTTCCTTGGCTCACTCTTGAAGAGTCAGTGTTACTTGGTAGCTATTTAGCTGACAGTCACGTACTTGTAATAATACCACAGTAAATACGTGCAGCGATACTGTTCAAAGAGAAGTACGGCTGTGCAGAGGCATACGTGCAAACATGGGTGTGGGTCTAATGGCCATTGCTTCCTTAGGAAGGCCTGGAGTCCCGAACAGGAGCATATGCCTCGTCTGCAATAGCGGTGACAATTTTTTTGAGGAAGTCTGTAGGAAGCAGCATCTCTGTATAGTGAGCCGTTAGCTGTAAGGAAGGAAATTTTACTAGAAAGTTGTGTGTTAGTAAAAACCACTCTTAGCTACTGCTATTTGTTATTTATTTGTTAATTTATTGTATGTATGGATGAGCTGTAAGTACAGGCAATGGGGGAAGTGAAAAATCCTGAAATCATGCTCTTTTTTTTCCTTGTTGACCTTTTCTTTTTTATGCAGGAAAAGGACCAGCGCAGCCTAGATATCAATACTGCCAAGTGTATGTTGGGCCTTCTTTTAGGAAAAACATGGTCCCTTTTTCCAGTATTTCACCAGTTTCTAGAGGTATGAAGTTTGAAAGAGTTACATTTTTTTAAACTGTATTCTGTGGTACTTTAACTGGAGGTAGAATGAACAGCTAAGAATTTTTTATTCTGATTTAGAACATACTGACCACCAAAGCAGCACCTGTAACTAGTTATCTTTCCTTTCTTCCTTTTCCCCAAATCCCTATGCTGTTAAGGTTTAGTTAATGCAGGACAAAGTACAGAATATCTTTGATTTGCTTTTGGACTTCCATTTTATTGCTGTA
The DNA here is from genome assembly GCF_036013445.1 of Caloenas nicobarica. Taxonomy (NCBI): domain Eukaryota; kingdom Metazoa; phylum Chordata; class Aves; order Columbiformes; family Columbidae; genus Caloenas; species Caloenas nicobarica. The sequence continues at coordinate 51,432,719 of NC_088248.1, read as the reverse complement.
CGTTTGTTCAGTAAAATATGTCTTAATCAGGAACTTGAGTTTTTCAGCATTATTTCGACTACTTAGTGGTTTCTTTAATCCTGTTTAGTTTTAGATGGCACACAGATTAAAATAGTAATTCATCACAAAGTTTAAATCTTCTGTAAGAAAATCTGAATGTGAGGGAGTCGAAAATGTATTTTATTAACTTCTGTTTCTTGCCTTAAGCAGCAATCAAAATACAAAGTTATCAATAAGGACCAATGGTGTAATGTTCTGGAATTCAGCAGAACAATTAACCTTGACCTCAGTAATTATGATGAAGATGGAGCCTGTAAGTACTACCATACGTTGGTGTTCTATAATAATTTATTTCTTTGAGCTTAATCATTCAGTGTCCTTTTACAAAATTTTGTAAAATACAGTTATTTGATCTCTCTACAGGGCCAGTGTTGTTGGATGAGTTTGTGGAATGGTATAAAGGAAAACAGATGACATAGGAGTTTAACTATGCACAGCCAATCAAGAGTCACTGTTACCACAGTTATGTCAACCATTAGCCATAAACTGCTATTTGTATCAAAGTGCATGCTGCTTTTCTTGCACTGCATCCCTTTTGCAGGGGACTTTTGATGTTTGCTATTTAACAAGCTAGCTATGCTTGCTGTGTAGCATTGTTCTCTTTGAAGGCTGCTTTGCATTTTGTATTTACACTACGAATTGGTGAACTTGCCAGCGTCTTCACTGTGATTATGTGTATATTGCTGTCTAAATTTTGTATATGTGTATAAAAAAAGAAGCTTCACCTAGGGATTATTTCTGCAGAACTGTATTGTAAAAATAATTTTGTGGCATATTTCTAGTCATCACTTACATGTTTGTTTGAAACTCTAGTTATTTTGTTTTCCTTTTGGTCTCAAATGTAGCATTTCACAAAATGAAATCAACAGACTGCTTGGACATAGTTATGTGAAGAACTATTGTCAATTTTAATGTTACTGTTTGAGATGCCAATTTATGAGGGGAGAAGACATGCTGTAACTTTTTTCACAGGAATTCGCCAAATCTGACCTATTGTTTAATAGGAGCAAAACATTCATGTCTTAAGAAAAAAAAAGTACACATATAAATATTAAAACACTGTATTACTTGTACATGCCACAGATGATTTCCATTTGAAGAAAAAAGTACTGACTTTTTAATGTTAAAACTGCAGTAGTAATTACAGGTAAAAATGAACAAATTAAAGTCCCTTTAAAAAATGGGTTTTAGACTTCTGTAAATTGCCTTTGGCATACTCCTTTTCATTTTGGTGAACTAAGGGTGTTTGGTCTATGCTGCGATCTAGTGAAATTGAAACTTGTAGCTAAATTTAGTGGTTTGGGGAATAGTCTGCTCACTCCTAGCACACAGACAATATAGATTGGGGGGGGGGGGGGGGGGTGTGTGTTTGTAATGTTAGTCTTTCCCAAGGTCTCTAACGGTGTGTTTCTAAGTAATTAAAAATATTATGTTGAATAGTCAAAATATAACTTTTTCGTTCATGCTGGGGATTGGAATTTCCTCGCAGAATGTCCATTGCAGGCAATGGGCACGTTAAACACCAGCATTAAATGACGGTACTTTTTAGTAGGGACCACTGCCTGTTTCACTCATTTCTTTATCTGTATAGGACAGTTCTAGCGGTTATTTTGGGGAAGATGAGTGAATGGAATGATGTTTAAGTTCTGTAATTTTGTCACGTTGTCTTTGCCTTACCCTTCTTTATTAAGTAATGTTAGTGTTGTTTTTTTATAAATTAGGTCCTTGAAGTATCCGGTGCTATTAAACTTTGATCCCTAAGGGTTTGTTAAAATGTTCCATATTGATTCATGGAGCATTTAACAAAAAAGGGCCAGTGGTTGTTTTGGAATGAAGAATAACATCACTTTTCTGTAGAAATATTTTACGAGGTATTGGCAGTTTTGATATTTTTCTAGAATGCAATCCAGGGGAAGCGGAGGGAGGAAGCGTTTTAGGTTGAATGTGAAATTTTCAGCTGTATTGAAGGTCCTATATTCTGCCATCACTGAAGTCAGGAACAACTGTTATTAACTTGACTGCTTTCACAATTAAGCCTAGTTTAGCAAAAGCACAGTGGTTTGCTGCCCTGGACTGGGAAACTGGAATTGTGTTGCTACAAGTGCTCAATTTGTGTTCAAATTTGGTTTGTTGTTGGTGGTTTATGTTTGTCAAACTCAGCTGCCAAAGACAAAAATTATGTGTGTTTGTGTATATTTGTATATACATAAATATACAATATGTATGCATATACAAAACCTAGGAAGAAAATACTACCTTTTTCCCCATGAAACAGTCATGTTTGGATTTCCATGACACTAAACAGTGCTCTTTAAAGTTAACAGTGGTAAAGCATACATAGTCATTGCTTTTTCATGTACTAATACGCATAACCTTAATTCCATGTTTGATGCCAGTTTGCACAAGAAATTAATTCAGTGGAGTGTGTTATTTAATGTTTACAATAAGCCTCTTACTAAATCACACACATTTTGTTAAGACTTCTGATGTAAATGTGTATATTACCATAATATAACCATAAGGAAGTATCAGTGGAGCTGCTGGTTTAGTTCTTAAAAGAATGAACTTCGAAGCAATATAGCTTTTAACATTAGGCTAAATCGTGGTGGCTAAGATTTTAAGTGAAGTACTGTAATTGTTCTTAAATGTTATGCTAGTTATTGACTCTAGAAAACTGTTTAGCACAAATTGGCATGAATACTGCAGCAAATACAAGGTTTGCATAAGAGGTTTTGTATGTCGTGAATAATTTGGCTTCCAATAGTGGAAGCAAGAGCCAAAGACACTTTTAATCTATTACTGTTGTAGGTATAACTTTCATATAACAGGGTCAACAGAAATCTGTTCAGCTCAACCAGGTGCTCTTTTTCCAAGTTTTGCTAACATTTAGCAGAATACAAAATTTAATTAAAAGCAAAGAAAACAGAGGAAAAGAAACCTCAGAAAGTAATTGCGCTAAGTAAACAAACTCCTCACTTGTTCTTTGGGTAAAAATAATTGGGAGTGATGGAAGGGAACATTGTGTTTGGAAATTAATCAGATGCTGCGTATTTTTTTCTTCCAGTTGCAAGCAGGATGAGTCTGTAGTCTTCAGCTGGTTTATAAATGTGCCTCTTCATAAAGTAAACCACAAATTCAATTACAGCTAGTAGACAGCTTTACTGACATTTATAGAAAACAAATGGACTGAAATGGAACGTATGGCTTGATAAGCTTCCTTGTGCTATCCATCCTCCTGTTTTTGCTATGTATGCTGATAAGCAGAGGATCCTAACATTGCCAGCTCTTGTATTTTGGAGAAATTCCTTCTCATTTTTAAATAATTGCGTAAACTTAACTAAGCTACTCAGTTTACCTTGTATTTAGTACAAGTTTGGTGTTTGCTTTTTTATTTGTTATGCCATCATGTAGTTGATGTAGGTGTGTTTTTCCTTCTGAAAAGTAATATACACAACATGCTCACTTCTTGGACAAGACACTGAAGGTCATTCTGGCAGAAACGTCGTAGGTCTTATACTAATCTTTCTGGTGTAATATTTCCATCTTTACAGCAGAAATTTGATGATCTATGTGCAATTCATGGTTGGTATTTGAGAGATGCAAAGTGGAAAGCCAGTTAATGAAAGGAAAACAGCATCCAGAGATGGTGGCAGTAGACACTCTGATAGATGACAAACATTTGGAGCTCTTTATTAGAATAGCTATAGAGAATATTAGTAACAGAAACATTCCACAAATTCAATTTCATTCTACAGCAAAATAATACTGAGTATTTAAAATATTAATGTAATTCTGTGTTACTGGGGTTTTTTTACTTTTTATCTTTTTCAAGGAAGGCAAGCTGAAGAGGATGGAACTTACTGGAATCCTTTATGCACTTGAGTTTTCAGTTAAAACCTCTTTAAGGTTGTCGTTAAGCTATGATAAATATTTGGGTCACCTTTGTGTAGCCTTTTCTAACATTTGTTGAGGACTGGAGGCTTCTCCCATTCTACCACAAATAACACACATTTTATTTCATTATAAATATGCTCACACAATCAAAATTAGTTATAGCTCATTGCTACTTCGTTATGTTCCGAAGTTACTTTTCTGGAGGGGAAGGAATGGACTTGAGTTGTGTTAACATTTTCCCAGATTTCTGTTGACCCTTGGTCACAAGTCTAACAGATTGTTTAATACTCTTGGAATTCATGTAGACAGCTTTAAAGGTTGGCTTGTGCCCTGGTTTTAATTATAACTGCTAAAATACCTCTTTCTAGGCCTTAGATTTTTGTCCTTTCATATTGCTGTAAAAGTGTATAGAATCCATCCACCAACTAAATAGTTTGTCTGTAATTGAGACCAAAACTTGGCTTGATTTTTTTTTTTAATATTTTTTTTCCCTCTCTGTGTGTATACATGTCACAAAATAGTACCTACTGACACTGCTGTTGCAGGAACAGCAGTTAACCTGTAAATGTGAATGCTTTATGTCTTAGTTATTTGCCTATTACATACATAAGGTGTGCTAAACTCCTGTTACTCACAACCTGACGACAATACTGTTATGCCACCTAACATGAGTTCATTCAGTTGATTTTATTTTATTTTTTTTTAAGTCTTTTGCTGGTATTGATGTAAAATGGCATCCCACAAATAAACAGTATTTGTGTTGGTTTCAGCAACTGACTTCAGACTTCTGTGATTCATTCTTCAGAAATCCTCATAGCTGAACATGCATCATGTCAGCTGGCAACCTTTATCATTTAGTAGCAGAGAACTTCTATGTACAATCTTGTCATCCTTATTTCCAATAGTACGGCAAATCAGTATTTTAAACTTTGTTGGAAACAGGAGTGTTTCAAATGGGGGGTGTGTGGGTGTAAAACAGTATTGTAATATGGAAGCTTTAACAAAAAGAGTCAATTTGAGCAGGAATGTATGTTAAAATTCTACAAGAAGCATGATCACCTGCTCATTTTGAAACAGGCTTTTGACCCATGAGGTCCTTATAGAAAAACTGTGACATGTGGGCTGGATGCGCAGGCAGTGAGTTGAATGGAAAACTGGCTGAATGGCTGGGCACAGGGCACGACGGTCAGCAGTACAAAGTCTAGTTGGAGGCCAGTGGCTAGTGGTGTACCGTGGCGTCCAGTCCTCTTCAGTATCTTCATTAATGACCTGGATGGTGGAGCAGAGTGTACCCTCAGCATGTTTGCTGATGACGCTAAACTGGGAGGAATGGCTGATACACCAGAGGGTCATCCTGCCATCCAGAGGGACCTCCACAGGCTGGAGAAATGGGCTGGCAGGAACCTCATGAACTTCCCCAAGGAGAAGTGCAGAGACCTGCACCTGGGAAGGAACAACCCCAGGCACCAGTAGACACTGGGGGCTGCCCAGTTAGAAAACAGCTTGATGGAGACTGGGGTTTTTGGTGGACACCAATTTGAAGATAAGCCAGCAACCTGCGCTTGCTGCTAAGAAGGCGAATAGTATCCTGGTCTGTGTTAGACAAAGTACTACCAGCAAGTCAAGGTGGGTGATCCTTCCCACCTACTCAGCACTGGTGAGGTCACACCTGGAGTCCTGTGTCCTCTTCTAGGCTCCCCAGTACCAGAAACACCCCGACATACTGGAGAGTGTCCAGCAAAGGGCCACAAAGATGATGAAGGGACTGGAGCATCTCTCCTCTGAGGAGAGGCTGAGGGAGCTGGGACTGCTCAGCCTGGAGAAGAGAAGGTGCTGGGGGAGATCTTAATAATGTATATAACTCTGAAGAGAGGCTGTAAAGAAGATGGAGCCAGACTTTTCATTGGTGTCCAGTGACAGGACCAGGGACAATGGACACAGACTGAGACACAGGAGATTCCCTCTGAATATCAGGAAACACTTTTTCACTGTGAGGGTGACCGAGCACTGGCACAGGTTGCCCAGGGAGGAGGTGGAGTTTCCATTCTTGGAGATGTTCTGAAGCTGTCTGGACATGGTCCTGGGCAGCCTGCTCAGGCTGACCCTGCTTGAGCAGGGGGTTGGACCAGATGACCTCCAGAGGTCTCTTCCAACCTTGGCCATTCTGTGATTTCTAAAAGCACATGCTAAAGAAAATTTTCTAAATTACTCAAATGTAATCCTGGAAAAGGAGACCAGTCTAGTAGTATTTAAATGTGGTGATATTCTAATCCGAAGTTCTGTTGGGTTTTTACCTTGCTAGAGAATTTTTCAGTTACTCGACTCATAATGAGCTGTCATGTTGATCTTTTTAAAGCAGAAGCGATAGTATCTAAACAGAGTAGCAGAAAAGCTGCTAGCAATAAGACATGAAAATTACAGCCTAAATGTCCATAGTACATTCACAAATTTAGTTCTTAAAGGAGCCATTAGTTAATCTTATGACTTTGTATTGCTTGCAGAGTTACAAATCTGGTCTTGAATAGGAAACAGACTTAAAAGCTGGCAAAGATAATAAAGAACACATGTAAGACAGATTTCACAAGAATATTTTTAATATATTTTGCACTATGTGAGCTACCAGTCCTAAGGCTCTTGACTTAAATACATTCAACTTTAAATAATATTTTATGTTACAATTAGAATATTGTAATGCAGAGCCCATTCTAGACATGCTGTTCATCTTTACTTTCATATTGGTGGTGAAGGCTGGGACTTCTGTGCAGGGGAAAAAAACCCATGGTGGTGTCTGTATAATTTACACTTAAACCCCTATAACTGTGACTGGTACTAGTTGTACTAGTACAGGTATTCTAGAAAATTCTCAGTGACCAAAGCAGCTGAACTAGTGAAGTTTTCAGTGCAAGCAAGATAGTGGATTGATATCAGCTGAAATGTAAAGCAAAGTGAGCAGATAAAATCTCAGAAGGAGTCGGTGAGTGGGGGACTCTATAGATATTGTATAGAGAAAGGCATGGAGAAATAGGATGCATGGAGAGGAGTGTGAAGAGTACTGCTTGGAAGCCACACAAAATGACAAAAGGTTTTGTATTAACTTTAAGAGCAATTGCTAATGAAGTGAGGAACTAACATGAAGGAGAAGCAGCTGAGTGGGTTTGAATGAACAGGTGATAACTGGAGTGTCTGGAGTCATCAGTAGCAAAGGAAAGCTGCAAGATTAGGCAGAAATCTGAAGGTGAGTTTGAGACAGAACATCAGTGTTCTGACAGTTGAATGGGATGCTTTGTCCCATGTTAAAAATCCCCTGATGAAGGAGCAAATTTACTTTCTCTGATGAGAACAGCAAATAACCTTTTCCTCTAACTTTATGGCATAAAGGGAGGCTTAGAAAAGCTGCAGCTTCTCACAAGTTGTGTACAGTCAGCATCGCCACTGCAGCATTCCCATGGTCAGAAAAAAGATGAGAAAATAGTTTTCCAGTACATATTTTGAAAGCCTGCTGAATGGTACCAGAAACAAATGACAAAACATTGTTGTGTATGAGACATCGATAGAGCCACTCAAACATTTTTTTTCCCCACGATCCATGAATTGTCTTGCTTATGTAGTTGGGTTTCTTAACTTGTTAGCAGATGGCACAGCCAAAAGGTAACACATGTTGGAGAGGTCTGTCAACATGGTGTTTGAAACCTTACACATGCTATAAAGAATGTGTCTGTACTTTTTTATATATTCCATTTTTAAAGTTTCTTTGGCCACAAGTAACTTCTGTGTGTAATGAGCTTTATAATGAGCTGGTTATGGGTCCTGAGAAAAGTGCTGGTGTTGAGGAAACACTGTTCTGTTTTCTGCTCCTAGCAGCTATGTAGCTGTTCCTATGAAGAATCATGCAAAAATTACGTGGTTCTTTACTTACAGCCTCTAAACCCAGTTGTTTTTTATGTTACATACTGTTCTCTGAAAACAGCAGCCTTAAATTCAAGAGAAGCTAAGGCATTACATGAGTATTGAGGCTATGTGGGGATTAGGAGAGAAAAATTGCAGAAGAACAGGGTATAACATTTACAGGCATATATATAGTTAAGGAATGACTTGTACTGAGAAACACACTTTATTTTAGAGTTACTGTGTTTTTAGCATTTCTGGGAATGCTGTGATTTTTGCAGATTTTAGTGTTTTGTCACTTAGTTCTTGTCTACTCAGACTTCATGAACAATTCTGGACAGTTAAATGTGTAAAATCTTTTCCTGTGTTTGAAAACCAGAAAAAAACCCAGACCCTTAAACTCATGAATAATTTGATGACAAATGATCCATTTATTCAGAAGATTATTTCATCCTTTGTTCCTGAGCAGACTTCTACTGAAAGAATGAACCCAGTACCAACTCTTAAAAATAACTTCTTAGTTATTGGTTTAGGTATCACTGAGTACTGGAGCAAAAAGAACAGAAATCTTTGAAGAACTAATTGGAAAGCAAGAAGATCTGTGTGAATGACAGCAGGTTGCTTGTAATTGAACTGCAGATGTTACTGAGTAGTTATTCGCAAATACTGTGGTGACCTAAATCAAATTCATGAAACACCTGCCTGAAACTGCCATAGAAGCTATTTTGAGCTGTGTTACATATTTTGAGACAATTGGCGAGAAACAATAACGAAAACAAAACCCAGACAACAACAACAAAACCCCACCAAGAAACTGCACCGCAAAAAACCCCAACAACAAACAGGCCAATAGGAGATCCAAGAGTAGGTGACTTGGCTCAGTAAATGTATAACTGATAATTGTGACACTAGATGTGTAAAGCAATTCTTGAAAAGGAACTCAAGACACTAAAGAAAACATTTTTCAAAAGATCAAATAGTATCAGCACTGGTCTCCTTTAGCTGCTTTTACTTGCGTCTTTTAAGTTTTTTGCAGTACATGATTTTTTTTAGTTCCAAGTACGTGAAGCTAAAAAAAAGATTAGCTTCTGTCAGCATCTCTTTGTTCTTTCCTAGCTTTCTCTTTACATATAGTTTCAAAAACGTATCGTGCCATTGGACTTGCTCCTCATCTGATGGAAATGAAATGTTTTCCTTCTGTTTGGAGTTTTTAGTGAATTGATGGTGTCTTCATCTCAGTTTTCACAGAGCTGCTGGCCAGCCTCCTGCGTTTTTGGGGAACCTGGGCCTGTTCCCCTTCGTGACCGTTCCCCTTCAAGGACTACATCAATGATTCTGTGTATGTTAAAAGGGCCTTGGGCCATATTCAGAGAAAAAATTGTTTAACATTTGTTATCTTTTTGCTTTGAAAAAGTTACTGCATATCAAGCTATTGATACTCTAATACAGCAGTTTTGAGCTGCTCTTGATTTGCCCCTCTCAGTAAAATTCTGAAGTGGCTATAGGAGCCTTTTTTGTAGAGAATTATAGCTTAGTAGTAGTAGGTTGTCTTTTTTTTTTTTTAATTACTCTGCGCATGTCATCACATCTGCAAACTGCAGGTGATCGCCCGTCAGTAGCTGGATCTCCGTAAATGGCTTTTCTGCAAGGTTTGAATTCTGTTCACATCCTTTGGGAAAGAAGAGTTGCATTACTCCGTCTTGCCAAGTTAAAGAGTAATTTTTTTACTGTAATGGAATACTTCTTGGATTTTACCTGTCTTTGCAAAACTAGGAATTCAGAGACTTCTAATCCACAAATTTAGTTCAAAAAGCAGAAGACAGTAATATGTACTATTTCACTGTACGGGGCAAGTCCCATAGGAAAACACAAGAATAGCAATAATGTAATAATAGTTTCAGTGTTACATGTATTTTATACAGAGAGAAATAAAACAGTGTTTATCAGTGGCAAATTCTAAGGGAACTGAATATCTTAGTACCAACAATAATGAGAAAGTAAAAAATATTATTATAACTTAGCAATAGCTTAATAATTACAACTACTGAGTAGTTTACTCATTTGAGTATCTGTGAGTTGTTTTTCATAAAGTCTATTTTTGTTTTTTACAAGTGCCCTTCTAAACACAAGTCCATGGCTTCTGGTCTGAATTACCCTTTGGAGTTACGGTGTTTCTAAATTGGATGCATCCAGGCTTTATATTATACATCTCATTGTTAAGTCTAGTTCCACAACTTGCATTTCTGAAGTTAAAGGTAGGTAGATAGTCGTACTGAGGGAAAAGAAAAAAACCACAACCAAAACCCACGAAAACAAAAACCAAAACCCCAACCACCAAACCCCAACCAACCATGGTATTTAACAGTTATTGATAAGTCACAAATTTCATTTTAAGACACGATTGGTTTCTTTGCAGCTACTGTATGACTTAAACACTGTGGGAGCTTAGTATTACACTCTTACGTCTCAACTATTGAAGTTTGTTCTGCTTTGCAAAATATTAGCAAATCCATCAAAGGCTCTCTTCTTCTTAACAAAAAACTGTCCCTGTCCTAAATGGGTCTGACTTTTCTGACTGAGCTTTTCACTTGAATTTTGGAGGTTGACAGCTTTTGTAGAACTGTTCTCCTGTCCTGTCAAAGTAGCGTCATCCTCCGCCTCGCTAGAATCGGTGCTTTTGCAGATTGGATCTCCTGCAGTCTTTTGTGGGAATGAACATGGACTGTATCGTGTGCTGTCATTGAAGAAGTCTTGTGGGAGTGAGAAGGAATACGCATCCTTGTCACTCTGATCCAGCTGGAAACAATCTTCTGTGTTTGATTGCGGTTTCCCAGAAGAGTGAAGGTGCAGGAAATCTGCCATCGCATTGCAAGCCTGCGTTTCTTTGGGCGGAGGGCAGTCGCTAGTATCCTGTAATTCTGTGCATCCATTGCAGTCTTTCTCATTTAAACCTCTTTGCATTTTATCTGCACAGGCCTTAGTTGTATTCACCTGCTTCCCCTGTGGTAACAAGTTTTCTGTCTCTGTAATAACCATAAAATGTTCTTCAGTTGTGTGTTCAGGCAGAGATTGAAGAGATGACTCATTGCTGGAATGCAGTAGTGATGTTTTTTTAACAATTTCATTCAAACCAGTGTCAATGGGAGCAAAAATAAAATCATCATCCTCAGATGTACCCGTCTTCCTTCTTAAGGTAATGGCTGCTTCACCATGATTCTTTTCAGAGGAGATCCCACCTATGTGCTCATCTGGACTTCTCTCTAGTGCATTTTCTTTTTGTTCGGTGGGACTGAATCTGAGGGAATGCTGAGGTTCAGTGGGAAACCAATACGGCTGCAATTCTGCTTCTTCAGGAGAGTTCTCTGTATCTGTGTCACTTGTGGGAAAATGTTTTAAGGAAAGTAACATTTTACTAAAGTCTATATTTTGTTTGTGGAGAGAATCAGAAATGGAGTTTTGTATTGTTGACTCTGGGTTGGTGAAATATTCAAATGTATCAAGAACTTCTTGACTTGAAGAGCTAATTGTGTCTGAATCTGGCATGCTTGCGTGGTCACTACATGTATCAGCATGAGGTGATGCTGTTTCAGGCATGATAGTATCTGATCTGTAATTAATAGTGGTTTCAAAATACGCATTGTTTTTGTCTTCAGTTTTCCCAATATGCTGAAGTTCAGCATCAACGTTTGGAGACTCAGGAAGTGTTGAGAACTTCGCAGTTCCACTGTTCCTATCAGCCCCAACTAGTAACGACTGACAGGCTGGCAGGTTGTCGCTAACACCAGGTTCTTCCAGTTCGAAGTCTGCTAAAGAACTGCAGTCGCTCATTGTGAATGGAGTCCCTTCATCTGAAGAACTGTCGCCAAATATACCTGCTGAAATTTCAGACTGCAGCAGGGCAGAGTTGGTGCTCACTTTGCTGCTGCTGGGCTCTTGTGCAACTGCCTGTGTTTGTATGGTGGGGAACGGACAGCTGGTGCCTCCTGTGAAAGATAAACCGAAATCTGAAGAGTTGGTGTGATTTGAGTACGAGTCGGTGTTCAGTCTCCTGGGTATGGGAGGGAACCTGCTCTTCTCCCAGTCTTCATTATTTGCATATTTTGCATCTTCCTGTAATGAAATGTCATTACTCATTAACTTTCTTGGCGTTACTTCATTGATGTTCTTGTAATCTATCCTTGCAGAAAATAGTCCGTTATCATCAACATTTACATTTTCATCATTGCTGGTACTAGTTTTGATGTCCGAAAACACAGGGCTTTTTTTCACATTGACCTCGTTGCTTTGCTTCTGGTAGTCTTCAGTATTTGGTGCATGTACACTGCTATCAGTGACATTTTCATACAAAGTAGAAGTTTCTATAGGACTGACGTATGTGTTTCTTGAAGAATTCTCATCACAAATGAACAAATTAGTCTGGGTATTTGTTGGTTGGCTTGCAGAGTGCTCTCTGTGCAAGGTTTCATCTGAAAAAGCTTGATTAGAATAAGTGTGTTCTGAACTTGAATTTTTGTTCCTGTGCATGAGCCTCCCCAGGCTCACAAGGTAGGGTCTGGCAAAAGCACCCAGACAAAAAGCACAAACAAATGTAATGAGCACCGAGAGGCTGACGGCCAATGCAAAGTCTTGTTCTGTTCGTTCTTTTCTAAAAACACTGTTAGTGTCCCGGGCTCTTCTAATCAAAAATGTTGAAACACTTTCTTTCACCTGTAGGTTGTACATGAGATATTTCTTCTTTGTTGTATTAAGAATACACAAATATAACCCTTCAGCAGTTTTCTCAGCATTGTATATTACTAAATTATTCATATTATCCAGTGTCACATGAGGAAGATTGTTATCTTTTGAAATTCTGCCTTTTGGCGTCCACCAAGAGACTCCATTACCTGAAATAAAACAAAATACAAATTTAATCTTTATAGGATACTTGATTCACAAGTTATTTCTGTAAGGACATACTCTGACCTATCTTTGATAATTTAAACTATTTAGTATAAAATCCATTTTCTTTTTATCCATCCATAGTCATTTGACATAATACCAAGTATCTGTTAAACCATCATCTATTTCACCCCACACACATTTAAAATGCAGGACAGGTGGGGTCTTCATAGCAGACTTCACAAGAAGAATGGTGTGGGTGAGGGACGAGGCCACTGAAATTATCTAAGTATGTTCTGGGTGATAGTGAAACATCCTCTGCTCTCCCTCGTGCGAGGTGCCTGTTTCCAGCCAGCCCTTCTCCAGCATGGCCGTGCTCACGCGTGCAGCTGTGAGACACAACTTCACTACTGAACCGTCAGTGTTTCAGCCACCGTTATTGACCTGTAGTTACTGCTTTGACTACCTCAGAAAGGTTTGAAAACCAAGGGTGTTTGTATCTATATTGTACCAAACTTGAGCTACTGTAGGCCCCAGCTGCTTGCTGCCTTTTGGAGTGCTTTTCAGGGCTGTATGTACACCTTTGCTTTTGGATCTGCTCGTGTTCCTGGTTTGGGTTTGGTGCCATCCACTGTGCTGATTTTAATCCCATGATCAGAGTTTTCTTGACTTTCCTTGTTAATAGACAAAGCAGGTGGCATTTCTGATAGACCCGGGGTATTTTGCTTTGGGGACAGAGTGTTCTGGGCAGAAAACCTTCCCATCTCAAAGTGCTGCTAGTCCATTAAATGGTTTTGCCTTATGGCACATGACAAATACTCTTTTGTGTTCTGTATTAACTGTAAGTGGTGAATGAATTTCTTAAGTGCGCTGTGTGCTATACTAGGTGTAGTTTTTCAGAAGAAATATAAATCCTTTTCCTCGCAAATAAACTTTCATTTTGCTGTAACTGAACACTAGAAACACTATTGTATCCTTCTCAGTTTTCTACATGCCCCAGAAGTGCCACCCCACTATTCTGTCTTTTGTTTGCATTCCAGAATTAACTGATAAATTTGTAACATGCTACTTATTGAAATTTAGCTGTGTGTAATTTGGCATTGCTTACTAGTTTAATTAAGGAAGAGGATGGATACTTTTTTATGACTTTCAAATATCCTAACTGGTATACCACTTTCTAATGAAATAGTTTCTATGTTAAATTGTTGTTCAGTTATTTTTAAACAGTACCTTTAAAAATCTACTTCTTAAACCAGATTTCTTTGATCATTCTGCATGCATTTGGATTTTAGCAGCATATGGATAGAGCCCCTTGTTTTACGTACCCCTTGCGGTGTCCAGGTCACAGTTTAACACAGATGTCTTCCCCATTGGGATTGCAGCCCGCTTGAGCAAAACACCGTCACTGCAGTTTAAATGGGAACTTGAAAGATATAACAGAGGTTTCTGTGAGTTGTTGGCAGATTTATTGTATGAAATCCTCCATTTTTTCCTCGCGGAGTCAAAAAGAAAATGCAATAAATGTTTGAAAGCATTTAGTCTGCAGTTAAATATCCAGGCATTGCTTGACAAATCCACTTCAAGTTGAAAGAAGTTCAAACTGATGAATACCTGTAGTAGAGGGGTTGTCAGAGCATTTTCACGGAGATCCACGACCTATTTGGAAATAATTCAGAATGAATTTGATAAGCCTTATGATGGAATCCTAATTGCGATGTCAACAATAACATTTATTTTAGTATACAATAACTTTTGCAGTTACGGGAACAATATGTCTGGTTAGGATTTCAAGAATACTGTTCTAAGGTCTTTAATTTAAATGAAAAGTTTAAATTGTGGTATACTTAAATTGTCCTGTTGTAGACTACCCCTGTGTGAATGGGAAGCTGCAGGGCTCTCGCCATGGAAGGGATGGGGTAGAAAAGGACGTGTGTGTGTTTAAGCCAGTTATGGGTTGGTTTGTGGCATAGATAAATGATGAATGCATTGTTATATTTTGTATATTTACAAGTCTGTCTGTTTCCCTATATATGAAAAGCAAATATATATTATAAACAAGTAATGATTATTTTCACCATTTGCTTTAGTTTTTATAATTGTATACTAACATAATAATCAAAGACCAAAATAATAATGCTGAATAGTTGATAATTAATATATTTAATAGTGATTAACACAAAACATTGGAATGGTTGCAAGTAATTTCGCTTTACCACCTGTAATTTGTTGAGATCCCTGAAGGCATCTGGATGAATTTTAGTTATCTTGTTGTTTTGCAAGTCGATGTCCTTCAGCTGTGAACAGTTTTGAAAATCCCTCAGCCCAATCTGTCGTATGCCGTTGGATGACAAATGGACACTTTGTAGAGATGGCAGCAGGCCTAGTCCTAGGAAGAACAAAACTATTTCACATTTCATGGTCATGTCTTACCAGGTGTGTCAAGTGGCTTTGTAAAATTCTTTGCGACAAAATTCCTTCCATTCCTGCCTATTTCAATGAATAGCTGCAGGGTTTGAGGAGCTACCAGGCTTTCCATATTCAGTGGTTGTCCTGTTCTAAAAGTTGTGTAGCATCAACAGCAGGCACGTAATATATTCACAATCAACACATGTTTTGGAAATGCACATCTCCATAAAGGCAGTAACATTCCTTTGTGCTATTAGAATTATTCTGACTGTGATCTCTGCACTTGGGTCACGCTTCTCTGGAGAACTGGAGGCAGGAAAGAAGTGTGAAAAGGGTGGAATACACTCAGTTTAGAAAATCCAAATACATTAATTGTAAATAAAAGACGGAGATGCAAAATGTGATACAATATCTCCTATTCATTGCCATCTGCAGGTTCACGGGTTTTTTTTTCATACGTGGAATTATTTGAGCCATATTCATAGGATGTAAACTTGACTGAAAGCAAAAACATGTCGCTTATGCCAGTCTGCCTGTGAATTATCAAGCATGATAGTATATTCTTCAGCATATCTTGGTTACGACAGCACCTGTCTTGCTTAAGTCGCCCTTTTGAATGCTGGAGACACCTCATTTTTCTTAGGTGCTGTGCAGGCAGCTCCAGAGCGCCAGCCTATAAGTCCCAGGCACTTGAACACTCAGCATCGCCACAGTTTGTAACACCTGAATGTCACTCTAAACTGATTTTTGATCATAAAGCACTGTTGAGAAGCTACTAGTTCTCCTTAAAATTTTTGCCCTTGGTGTCATCTGGCTTACTGGAAATCTCTTGTTCCAGTTTGCTGTTCTGTTTGCTGAGTTATTCATCTTTGGGATTATTGTTTATTGTGAAAAGCAGAGAGAATGATTCATCCCTGCTGTAAAACTAGAGGTAGGTGATAGGACAGGCATTCAGAAGTTCTGGCAGTTCATCAATTCTTCCTTGCACCTGCATGAAGAGTTGTTTGGGTGCTTCGCTGGAGCTAAATTGGTGCCAAAACCAGCCCCCGGTGCGGGGTGGAGGCTGTGAGAAGGGTTTCTCTGTGGCCAAAGCCCTCGGCTTTAGCACTTCAGTTTGTGGTTTTTTACAGGGCTACAGACTAGAATGTTAGTGAAGTATTTCAGAGGAGGGAAAATAGCTCTGAGGATGCATTTAAATTATTATGGGATTTAAGTATAACTTGGAGTATGGTGGGCTGACGCATAGCAATTTGACTTTGAACGTCTAAAAACTGAATCTCTTACAGAAAAGAGTTGATCTGTCTGACCCACTGAGGTATCCTATAATGTATAGTTATATATCAAAACAAAATCTGCATCAATGTATTGTATAATGTAAGCTTTTCTATACTGTCTATATGGAAAACTTACAGATACTACAGAATGATTAAGCAACACACTTTCCTGCATGCCAGAGAATTATTATCTAAAAAAAGAGAAAAATAGAACTTTGAGGACCCTGTGTAGGTACAAAATTATTCCCTTTGACTAACTTTGTGAGAGAAGTGGGGTTTTGGTTTGCTGGCCACTCTGCCCCAGTATTTTCAAAATCTAGAGCTAATTAATCTGATTATGTTATCAGAGATCAGTTAAATTCAGCAAACAATATATAGGATCATGTTGCTTGTACTGCAGCTTCTGCTTCATTCAAACACTGTTCGGACAATGCGAACCATCCGTTTCCAAGGGCAGAGACTGTCACAAAGGCTGTGATGTCTGGCACAGTTCAGTGACAAGCAAACACTTTCTAATCATTTATCGAAAACTTGCAGCCCCCTCTTGTTACTAGAAGGTGACACTTCCATTGGGTGTCTGATGGAATGGAGCAAAATTGTTTTGACTGAACAAAATGTATTTTCCTGTCTTTGTGAAATACTGAAATTTGAGCAGGTTTTATTTAAGAGTAGTGACTTTCTTCTGAAGAGTAATATGAAATTCATGATTCATAATTTTCTTGCTGTTAAGGTTCATGACTGGGTTGTGGAGGATGGTGTTTTTCCGAAGATCCTTACCTCCCTTTCTATACAAGGAAAATGCCTGCTTGAGCTCTCAGAGGATAAATGTGGTTATATTTGACTGACGTTAAGGCATTACGATTGCAAAGACTGTATAAAAAACCGCAACTGATCCAAAACAACTCATTTGCTTCAGTCTCTGTATTTGCACTCAGGTGTAACTTACTCTCACCTTAACCATAACTAAATGAGAGAGTCACATTCTGACTTCAGCAAGATGTTCCGAACCATACCCAAACCCAACTTACCCCTTTGGAGTGAGGTCCTTAAAGATTCTGAAGTGCTTACCTCTTGGAACTGTGTTAAGATTATTTCTTTCAGCTGACAATACTTTCAAAGCAGGCAGGACACAACAGCCTTTTCCATACTTATTAGACCCGTGTCCGGGGATATGTGTGTCCAGCATGAGGGTGTGGATGGCGTTACCATTGAGGTTTAGAGTTTCTAAAACAGGTAAATTTCTAAAAGTAGTTAAGGAGAGTTCAGAAATCAGGTTGTTACTGAGATTCAGGTGTTTTAGCATCCATTCTTCATTTCTTCCATCAGTGCACTTAAAAGTTGTAATGTTATTGTAACTAAAATCAGCTGTTATTGCTGTTCGTGGTAAGTCTTCTGGAATAGCAGATATTCCGGTAAAAGAACAATTGACTGAGAGCTCCCCATCCCAGCGGCAGGCTGAGTGGTGATGTGTGTCACGAAGAATCCACTGCGACTTGGTTGCCACTGATCCAGGAAGATTAAAGTAAAGGATCACAGCTATGATACCCAAGTGAAGGTTATCCATAGTATCTACATATAAAATGTAAAATTATGGTAAGTTCGGCATAACAAAGAGTTGAATAGAAAGCAGAAATACTTTGACATGAAAAAAAATCAGCACCAAACAAATAATACTCAAAGCTTTGCCAACGGTTTGCCTTAAACATGCAGTTCTGGACTCTTAGGTATGTTTCAAAATGAACATTCATAAACCGGTAACCTTCCCCCTCCCTCCACCTCTCCCCAAAAAAACAATCCAAACCTTTTCTTTCTTTTCCAGCCCTTTGGACAAGAAATGCAGCTTCTCAGGAACTTGTGAACTAACAAAAGTGAAGACTTTTGAACTCCACTTCAGGTATCATACACAATTACCACTGAGCAAAGTCCACCAGATACAATCAATGACAAATAGGTGTGGAATGATTTTCATACTTACAGTTAATAAAACACTAGTTTCCCTGTCAATAATACAACAATGTATTTGTAATGAGAAACTATATTCTTACAAATAACAGTTCTGCACCACAGCTGCATGTTAGAATTTATTGTTTCTTTTCAAAACAAAGATGAGAAATTCAATTGTCTTTCACCTATTCAAACAACCACCGCCTTTCCATATGGTGACAACTCTTCACATGTACGTTGTTTTACACGGAGGCATGTAGAATGTACTTTAAACACACAGAATCTTAAGTGCATCTGTGGGACTGAAGTAAGGTGCCACACAATGTTTAAAATATGTATAGAAAAACGTACCTTAGGCAGTTAGAAGATAAACACAAATAAATGTACACCACAGGGCATATGTGGTGCCAATATTTCTCAAACTGTGTAAAGAAGGCAACAAAATATCTTAACAATACATACATAGCAGCAAACAAATTGATAATTTATTTCATTTGGTATTTGTATGATTGGTTTTGCTAAGTTTTGACAAAAAAATCCACACTTCAACACCAATTCTCCAGACCATGATTTAAGAGTACCTTTGTGACACATCTCTCAGCTACGCTGCATACAGTATTGTAAACAGAACTCTTGATAACAGCAACAACCCAATACTAGTATAGGTACAGCAGCATTAACCAAAGAGCTTTACTGTGCTCTTCCTGTCTAATCTACCTGACTGAGACAGTATCCGTCATTTTCAAGATCTATTTCAGCTTCAAGAATGCTGCTGCTTATATTTGTGTATATATATATATATATATATATAAAAATACATACCTATACAAAAGTGACAAACTTCCATTAGCAAGAGTGAAAATTCAAAAAATGTTATAGTTTATTTCCTCCTCTTAATTGTAACAGATACTAATCGGGGCACTACTTAGGAGCAAAGATGTGTGCGTGTTTTCAGCAAAATGTGTGTTGAAGTGGTTAATAAATACTAACTGCAGTAAAACTGTGAAGTTCATGAAGGCAGTATGCAAAATGTTAGTACCTTCCCATAAGCTTTAAAGTGTGCAATTCAATGGCTTTTGCTACATTTTATTCTGTTTATTCCGGTTTTGTCAGAACAGTGCTGCTGTCCGCCCCCACAAACCCCAGCAACTATCGAGCATCAAAATCTGGCTTTGCCGTAGAGCAACGAGGGAGACGTGACCCCTGGGCTCCCGTGTAACGTAACACCTGACCAAAGGATCCCCTGCTAGAAATCACTTCCACTTCTACACATCCTGCATGAGGACAGACTGACTGCCAGTAAATGCGGCCACTGGGACCTGAAATGCAAAGTTCTTGTTGCAGCAGGAGCTGATTTGTAGTTTGTGGAATTTTATGTACTGTGAGAGCTATAAAACAAGGGTCAATAGTTTCTCTTCCCATAACAAATCACCAATTCTGAAGTTAATATGTAACATTTGCTCAACTGTTAGGAAGACAAGTGTGTGCTTATCTAGAAAAACTTGTAAAAAAACTACTTGGAAAGTCACCTTTGTGGCCTCCATTATTAAGGTTACTTGATGCTACTGCAAAACAAAACTATTTTAAACAGGAGAAAATACATGAGGAGGGAAGAGTGGGAAACTTACAGTAAGCAGGTCTATTCTTTGTACAGAACACCCTCCCTCTGCAAAGGCAGTTACAAAGCTGTAATAGTTTCTATAAGGTCCCAGTTTGCCACAGACAGTTTCCCTGTTGACACACAAATTTACTCTGCTGGCATAGGATTGATACCATCACATTAAGAATTATAGACCCGCAGTTTAACTTCAGAATTTAATTCTGAGTTTCTCAATAATACATCAGTACTGACATTTATGGGGAAAAGGAGATCTGATCTCAGATGCTGCTCCTTACAGTCATGCTTCAGATTACTACGTTTTGAATTCAGACACTGTTCACACCCAGGAAAATACTTTTTTTGGGTAGTGAGCAAGTTATAAGTACAACTTTTAAAAATGTACTTCTAATATAAACACATTTTATAAATACTTCACATAAATTAAGCAACTGTAGAATCCCTGAACTGCACAAATAGAGCAGGAGCTCAAGCAACACTTCCATAATCGCAAGGCTATTTCAAAATTAAAGTTACATTTCCACACTTGATATTAATTTGCAAATATTATTTGTGCTAACATAATTTTTTTCTTTAACTACATGAGGATATATGGCAGAAATAATGCAATATTTTAAAGTGAATCTGCCATTACCCCTCTCTTCGTACATATATGGTAAACCACATAATTTGGGGGAAATTATTGTATCAACCTTTGGAAAGAAATGAAGACAAAAATTTGCCTCTTCAGCCATCCCAGGCAAATCCGTTTCCAACAACAAATCGACGTTCCTGTTGAAGTAATTCAGATTGCAGTTGTATTCTCAGCAGCCCTCAAGGTCTTGGGAAATATAAGAAGCTCCTTTATAGGCAACTGAAGGCAATCGAGATTGTTGCTAAGATCACGTTCTTTAAATATATTCTACTGATCCCAATTCAGAAAGGTACTTCAGTATGCATGTAGACTGAAAGCTTACTGAATCGGTGCCGCTGTTATGGCTGACAGGATGATGCCATAATACCGCTGAACGTAACAGCATTTGCTTAAAAGTATTATGTAATAAGTGTTAGTATAAACTGCTGTAAAAACAGAAACCCTTGAAGACATGCAATTACTTCATACAAATATATGTAAACGCAAGAGAGAACTCTCCTGGTAGTGGTTGGTGTTTTAGTGCGTGGTTCCACACGGATTGACAGAAGTCTGACAACCCATGTTATGACCCGTCACCTGAACCTTGAACAGTGTCCCATCTGCACACATACAGAGCTTGAAACGCAGCCAGTTGCCGTTATTGAACTGTTCCCCGTAAGAAGAACTTGGCAGTCGCGATGGGCTGACCATCACGGTTCCGTTCAGGATAATACTGTTTTCCTATTAAGAGAGAGAAAAAAACCAAAACATCAAAGCTTCTAATTTAAACAAGGTAGGTTGTTTTTGAAAAGAACAAGATGGTTTAATGAATCAATGACATCATTAGGATGGCTGCAGAAATCAACAGAACAAAAAAAAAAAAGTACATACGACAAGGTTTCATTTTTTAATTAAATTTGTGAGTAATGCCCATTAATTTCTCAACTATAATCAGCAACATACTTTGCTATTCCAGTGGCAGATTGATATTGAGAGAGACAGCAGTGTGGCTTTTCACTTGACAGACCTATTAGCAAATGCAGTAAATCTAAAAACATGTATGTGAAACAGGAGTGTTTGAATTCATGGACGGAATTAATTCACACATTAAATGAAAGCGCATGTATCCCTATTTTTATCCTCTATTAACCTTTTCCATCGCTCTATATTCTCTGCAATCTCAACAATGTCCAAAAATCTTAAATGAATGCTGGCGAATTTTGCTGCGGCAGCACAAAAGGTTGTTCTCCCACCTGTGTGCTCTGCTCGTCTGTCAAAGGTTGCTGTCCCCAGTAAAACATCCAGAAGAGAAAATGGTATTCGTTTCAGTGCAGAGGCCAGTAGCTCAGCTTTAATTGCATTGTGGGTTTTTAGCATCTTAATAGCAGTAAATCATCCTTACCTGAAAACTACTGAACCGCTAATTAACAGCAAAGTAATAATCCACCTTTTAAAAACCTTACTATATACACTGACTGCAACTAAACTTTTATGCATGACTACTTTATATAAAATTTGAATCCATATAAAGCTACATCAGTCTATTATCAGCCTGAATTTGCAACTAAGCTGTTCAAAACCAGCTGATTTGAAATACTTACTGCTTTAAGTTCCATGTTACCCCCCATTCGAAACTCAATTGTTTTGCCTGTGATGAAAACACCTTCGTTTCCACGGACAATAGCACGGCCATCAACCTTAATGTTTAGATCACTGGTTGCATTGCTGGTAATCTGAGAACATAAACAAAAAAAGTGTATCACAGATCAATGAAAATGCTGCTTGAGTTTGTCTGATTAACTTTAATTACCTTAAAAATACTGCTATACAATTTAATTAAAACCTTCACTGCACTTTTTGCCCTTCTCCCATTATGCCTGTAAAACTTCTGGCCATTTCCACATTCACATTTGAAAACAAGGATTACTTAATTTTGGAAGGTAGGTAAAATGGTAAAATAGTTTATGTCTACATGTTGCTTGTGATAAAAAATAACAATTCATATGACAATTTTATGGGATACACAGTTAACACTTGTAACACTGGTAGCAAATATAGGCTTGCTGTTATGAGTGACTACGTAAACTTATTCCTTTGTTTTCACTTAATCTGCTCCTCCTATGTATTTAAAGGGGTTTTTTTTGAGCATACTATTGAATTATTAGCCTGCAGAGAAAGCACAAAGAAGAGCAAAGTAAATTTTCTTTTCTGTTTGTCGTTAACAGCTCAATGCTTCCTAACGCACACTCAGCCCTCCACAAAAGCCCTGATACTACTCTACTTAATGTTATACAGAAGAACTACAGGCTGTACTCTGTCTGTAAAACCTTTATTATAAGTGATGATATGCAAGAAAGAAACATCAGTCTGACCTGAAGATCAACATTTTGAATGTACACACACAAATATTCAGATTTTAAAAATTTTCTGATGAAGCATATTTAGTGTAGAAACCAACTAAGAACTTGTTTGACCTGGAAGCCATGAACTGATATAACTCCTATAATGCTGTGATTATTCTCTACACTTTACTCAGACTTGTGAAATCTGATTGTATTAACATTTCTCTCTAATAGAAAAAAAAATGATACATGAAGTTCTGGTAATTATTTTTGTAAGTTCTTACTAGAAACAGAGAAGCTTTTCATAGAAGTTTTATTTCTGAAACAGTTATTGATGTACAAACAAATGGACTGCTTAATAAAAAGACACACAGGCCTACTTGGCATGGTATTCCAAATTAACACTCATCTAATTATGTCAGTTTTTTATGTCATTTCTGTTCTGATTTTTGGGGAGATTTATGTTTTCAGAGCTGCATTTTTAGCTACGTTTAGTCAAATTTCTAACTATGCTTGAAAGATTGTATTAGTAAACTTTTTTCTTATTCAACAACTACAGCAATTCTGTAATGAGCTTTCACAAAAAAAAAGAAGTAGTTAAAAGAGACAAACCCTCTCTGTAGAGGCCTTTTGTACATTCAAGATTTTAACTCCGTTTGGCAGATGAAACTCATGAGTTTCATAGTCTGTGCTGAACAAGGTATTTTGTGTCCGTGGGTCAACAAATTCCATGCCAATATCGCTGGTAATAGAAGTTTTGTCTTTTTCCACACTAAGCTTGGTTGTTCCTTGCTGAAACACAATCTTAAGAAACAAAGTCATTAAGTTAATGATGTTTCAGATACAACATTTATTAATAATGTGAGTGTAACTCCATAGCGTTGCTCGCCAACTTTCAATTCACGGTATAACTTACAGGCTGATTATTTCCAGTGATCACCAAATCTTCATTACGTCTGCCTCCTACGGTGCTTTTATATAAGGGATGTATAACGCCCATGTCAGAAACTTGCTTAAACCGCAACAAGCCGCTCTCATGGAACTCCATACTGTCACAACCATTGGGACCGATTCGAATCACTGCCCAGATAACTAGTGTTATCTGAAAGAGAAATGCACATTTTCAAATATTACTTTGATTGTTTGGATCTTCCCACAACAAGTATCATATTAATGTTTTATTTTACATAGTTATTAATACTGGTGTTTAAGTGAGCTTTAGGTGTGTATTTACTTTAGTATGTGTAATTCCTGCTGCAAACATCAGAATACATTTATGAAAAGCATTTTGTATTTTAGACTCATCTGAAATAATAGCTAAAATAATTTGTATTATATATCTATTTGAAATTAAATCACATCCATAATTAAATATTTTTCCAGTTTAAGGGTAACTGTAGGGTATCATAAGCTAAACAAATTTCCTCAACAAAGTAGCTCAGCGCAGGCTATACTTACTCTTCAACTATAAGAAAGCGCTTTCTGATGTAGATGAAAAATAACTATGCTATGAAAAATAACTCATTACTTCTCATTGATCAAGCAATGAAGAGATGGCGGTTACAAAAATGAAGGTTTTGAGTGCAGTGGATAATTAATTCCAAATGCTCACATGCAGCTCTGTTATTATATATAAAATATTCATGGCGTAACAGTTTATCCCGAATGCATTAGTACTGCACTAATAACACTTAGCACATTTGCTGTGTTTGAGTTTTGTGAATGGAGAGGCACTTTCAAGGTTCCTACTCCTGTGCTCCATAAATGGTAGGCTCCTTGCTGGGGCCATGATAACTGAAATAATGACAGAACTAGTATGATTCTTCCATCTAATCTTGCCCAGACTACAAAAGAACAAAAAAGAAAGGAGATAGATGAGAAATCTCCTTCAGTGCATTCTAAGTCCTTCTCAGTCACACTGAAATAAGTTTTATTCCTCTAATAAAGTGTCAAAATGAAATACGTCCTAATGTTGCTTACAGCCTAAGTATTATACTCACAATAAGGTTGATGATGGCCAAAATAAAAAGAAGAACAATCACACAAATGGCCAAGTTGCCTTTCCTGCCACGTAAGCCTGTTTTATGGAGACGGTCCTCATCAATTGGAATGTATCCCGCTTTAAAGTTACTGTTATGCTCCTTATTAACGTTCCTGCGCTCCACAGCCTTCTCTCGCATAGACTTCTTCACCGGGCCATTAGAACTTTGCTATAATACAAAGCATGGGTTATCTGTTATAAGGCATGTAAATCTACCAGAATAATACACATGTATGTATGCAAAAAATTATACATCTGAATTAACTAGTGGAATATATTACACATTATATTCAGTATTATATTTCAGTCTGCCGCTCCGCACTTAGAATACACATGTACAACCACTGCAATCTCTCCTAACATTATGACTAAAATTAAAATAAAGGTATTTTCAGGCAATGTATGTTTTTATATGTATTCTTTAACATGGCAGGTAGGAATTATTAATGACATAGTTGCAGTAAAAAAAATATCAGCTGTAAAGAACTTCATCAAGATTTTACCTCTTAGGGACGATAACAGGACATAATCCTGCAGGTCACTTACCAATACACAGGATTTTAGCTCCCTGCATGCTAATGCAGGACAGACCCTCAATCAATCTATCCAAAAGGAGTGCGGTGGATACAGTTACTTGATAGCACAGAGTTTGCATTCAACTTCTATTACTTGCATGCAGCATTAAGAAAAATACCATAAGGCTTCAAAGCTGGCATGGGGACCTTGGCCAGTCCAGCTTTAGTTTAATCATTTGAAGTGACCAGATTGCAAGGGATATCCCTTCAATGTGACAAATTAACATGTAGAGGAAATTCTTGTAGATATTCATAGGAAAAAAAACCCTTCGATATGTTGTCATAAAACTTTGTCCAAATTTTTTTTCCACCTCCCTTGAATGGAGCAGGTTGCTACTTAAGGGTTCAATTCTTCAAAGAAGAGGCTTGATCTTCTTGATGGGATTAGGTTTGCTCATCTGAAACCAATGTTGAAGCTGCACCTTAAGCTTATTACACTTTTATGTGTCTATACCCATGTAATGGTTAAAAACGTCTTTTGTTTTCTTCTCCAAAGAAGTGGTATTGAGAAAGGTGCTTGACCTGAAGAGGTTTATGGAGGGCTTCCTAGATGATGTTCTGGAAGCCACCGTAACCCTGCACAAACTCAGAATTGAAGGGAAAACTGAGAGATCTATACTCTGGGAAAAGGGAAACAGAAATCTTGTACGACAGCATAGTAAGTATCCTGTCCTGAGGACAGTGTGTTCCTGAAAGGATTTGATGGTGAAAGAGAACTCCAGTGTAGTTTTTTTTCACCTGGTAAAGGCAGCACAACAGAAGACAGCACCAGGGCTGGGAGACTGTGGTTACAACGGCGCTTGCCGGTGCATCCCTGCAGAGCCTGGCGGCGCTTGCCGCTGCACCCCTGCAGAGCCTGGCGGCGCTTGCCGCTGCACCCCTGCAGAGCCTGGCGGCGCTTGCCGCTGCACCCCTGCAGAGCCTGGCGGCGCTTGCCGCTGCACCCCTGCAGAGCCTGGCGGCGCTTGCCGCTGCACCCCTGCAGAGCCTGGCGGCGCTTGCCGCTGCACCCCTGCAGAGCCTGGCGGCGCTTCCTGAGCCCCGAGACAAGGCTGGTACGGGACTCCTCAGCAATCTGGGATTCCCTACCTGCTGCCGACACCAGCGCACGGGTATGTACGTGGACTCGCTCCGATGAGAAGTCCCGTGGAGATGCAGAAGCTCCCACAAGATGCGCCCTTGAACCGCTCTCTGTCCTCCCCGTTCTTGGGCGGCGCTGCCAGTCCCTGTGCCACCTCCCCGACTGGGTGACAGGGACACCCCTTCCAACAAATTCAGCTTTCCCTCCAATGCGAGACCGCTGAGGCTGAGCCCGACTCCGGGCTTCGGTGTTATTTACACGGCGCGGCTGAGCTGCCGCAGCTGTGCGCTGCACCCGGGCCCACGGCGCTGCCATAAATACCAACGGCCCTGCGCAGCTGCTCCTCGCGTCGCGGACTAGCGGCAAGCGCCTGCGTGCGCAAGTCAGGCACGTTCCTGCGCAGAAATGCCACACCGCTTCACTCCGAAAACAGACACTACTTGCCGGCCGTGTCACGCCTGCGGGCAGCGCGGCGCCTCCGCAGCGCCTCCGCGCCCCGCTCCTCCCCGCCCGGGCTGGGGCGGGCGGTGGGGAGCGACGGGGACGGGGGGGCCATCGCCGCCCCACGGCCGCCGCCCCGGAGGACTCTGGCACCGAACCAGCCCCGGCAACCGCCCCCGCCCGAGCGCCCCCTCCTCAAGCAGCGCCCCTCGGCCGGAGCAGCGGCCCGGGCGGCTCGCCGCGGGCGCCGCCTCGCTCCCGCAGCGACGGCCCCGCCGCCTCCCCGCGCCTGTGTCTCGGCGGGCACAGACCTGCTCGGCGGCCGCCGCCATGTTCCTCTGCCGCCGCCGTTGCCGGTGCTGCCGCGCCCGCGGGCGCCCCCTTGCGGCGCGGGGAGGCGGCGGGCGGTGCGGCGGCGCGGGGTGGCGCGCGTCGTTACCGCCGCTTCGGAAACGCGTCGCCTGGCGGCGCCACCTGGCGGCCGGGGAGTGTTCCCCCGGGCAGCCCGCCGGGCCGGGCTCTGCGCCCATGGGCGGCCGTGGCACCCGGCGCCGCGTTACCACAGCGGCGGCGCGCCAGCCTGCGTCGCCCTGGCGCCCGCGCCGGGCCCGGCCCACGTTACAATCGCGACTATAAAGGCGGCGCGAACGCGGCGCCGCCCAGAGCAGCGGGCCCGGGGCGGCGGTACCAGCTCCGCGCCGCCCGCCCGCCCGCGGGGGCTCCCGGGGGAACGGGCCGGGCCGGGGGAACCAGCGCAGCCCAGCTCATCCCACCCCATCCCAAGCCCGGGAGCGAGCTGACAGCCGGCCATGGCCGACAGCTTGAGGAGGCTGGTGTGCGCGGAGAGCTGCCGGGCGCTGCAGGAGAAGCTGGAGAACTGGTACCGGGACTACGAGGTGGGCCGCGGCCCCGGCGGGGCTTCCGCGTCTGCCGGGGGCTGTACGGGGGCAGCCCGCGTCCCCGCTCGGGGCCGGGAGGCCGCCCCAGCGGCGCCGTTGCGGTGTCCGGGCCGGGCGGCGGTTTCCCCGGTGACGGCGGGACGCGGAGCGGCGGCGGCCACACGGGCCCCGGGAGTGACCCGAACCCGCCGCTCCGCGTCCTGGCCGCGGGGAGCCGGGAGCGGCCACTGCTTGGGGTCCGAAAGGCCAGTTCGGGATGTCTGACCCACGCGTGCACCCAGTTATGGCGACGTTAACACCCAGTGCCTGTAGCACCCACGGCTTCAGCTGTTCTCTGTCTTTGCCAGTGACAAGGTTCTCCAAAAGCCAGAGCTAGAGGTTAGAAGTGATACTTGAGTTGTAATGACTGAGTCTGGATTAGAAAAGAGTTTTGTGGTAAAAGACCAGCAGATGGAAGGACCACGGGTGAGGATCTGCTCAGAAGGAATCACTTGTGGCCTGGGAGCAGCCAGGAAAACATGAGGAAAAAAGATGTTGGAAGTGAGAATGGGCTCATCCAGCCTCCTGGATCTTCTGGGTGGGAAACCTGAGAGAGCTGAGGGGCGGCTGCAAGACAGCACTGCCACAGACGGACTGCGGAAGGGGGACACACGTGTGAGGAGAGAGTTTTGGGTATGGGCAAGGAGAAGGCTGCAGGTGGATGTAATAGGATGCATGGAGGACTAAGAAGTAACAGAATACTGAGGAGGCAAAACAGCAGAAGCAAGAGAGAAGGTGTAAAATTAGGGAAAGATGAGACCTCTGGAGATCATCTAGTGCAACCCACCTGCTAAAGCAGGTTCACCCAGAGCAGATCGCGCAGGAATGTGTCCAGGTGGGTCTTGAATGTCTCCAGAGGAGGAGACTCCACAACCTCTCTGGGCAGCCTGTTCCAGTGCTCTGGCACCCTCAAAGTAAAGAAGTTTCTCATATTCAGATGGAACCTCCTGTGCTTGTTGCCCCTCATCCTATCATTGGGCACCACTGAAAGGAGTCTGGTCCCATCCTCTTGACATCCGCCCTTGAGATATTTATAATCATTGATGAGATCCCCCCTCAGCCTTCTCTTCTGCAGGCTGAACAGACCCAGCTCTTTCAGTCTCTCCTCATAAGAAAAGTGCTGTAGGCTCCTAATCATCTTCGTAGAACACAGTAGATGGCTACAGGCTCATGGCTATGGTTGCTGAGAAAAGGTGCTGAGCAGACATGTAGCCTTTTCAAAGGAAGTCAGTTCTTTTTTTGCTTCATGGTATGTATGAGTTACGGCATATTCGTGACCAGTGTAACTCTCTGCAAGACTCATGGCAAAGGACAGTTTTAAGGAGGAGTTTGAGAGTAGCTGGTAAAGCTACCACAGAGTGCAGAACACCAGAGGAGGAAGAACAGAGGCGTGCATTTAAAAATCTTGCAAATGGGTGGTGGAGGTAGAACTGGGGAGGCCTGAGCAATAGTGGGAGCTGAACTCTCCCAAATAAATGAGGTGAGAGTAGTGTCTGAGGTCTTGGGAAAGAAGATGGGCGCAATTTCAGGCTGCTGTTGCAGAAAAGGAGGAGCTGGCAGATGGAAGCACCATGGGTGTTATGTCTGTGCAATGAGCTGGAAAAATGCACTTTGCAGTGGTGTTCTGGTGGAGGGTAGCAGGGTGAGACTCTGCTCCTTGAGGCCAGGGGAAAGCATGTGCCAGTGATCAAAATGCGAGTTGACAGGGGCATGGGTGGGAGCTTTAGCTCTTTTGGAAGCTTGTGAAAACCATATGGAGCCAGGAAAGCCCGAAGACCTAGAGAGTGAGAGGGTGATCTATGTCGAAGATGAGACACAGGTTATGGATAAAGATTAAGGAAGTAGGTACTAATTATGTGTTCTCCTGGTGAGTGCAGTAGCATACTGGACAGACTAACCCTGTCAACTCCTTTTCAGAATTACATCTAGGTATAATGCTGGATTTTGTCCATTCTTCAGTTGTATTTGTTTCAGTTGGTAGCTCTTAAAAATAAAAAAAAATGCATGGAGGCTTCACGTGGCTGTTGACAAAGCAAGATAATAGCCTTACAGGTAGTATTTCAGCTCATACGGAAAATCAGATTTTTAGACTAATTTTTTTTTTTCATCCAACAATCTCCCATCTTACTATTTTAAAAACTCTGTGTTGAAAGATTTTAACAAGGATCTGCAGTTTTTATGAGTCATCTTTTAGACATATTTGTGGTTGCATCTTCTTTATGGGTGGGGAAAGGAGCAAGTTTTCTCACATAGTGAATTAACTGGGTGATACAAGTCCTGATGTCTTGTTTGTTTGCGTATTACCAATGTGAACCTTTTAAAGATGAGTATTCTAGTGGATGCAGTAAGAAAAGGTTGTGAAGATGTAATTATAGGAAAAAAGTCATAATCATAACAGGAATAATTTCAAGTAGGAAAGCCCAGGCAGATGTATTAATACACATTAATTTACAGATTAATTCCTGTGATCAGAATCTCAACCGATGCTGTGAAATAATAGAATTGAACTCTCAGATTCAAGGGCAGCTCTTCACAATCCTCAATGAAACATCTAGAGAAGGTAAATCAGTGCCTTGTCTTACTAGTAACACATTTCACAAGTGTCATCTTTTCAAGCTCTGGCTGTTTCTGTAAGTGTTCTCACAGTTTCTTAATGTATGTATCTTTTTTAGGTGGGCATTATGCAGGTGTGGAAACAATAAAAACTCGTCTTCTGCCATGGCTAGGGACCTGTTTTTCCTGTGCTGCTTCAGGAAGGCACTTTGAAGACAGCCTCTCTCTCACTCAGGTATGTAGAAAATTTCTTTTAAGGAAACAGAACAGTGTGAATTTATACCTGCAGGAGAACTCTTATAACATACTGTTAATAATAGCCTCCCTCCCTGATTTTGCTTGGTGACATATGTCCTTAGTTGCTCATGGAGACAACTATGCTATTTCTCTGTCTCATCTTACATTTCCTTTGAAAGGGAAATCAAAGAGGTCATTAAAGTTACTTTTGGCCTTCTAGGGCTTATGCTGTTTCACAACGAGTGACAATATGGAGGAATTTGCTTTGTAGGAGGAGCTGTTCTTCTACTGCTTTTCTTTTCTAGGAGAAGAATTATGCTACATTTACCTTTGCAAAGACATCACAGAAGTATTTATACCATATCTCTATCAGTAAAAACCTAACACTGTGAAAATACGTGTGTAAGCTGAAGGTCTGTATAAACTCCATGCATTTATCTGTGAACTCCTTTTATTTTTTTGAAGAAAACAATCTTTGTTTAGTATCTGAGCATTATAATATCACCAGAAGGGGGGAAAAGTTCTCGTGTCCATCATGGTATCACATTCAAGCAATTTGATTTTGTGTTTCATTGTAGGATTCAATTGAGAAAGAGAGGCAGCTGAGAGAGCTGGCCAGCAATCAGACGTTTCAACTACAAGAGCTGCAGGAAGAACTGACTTCAACTCGTCTACAGCTCAGCAATGTGCAACAAGAGTAAGGGAATTAGTTGTGATTCTTTTTCTTTGTTTTTTTTTTTTTTTGTTTTTCAACAGGCTGTGTGTTTTTCTTGACGTCTAAATACTGATGGAGATTTGTAAAATGTTTCATTTTTGGCTTAAAAGCAGATATTCGAAATACATCTAGGCTCTGGATTGTCTGTGTGTGTCCAAAGTGGGATACAAATGATGCAGTCATACCCATGTTCATGAATTGACTTGGTAGGTTTTGCTTCTGGTGAGGGAGTTGGAAAACATGCCAGTATTCTACACAAAAGGTTTTTCTACAGTGCATGACCATCCCAGTGGAATTATAGTCAATGAATTGTTGCCTGCTGAGCAAACCTTGATAAAAATC
The DNA here is from genome assembly GCF_036013445.1 of Caloenas nicobarica. Lineage (NCBI taxonomy): Eukaryota > Metazoa > Chordata > Aves > Columbiformes > Columbidae > Caloenas > Caloenas nicobarica. The sequence continues at coordinate 51,400,879 of NC_088248.1, read as the reverse complement.
AGTTGAATAGCTATAGTGCAACACCTGTTGAAGGACCTGCAGCATGTCATAATTAGTTATGGTATGTAATCTGTATGTGAACATCTAAGATCAAAACCCACTGTGGTAAGATGGAGGGAGAAAGAGAGACAGATTTTCAAATAAGCGACTAGGACTGAACAGTTTTTGTCCAGTTGCATAAAACACATTTTGTGGAGTGCTGTGTTCTCAATTTATTATACTAAGTGATATCAGGAATATAAATTTCTCAGAACTGCAAACTGTATTAGCTAGATTAGAGGAAAGAGGGTCAACAGAATATTTTATCTTGTATCCCAATCTTTCAGATATCTACTGCTTTCACAGAAATTTCATAGAAATTGTCCTGTCACTAGGACAGGGGTAAGAAGTGAAGTCTCCATCTTTCTTATAAGCCCCCTTTAAATATTGAAAGGCTGCAATAAGGTCTCCATGAAGCCTTCTCCAGACTGGACAATCCCAACTCTCTCAGCCATTCTTCACAAGAGATGTGTTGCAACACTGATCATTTTTGTGGCCCTCCTCCGGACCTGCTCTAACAGGTTCCTGTGTGTCTTGTGTTGGGGACCCCAGAGCTGGATGCAGTGCTCCCAGTGAGGTGTCACAAAAGGGGAGTAGAAGGGGAGAGTCCCCTCCCTTGACCTGCTGGCAATGCTTCTTTTTATGCAGCCCAGAATATGGTTGGCTTTTTGGGCTCTGAACTCACATTGCCAGCTCACTTCTAGTTTTTCATCTACCACTTTCTCCACATCCTTCTCCACAGGGCTGCTCTTAATCCATTTTTCTCTGCAGTCTGTACTGATACTGGTGATTGCCCTGACCCAGGTGCATCATGTTGCACTTGGCCTTGTTGAACTTCATGAAGTTCACAGGGGCCCACTCCTCAAGCCTGTCAGTGTCCCTCCGGGTGACATCTGTTCCTTCAAGAGCATCAATTTCACCAGTCAGCTTGGTGTCATCCACAAACTTGCTGAGGGTGTGCTTGATCCTGCTGTCAATGTCATTAATAAAAATATTGAACAGTACCTGTTCCGACACAGATCCCTGAGGGACACTGCTTGTCACTGATCTCCATTTGGACATTGAGCTGTTGACTGCAACTATTTGGATGTGGCCATCCAGCAAATTCCTTGTGCATCTATCAAATCCCTATGTCTCCTGTTTAGGAGAATGTTGTGTGCGACTGTGTCAAAGGCCTTACAGAAGGCAAGGGAGATGACATCAGTTGCTCTTCCCTTATTCACCAATGCATATTAATATCTTTTATGTCTCATCTTGGATGAATGCAGGCATTCTAATTTTTCACTATGAAAAAAAATCTCTCACTCAACCCTGAATTAAAGATCAGTGCATCCCCCTGAAAAGAAGATGAGGACAAAAAAAATAAGCGAAGGAGTTGTTTTCTGTTGATATTTCCAATTATAGAGAAGATCTATGCGAGATTGGTGGATCTTATTAATGTATATACCAGAAGGAAGGGTGTAAAGGAGACAGAGCCAGACTATTTCAGCAGTGCTCAGTGACTGGACCAGAGGCAATGGACACAAACTAGAACACAGGAGATTCCCTCTGAACATCAGGAAACACTTTTTTACTGTGAGGATGGCTGAGCACTGGCACAGGTTGCCCAGGGAGGTTGTGAAGTCTTCATCCTTGGAGATATTAAAAAGCCATCTGGACATGGTCCCGGGCAACCAGCTCTAGGTGGCCCCACTTGAGTAGGGGGTTGGACCAGATGACCTCCAGAGATCCCTTCCAACCTCAGCCATTCTGTAGTTCAGGTGTAAGTAAAGGTTGATTTAGGGGTGATACATTTCATCCTATGCTCCTGTGTAGATAGAGATTGTTTGATGAGCTGGAAAAAAGTGTTGAATGGTGAAGGTCAGGAGTACAAGGAAAGTTAATCACTAATACAGATCGGAGTGTGTGTGTGACAGTTTGCAATACAAGAAAAAGTCATTCTGGGTGATCTGCGAGAAGTGGGAAATCAATGGTAAAGCTTTTGTACAGTTTTGTGGGTTGCATTTCTCTGTGCAGTCAGGTCAGAGGTGTTGGCTGTGGTTTGCAACGGCAGAAGTCTGGAAGGTGGAGGGTTGGGAAGAGGTAATTCAAGCAGAGATGAAGTCATGCGTGAAAGTTTCAGAACTGATCCTTTCAAGGTCATGCAGTACGGAATAATGATTTTGTACTTATTGGTAGGCAGGGGACAAGTGCAGGAGAAAGAGAATTCATGTCCAAGGATAACTCATCTATGGACAGTGTAGTCATTCTGAGCACTATTAGTTGTTGAAATCGATGGAGACACTGGAATTGAGTCTTGATGTAAATAATGGGTCATAGCAAAATAATTTTGTTATTGCCTAGTCAGATATGACTTTTTATAAGCTATTTGTGTGCCGATAGTCTGCACAAAGCCCACTGTGATTGTTTTCATGTGTTAAATTGGTATGGACTTGGTTTGCTTAGTCGTTTTGTCATATTAAATTCTCTGGTAGAATCTCTGCCTTTACCATGAAGTTTATTAATTTTTCTTGCAGTCTGGCAAAAACCCAGTTGGCTCTTGAAGACACAAAGACCAAATCAATCACTACTGCTTTGGCAGCAGAAGATGAAATTGTTCAGCTAAAAGCAGCGTAAGAAAAATTGGATCTTGGGGTATTTGTGGAAGAAGGTCAGCATGCAGGGACACAGTCTGTCATTTACCTGAGTGGGTTCCGTTTATTCCATTTATTCCTATGCTGTAGCAAAAAATAAGTCTAGCACCTTAACATACTGCGGCTTCGTTTCTTGTTGTTATATACAGAGAATTAGCATAAGTAGATCCATGTGAGAAGAACCTTTATGGCTGGACTTCTGTCCTTTTTTCTTTAGGACAGAGGAAAGATTACTTTGAAACTAGCAGCTTGATAGCATAAGAATTTTGTATATGAAATTAAATAGGAGAGAACCATACTCTGAATATAGCTGGAAACTGTTGTTTGCAATTTGCTATCATGCTCTTGGAAGTAGTGTGTGTCTTAAACAAAAGACACTTCAGTCTGTCTGTCTTAAGATAAAGTTCTTTATATGGCTTTTTCTTTTAGACCATTTTGCCAAATCCTTTTGCCTGCCTGCACAGAAGCAATGGCTATTGGCAATGTCAGTGTTTCTGGTTTAAAAATGGTATTTTTGAGTTTTTAAGTGTGTTGGTCACATCTGGGAAGTTAATCTGGATCAGTAAGGGTGAAACTAAGGGACCTAACCTTTCAGTTTCAATACAGTTGTCCTTAAAACTATTATAATTTCCTTATGTGGCTTGACCTACAGGCATTTCCAGAAGCAGTAATAATTCTTCACTGTTATGAAATGTAGCCTATGTCTCTTTTTTTGTTTGGGTTTTTGTGTGTTATACTATCAGAAAAGAATACAAGGTAGTTGAAATTAATTCCAACAACATGTGAATTCTTTCAATAACTGACATTTCAACCATGGGAATTTAACAAGCCGTACTTGTTAAATAGATGCTTGTAGCCTTTCAGAAAAATAACATTGCTACTTTCAAAAATGGAGGGAATTTGACTTTGCTGCTTACACTGCAGGAAAGGATATAACTGTACACGAGTTTATCTTTCCTTTTAGGGCAACTGAGAGGATGAACTACTGATAAAGATGAGCGAATGAAAAAACCTCAGGCCATTAGAGTTTCTACTTCCATGATCAAGTTGAATATCACTTGTTCATCTCTGAATGTTTATCGTTGCTTCTAGAATAATGTTAATTGTCAGATTTCATCCATGGGTTTTCCTAGCAAGTGGGTTGCTAGGATTTTAATTTTTTTGATGGCTACCTGGGGTAAAAACTCATATTCCTATAAAATGGGGTCTTTGGATTTGTTGGGTGAAAAGTAGCTCTTATAACTCCTTGATTCTTAGATATAACGTGACTGCTGCCTTCCTGGTTAGAACTATTAGTAGAGGATAAAGCATCTCACAATTCCCATATGTAGGTCTTAATGTAGACTGGACAGAAATTCATATTGCTATTTGTACTACTGAGAAGAACAAAACATTCCTGTCTTCCCATAAATTCAGAAATTCCATAATCTCTACATACTTATGGTTCATGTTTGCTCACAGTTTAGTTGACACTGTACATTTGCATATTCTGCCTGGGTAGTCAATTTTTGATTTGATCAAATGTGCTATTTTTCATGTTTTGTGAATTATCTTTTCAAAATTTGAATCCTTTTAGTTGGGTGAAATCAGGTTTGCCTAGTCTTTACCTGCCTGTCGAAACCGGAATCCTTCTAAAAGTAGAGAAAGTGAGGTCAGGACTGATCTGTGACACTTAAGGGATGGATTTTTTTTTTTTGCACAAGGTACAGTTTGCCAGGAATGCCCTTTGCACTTTTGTCCGTAAACTTGTTTTTTGAGACTTTTGGAATAGCTGATGATCTCATTCCTCTTATCTACAGTCTGCCTGCCTCTCTTGCATACTTAAATTGAAAAATGTTTTGCTAGACATCTTGGTCTGCTGGGCTGTTAGAGCAAATGTGGTGTAGACTCAGTATAATTAAACTCTATAGCCAGTAGAAGCTTTCGTTATATCAATATATTATTTTTAACAGGATTTAGCTATTTCCTGTAGAATTATTTAGGAAAATACACATTTTTTAAAATTAATAATGTTCAACATTCAAAAGTAATTGGAAGTTATTCAGGGAAAGACAAAAAATTGTGCACTAAAAGCTGTTATATGCAAACTGAACAAAAGCCTATTAGTACTGTTACAAATGGAAGCTTATTACTAGGGTACTTAGACTCGTGCCAAGGTCTAGTCAAACTTGACAAAGTCAGACAACTCACTTGGAAGTAAATGAGGCCAAGAGGACTTTTCTTTCTTTATCCGCTGTGCAGAGGACCTATTATATAGATTGGCAGGAAGAAATTTTGATAAACATGGTTGTAACTGATAACAGCCAACATGGGAGCTTGAATTAGCTGCCTGAAGACCTTGTAGTGTCGCTGTTGCAGGGGGCTCTTAGAAATAGGTTACACAGGCATGTGGCCAAAAATCACATACGTGGAGTTGCCCTTGCCTTGAATTTCAAGGCAATCTGACTGAATGAATCAGGCTTAACCCAAGAACTGTGATGGACTTTATCAGTAATGAATTGTTTGAAACTGGAGTGTAGCAGTGGGCTTCATTATCTAAACAGCATTAAGCAGAAACTTGACACAAATTCTCAAGGCTGTTGTATTTTCTCCTGGGACACTGGCTGAAGATGCCTATTTTATTTTTAAATGGTTAGATGGTGGCATTTAAAACACTAGTTATAGCCTTAAAATAAAAGTGGGTTATGAAAACTCTTCTGATTTTTCTAAGAACTATATTTTGTCTTGTTTGTTCCAATTTTTTTTTTAGCATCTACATGTCTTTAACAGAAAAGTGAAAATACTCTCTTCATTTCGGATGAATATTTAGCAGTAGAGTGAATGAACAGTAAAACAGAGGAAACTCTGGATACTGCATATATTTAATTAGCATAGAAAGGATTAGTGTTAAGGCTTATAAAAGTCAGCATTGGTAATTCATAAATGTGTCTGTCTTAAAGTTGTTTTTTTTTTTACTTGCGGTATTTAGTTTTTCTTACAAAGAAAGAAACGTTTGTTTTCGGTGGTGGCTTTTCTTATGTTTGTGCCTTACCATGTGACTTGTGATGAATGATGAAAGATGCAGGTATTTCTGCTGGTTTAAGTCTGTCATAGGCTTTCTTGTTTTTCTTTTTCGTGTGTGTGTTGTTGTTGTTTTTCCCCTCTCCTGATTAAGGTAGACCTATAATTAAGCATCTGTTTGTATTCGTAATCATTGTCTGTTGTCATGCTGAAAAGATGGAAGCTTTGTGGATCTCACAGCAGTGAGATAAAGACCATCAAAAATTGCTTTAAAACTTTCTGAAACCCCTCCACGTGAATAGGGGTAAATAGCAAAAAGAAAATAATACAGAAGTACTTTTATTTATCCTTTCTGTTGGATAGTTACTAACACTGCATGGTCTGTCTGCATTGTCTATCATGGCAATTTAAGGAAAGCATTTTTTTTGGGTACATAATGATTTTCCTCCGTCTCTAGAACTTGCCTTCCCAAATCTACTTTCCTTTCGCAGTTGTTCTTTATATTAGAATTCTTTAGCCCTCTTTTATTGGTATTCTGCTACAAGTCCCTGCTGGAGGAGCTGACTAAGGATGTCCATGGGATTGTGATAGTATCTGCAGCTTTCCCTACCCAGATTAGAAGGATGGTCTTTCCTCTTAGCAGATGCGCTGGCCTCACCTGTGGTCTCTGTCAGCACGCTGCTTAAAAGGACTGGAACGGGAAGCTTGTCAATTGATAGGTGTTACAGCTTTCAGTGGTTCAGAGCCTCAAAAATCTCGCCAGGGTCCTTCAGTAAAGAAAAGGAAGGACAGACTGAATGCCTCCAGAATGAACAGAAAGCATACTTTTTTTAAAAAAAAAAAAAATTATTTTTTCTTTTATTTTTTTTTTCTTTTAGAAAATGGAAAACAACAGTAATGTCTGTGTTAGGAGGGGAAACAGATGTTGAGATACTTTCTAACGTTAAGTAAGAGTAAAGGACAGAAGGTAAACCTGCTTAACTGGTTGCCAATGTTTAAGAAACATTGCTTCTCCTTGGGCGAACAGAAGAGGTATCTTTAGCTTTTGGTATTACTTGAATAACAGCATTGGTCATATCCTTTGACTAATATATTCCAGCAAAGAAAAGAACCCAAGGACCTGATACAAGAAAATACCTAGAGTCTTAAACTCTGGGAAATAAAACTGAGCTGGTTTAGTTAACATCTTAAATACGAGAAAAAAACCCATTTCTTTCTTAGACCTCATCATCTGAGCTAATGCAAGGACACCAAATGTTAACCAGTGATCTCTCCTGTAACATAAAGTGTAGTGTATCCAGTCTCCTGCCACACCACACTTTTACATTTTAAAGGGTAATTAAGAGTATGGTTTGGAGTATGCTTTTTTAAAACTCTTCATTTCCCTGTATTTCAGTATAAGGAACATGCTCAGTATTGCAGGTCTTTTTTTGTTCTTTTTGTTTGATGATGAGGATTAACTGATAGATGGTTTGCATTGGTAGAAGGACATCTTGTGACTGACTTTATTCTGTGTGGTTAAGTCTGAGGACTTCCCGTGCCCAAGAGGAGGACGCCCTGAGGAAGTTAGATCGTCTGAATGACTATGAGCAGCAGATTCAAATACTGCGGGATGAGATTACTATCCTGGATGCCCAAAACTCTGTTCTCCAGAGCAGGTAGAGGTGTTATTCAGGGAAGTCACTGAATCATAGAAATTGTTCACGTTAGACAGCCATAATTCCCTCCTCATTTGAAGTATAAACAAAAGCTAGACTTTTGTACTTTGTTAGGAAGCAACATAAACTCTTTCAGTGATTTCTCCTAGTGCCCAAATGTTTTAATTTTAGGCAGCTATGTTAAGTTTCTGGCAAAACAGCAAAGAGAGCAGCTTTACAAAATACATTGAGAGCAACCCTACAGTATGAAAAGAGGTAGTTAATTTAATTGTTTGTTGTCTTTGAATACTATAATGTTACATGGCGGAACTGGTTACATTCTCACTTGTTTAACTTTACAACTCTTCAGTGGTACTGAAGGAGGAACAAATCTCCGGAGCATTATTAGTTAAAAATGTGTTTCCCCAGAACAAAGTGCTTGGCTGTACACGCTTTAGGAATTACTTTAATTTTGTTGTTCAGGCTCTAGCCCATAAAATGTATTGACACAAATGCCTTCATATTAGACTAACCAGCGGCAGCTTTACTTCTTTAATAATGTCAGCTCAAAATCTCATCCTGTGCACTGGGCAAAAGCATCTGAGGATGGTGAAGTGACCTCTTGCTTCTTTCCATGTCTGTCACAGGCTTGCACGGAGCCGCTCTCCTTCCCCAAGGCGCAGTGAGATCAAGTCATCGAATCTGCTTCCCCCAAGGAGCTGCTCCCCGGGCCGAGCCAGGCGCACAAACGCTTCACGCCGCGCCTGCCTCGTAACTCGCTTCGGTGACATTTATGCTCAAGAGCGCTTGGATGCAGAGACCCTTTTGAGGACATACATCAGTGACATGGAGATGGTGCAGAGGATAATATACATTGCAGCTGTGGTAAGAAAAATATATTTATTGTTTTACAATATTTTACAATATTGTTTTACAATATTGTTTTACAATATTTACAATATTGTTTTTATAAAATATTATGGCTGGATTGGATTAAATTTTGTGTAAATTAGCATTTCTGTGAAGTATGGAGAAGAAAACTTCTCTTCTTTTTTCCCTTTTGGTTTTATCTTCTTCCCCTCACACTTTTGCATTGAATTCTCGATGTCCTTTTCTGACTGTCGTGTCCCACCAGTAGGACAGGGTCAGTGATCTACAGTACAGGTGCTAAAAGGGGCACATAAGAATGAATGGCTCTGAAAGGTACATGATTCCTGCACTAAACACCACCGCCTCATTTAGATGAATTATTTTGGGAATACTACATTTTAGAAAGCTAAAAACCTTTCCATGTTGTGCTTTCCTCTTGCTTGTAGCTATGCGCTTTTCTATTAATAGTTTTATTTGGTCCCTTGAAATTACCTAGATACCTCACATTTACCATGAGTCTGAAGAAATTTTTCATTTTTCTGTACTTAGTCGTCTTTTCTATAAAATGGATGTAGCACAAACCTGTGTCAGAGAGGCAGTGTGTCTCTTCATGTATGTGATCCCAAGCACGTTGAAATTACTGAAGTTTTTTTCCCACAGCTGTCATTCAGTTTACACTCTCCAGTTCAACCTTTCTGCCAAACAGACAAGAGGTGCTCCTGTCTGACCTGATAGGCTGTGCACGTGAAATGCCATTATATTACTGAATTCTGCTCTTGATATCTTTGAATGTAATTCCATTGATTGTGAGTGTGTGATGGAATCTTACATAAAAATAGAAAGATAGGTGGGAAGCTTTTCAGTCCTGTCTTCTGCAAATAAATCACACTTGATTTAATCAGAGAAGTCTGCCCAGATGAGTACTATTTTTAACTTTCACTTTTACAGCAGCATTTTATATTCCTCCTTACAATGATAATACTGGGTTAAGTTCATCCTCTCAGATAACTGATAAAAAATTAATCTGTCTTCTGGGTTTAACTAGATGTTCTTCGTGTTTGCAGGAATCTTTTAATGCGGCTAAGATGGCCTACAGGCAGTTCAAAATACGTGTGAGAGACACTCTGTCTCTAGGTCACTCGGGGCCTGAGTCACTTGAAGACACTGTCCTGGATTACATAGTTCGCCATGAGGATCTGTATGACGTTCAAGCCAGTGTCAATGTAAGTCAAGGGCGTTGAGGAAGTGACATGTTAATCTGTTTCAGTAGCTCATAAATTCAGAGTGTGTAGACTAGAAATGCACTGTAACCTGAAGAAGGAAAAAAAGTTTAGTGCATGGATTTTATGTCTTGTAGCAGTTTCTTTTCCAAAATAATATTGTGGTATGGCCCAGTAATCACTTATTTTATTTGTGAGTGCCTAGAATGTCTCTGTCTGCCAGAATGATATTTTGGCAAGATACAGTGTAACTGTCATAATCAAATAAATGTAAGCTAAATTTCATAATTTTCTTAAATTCTGTGCTCTACTGAAAAGCTGCATCTCACTCCTAAGGTTGATACAGATGATGTAGCTCATACTTTATTTCTAAAAATAACTGTGTTCTTTCTGAAGCTAGTATTTTCTGGAATAGCCTAAGACAACATTGCTGGGAGCTTCTTGTGCTGTTTTGTGGTTTTTTTTTTTTAATGGAGAAAGCTGAGAGTCATATTTAGGAGGGTTTTCCATACTTACCCATGAATAAAAGTGTTAATGAGCTCAAATTACTGAATTGTGTTTATTTTCAGGAAGTAATTCGCTCAATGAACATCAACCCAAAGATTTCATTTCCACCAGAAATTGATTTCATTGTGATCAGCACTTTGATTCGAGAGTTGTGCCGCGTGGCTTTTTCCATGCAGACACTCATTCCTCCTCTTGATATTGCCTTTGGTACTGATGGAGAACTTTTCAGTGAGACCAAGTAAGAACTCTTTATTTTCAGTCAGTTTATTACTGTTTAAAAAAATCCATCAAGTTTTATAGTCTACTTCTTTCCTAATTAATATAAAGGTTTGAGATTGCTGCTAAATATTAATTTGGGGAAAATACTTCTGATTTGTAGTGAATTTTATATTAAGGTCTATGATGGTATATAAATGCCAGAATGTAGAACAGTGTTAGCAGCTTTTTTTAATGAACAGCAGAGCAATTTTCTGGATAAACTTCAGTCTCTAGAGAATGTTTAACTTGTCCTTTAAGAGGAAAATTATGATCAGCTTTCTTTTCCCTATTTAGTCTCTGTCTGCCTCCAGGATCATCACCATGTGTGCTGTCACCTCCAGGCTGTGGCTGCTGTACGATGTACGGATCTTAATACTCCCCAATCTCTTCTGGTTTAGAGCTGACCAAAAAGAAAAATGCCTTTTAAAAATGGGAATTTTGTTTAAAAAATGCACGATAAGATAGTTTTTGGTTTTTTTCTGTAGGGTCAGGGCTGGCTGCTTTGCTAGCTGGCAGGTAACTGCAGGGAACTTCCATGCCTTCAGGAAGACTAATGGGATTGGTAGCTCAAAAAAATTCCTCTCAAAAGCAAGAAAAGCCACAGCAATAAGGAGGTTTCTAATAATAATTTAAACCAGAATGGAACCCAGATGGGGAAGAGCTTGAGAAGCCAAGGATGAAAATAGAGAAGGTAAAAGTAGCCCTTCAACAGGAGAGTGAAAAGCCATAGGTACCTACTTAATGATCCTGCCAAAGCCCGGCAGTGAGCTGGGTGATACCCAAGTTGCCCGAGTTCAGAATGCAGCAATGCTGTGGGCTTGGGATGCTTTCTCCACCTACTTATGTGTGTGGTCTTCAAAAAACGGGTGTAATGTTCTTGTCTTCAAAAAATGGGTGTAATGTTCTTCTATGTGCTTCTGTGGGAGACATATGCACATCTATTCTTCTGTATAGATAAATATGTGGCATATATATGTTTACATGTATAGCATATGGATGTGATACACAGAAGTGGAACAAAATTTGTAGAAATTAAAATAGCTCTGTTAGTTATGTAGGATGCTATTCTATAAAGGGCTGGCCAAACCTCCTCATACCCTATACCTTCCTCCATGCAGAACTTCATGCCTCAGTTTACAACATTGTTTTATGTAAGTGGCTGTTGTATGTATGTTACTAATGCATTGCTGTTTGTTCTTTCAGTTATTTGGTATTTGTTTTGAGTTTGAATCCACAAAACCAGACATGTATTATTCAGCCAATATTGCACACTTAGGGAGGTAATATATATCTGGTATGTTAATACAGGCCTTCAAAGTATTTTTTTCTTAGCTAAAAAGTCACTGTTTCATTATCAATATTTAAGGGTCTTGCTAATAAAATTGCCTCATGTCTCTTAAGAGACTAGAATGTAACTTTATAGTTGAGATAGAGGATTTCTGTAATATCCTCTATAGGGATCTTGTATTAGCAAGTTATTTCAGGAAGATGAGATGACTATACTGCCAAAATGCTGCATAGGAGATTTAATCTGTCAGTAGGCCCAAGGACCTTGTGTGTGGCTTATGCAAAAATATGGTCTAGTGGCTTTCTGCAGTGTGAGATGGCTTTATTGGAGTGTCTCTCAGTATAAGCAGACAGTATATTCTGCTTAGTCTGTCTTACAAATGCATTTCTTTTACAGGTTCACTTAAAGAATACTTATTTTTGTGATATGGAAATATTGTCAAGAAATGTGCTTATGAGCTCTAACTAGTATTCTGCTTTTTATCAGCTTTCACAGCTTGAAGCGTCATGTTTCTCTTTTGGCACTTACATGCAGACATTTCTTGTGCTCTGTGTTTCAACAGGTACTATCGTAGTTTTGACTCTGATTTCACAGCTCTCTTGGTGGCCTATCACGTATGGCCTGCTCTGATGGAAAAAGATGTTGTAATTTTGAAGGGAGAGGCAGTCACAAAAAGAGGAGCTCTGGTATGTACTTTAAGGAACATATTAAGGGAAGTAATAGGATCTAAACACTGTTTTAAAATTTAAAAAGATAAATTCTTCATTGTTCCCTATATGGCTGGAGTTGTGCATATCAAATATCAGTTAGGTCTTAGTGCCTCATCCTGTATTTAGGATGAACAGTTCCATTTGCCTTAATGTACTCGTTATGCAGATGTATGATTGTCGGCAGAGCCTGTTCTAAGGGGGCAGTTTACTGTGTTTACCCTCTGTCCTCAGGACTTGTCTCCAGCATGGGAAATCTGCTTGCCCAGTCTGTCTTTGTGAAATGCTTTCTCTCAAAAGAGGTTTGTGAAACTCTTCTCTTGTAGTGGTCTCGCAGAAGTAGAAGTCGCAGCAGAGGCCGAAGCCGCAGCAGTAGCCCTGGTCCTCTTCTAGCCCACCACGTAAGCCCCAGCCAAATGCTTGTAGTATAAACAGCATCAAGTATTTTAAACTCAGAATGTAGGCAACCTTTTAAAAATGCTCATGTGCCACATGTACATTTTAACATTGGGAATAAATGCCTTTGCTGGGTCTGGAATGAGGTGAAGTTGAACTGACAGTTATTGCCTGGTATAATTATCAGTGGAGATACTGTATGAGAAGTGGATCATAGTGAAGTTCTCAGAAGTATCAATTGTGGATCTCAGAATGCTTTCCCCCTACTCCCCCTTGCCTCGCTACCCTTCTGAGTAACTAATTGTGTCACCTGGAAGTGTTTTCATCATCTTGCAGTACACAGCACATGGTCCCTGCCTCCTCAAATTAGTAATGTAACTTTACCCTCTAATGCCTCAGAGGAGCAGAAAATCAGTGTAGGGTGGGCAAAAGGGGAAGAATTGAGGTGGTACTAATAAGTTATGTAAAACCTTAGCAGAGTTCTGTGTATGGTATACTTGCACATTATTTTTAATTATTTCTGTAAAAAGAAGTATATTTTTTCTAATTGTTAGCCCTATCTTATTAAATTGATATAGGTGCCCTTAGCTTAAAATGTGAATATTAAAAATGTTACAGGCTTTGGTTAAGACTCACTTTTTTGTGCATGTGCAGGGTGTGAAATTAAAACTAGAAAGTTGTTGAATTTGACTTTGTAGCAGTGCAACTGCACTGCTAGAGTAACGTGCAAATTTTCTGAATGTTGGTGGGTCCCCAGGTGCCTTTCCTGGGTACGGTTCTTTAGCACACCTGAGTTTCCTTTTCTATTTGTCTTGCAGTTGTCTCGAAGCCGCAGTCCTTCACCCCTGAGGAGCACAAGCCCAAGTAAGTGAGCGTATTAGTTCATAATGGCTCATGGTTTTCACATTAAGCTCTTGAATGACTGAGTAAAGAGAAAAATAACATGCTGAAGGTCTTTGACTCTAAAATACTTGTCCAAGTCTTATTTTTAAAATGGGTAGCTCCTTCCTTTTCTGGAAAAAGGCTGAAATTTCTGACTTGGAGAAGAACTTGTTTTTCACTCTGCTCGGACCACTGCCATGAGTTCTCCCTGCTGGTTGCCTTTATTGTGGCCAGTTTATATTAAGTAAAGCTTGTTCTCTTCCCTACACAAGAGACAGTTATCTGCATGCCTGTTGGCTCCATGCCTTTCAGAATCCAGAGATACCTAAGTGGTGATGGTGTGGGATTTCAGACAGTATGAATGTGTGCCCATCTTGAAGCAAAGCCAATTTGGAGGTTTAGAAATAAATAGTTGTACTGAAATGTGTCTCTTTCTTCAATAGGGCGTTAACAGAACACATTCCTGTGATGCAGTTACATCTGGATCCAAGAACTTCACTGGTGCCTTTTCCTGTCAAGAATACCTCAAACCTTGCAATAATGTGAATGGCAACTGTCACTCCAAATGGAGTTTGTGTTCAGCGTGGTTTTTAGAATTATAGAAGGCTTATTTATGATTTTAGAAACTAATTCAACCCTTCCGATTTAAAAAAAAAAAAAAGTGTGTGCAATACAGGATCATACTCATTTGGCAAAATTTGCAAAGCACCCAGTAGCGCATGCTGTAGTCCTGCAGATGCAGATGAAATTATTGCATCTATAATGTTTTCCACAGATACCAAATGATGCATTTTATCTTTATAGGATGTTTAGTATAACTTAAATGGTGAACGTTGCAGAATGTTGAGGTTAGCTGTTACTTGAAAACAATTTCATTAATTGGTGCTTATTTACAATTTTAGAAAATAGCAATAATCTTAGGAAGTGCCAGTCCCACACAGCAGGATTTGAAATACGTCCTTGCGGCAAACTGACTTTTCTAACTACAATGTAAAAGTTGCACAAAACCTTCATAAACTACCAATGCTTTAGCAATCCCCAGGACTTTATTGCCATTTACTTATGAAAGCATGGGAGTGTGCTTTAGCAAGGTGGTAATAGTCCTTGTTAAATTCGTTGTTACTTAGAAATGAATATCATAAAAATTTGTAGTTTGGAACTTGAAGTATTTTGAAAGTGTGCCACTATTTGTAGGCTTGAAATACCTGCTTGAAGTGGCCTATTTGGTACCGCTTTTAATGGGCTTCCATACCAGACTGATAGATTAGTAATTCTTGTGAACATGGTGAAAAAAACTGGTCCAGTTAGCTCCTGCTGTGGGTGTTTATTACATTTTAAGTGTAAAAGTTAGAGAGCTGAAGAGATTTTATTCTGGCACTTTAAATAGTTTGTTCCCCTTGTAAATGTTTATTTTCATATCAGCATTTTTGTTTTTGAGAGAACTGATACTGTCTTCCTCTCAGAACCTCATCTGTAGGGCCAGCCTTAAATGCAAGCCACACAAGTGACTGCTTGTGGCCTTGTGCTTTTACATGGAAACACAGGATTTGTCGTAATGGAGCTGAGGTGTAATTCACCAACTCCACTGGCTCATTCCAGTCAATATCTGATGCTTCAAAGGTATGTGAAGCATTGCCCAAATTCGTCTCCACAATTTTGGAATATACACAATCAGAAGGAGGAAAAATTCCTTTCTGTCCCCTGTTTTAATCAACCTATACCCAGGAACATGACATTGCATTAGCACGACTGTAATAACGTGAGCAAACATATTTTTATTAGTTCTGAAACTATTTAGTCCTTAAAATTAAGGTACAGGAGCAGATTTTGCGATCCTTTTCCAGGGATCTTATGCAGATTGACACATCCATGCTCTTTCTCTCCACTTCTTGTGTGGCTTAAGACTTTGGCACAAGGCTCTTTGGCACAGGATCAGATTTCAGGCAGACTTTAGCGTTGGTCCCCATGAGCCGTGGGTCAGCTGTGACTTGAGTTCTACTGATGTATTTTCATTGGAATTAGGCCATTAGTAGCCGATGAGAGCAAAATGAGGCCCTGTGTGTAGAGAGTTATTCCCAGAGCCACTCTGACTGACCTAAGGGGACACAAAGGTACATGCACGGGTGTGATGTACTTTGTTACCTGAGAAAGTCACAAGAGAAAAAGCAAAGCAATGTATTTCCTCATCTAAGAGCCTGATTGTTGGTCACAGCTATGGATCTGAGCTTGAAGAAAACCTGCATATTTCTGCACTGATATCATGACTAAAACCACCACAGTTGTGGAAAAACTGAGCACCTGCAACTTGTGTGGCAACAGAAGGCAATCAGATATACCAAATATGGTTTTGAGCAGAAAAACAAAGAATTTCTCAAAATCTTCTAATTACCAAGGGCTAGGGAGATGTATGTTTTAAAAAAACCCTAGTTGTTGTGTGTTTGTCTTCTGCATATAATGACCAAGACATGTCTGTCTTATGATTTTGAGTTGAAGGAAGTTTCCACACCAACTGTGAGAAAACCAAGACCACACCGAGGAAATATGTTTTTCTTGACAAGCACGAGAGGCAGGGTAGTTCCAGACTTGCACACACCTGTGATTCCACTAGGAACTAGTATTCCCAAAGGTCTAAAATTGCCATAAAAGACAAATTTGTGGTGCTTGGTTGACCGTCTCATCTTACACCCCCAGCAGGTACCTAGAGAACTAGTTAGTCTCAAAGTAAAAAACTAATGAAATGACAGGCAGTGACTTGTTTTGGTAGGGAGAAAGCAGCTCTAGCTTTTTTTTTTTTTTTTTTTTTTTCATAATGTTTCAGAGCAGAGAAAACTGTTTCCATCAAAATAGGAAGTCAGTCCACAGCATGGTAACAATTAGTGAAACAAACCTTACTCTACTCAGTTGTACTCTGCAGCCCATCATCTTTTTATAGGAATAGACTGTTTTGTACTACTTGCCTGCATAGCTTATTTATAGCAAATCAAATCTGTAGGTCAGATAGAAGCTTGGTTTTGGTGTCAAGTTAGACACTAATAGCTCCTGTGCTGCTTTTTATCCACATGACAACTGTGCAGAGAATGCATACCAATAAAGATTATATGGAATTAACCAGCAAATGCAAAATAACTTATAAAAAGGGACTTCTGCATTTGCTTTGTGAGACCCTATGAAAGAATGGAACATTAATGTGAAATCAATGACTCAATACTTTAAGAAGAGTTTTTAAAATCTTCGGTAAGATTTGGGTTTTTTTCCTCTTTCTTCTGTCAGCCACAAGGCCAGATAATGCCATGCAAAATAGAAATGGTAATTCTAATAAGTGACAAATTCTAATAAGTGACAAATTAAAAAAAGCCAGTAAGGCTTCTCTTACAAGATATTTTTGAAACAATATGATCATGATGAAAGTGTTAATACCAGGAAAAAGAAGGCTAGATTTTGAGCTAATTTAATGTCTTTGTAGATGGACTGATGGAAGTGAGACTGCACAAGATGTAAAAAAGTACCAGCTTTGGGCCAAGATGTTCATGCAGAACAGCACATGTTTGTGAGGCATTTTGAGATTGCTGGAAAATTTCCCTGCATGTCAGCTCTTTGAAGGCTGATTTTATCTATCTCAATTCAAAGGCTGTCCTGGAGTCAGTCTAATCATGTGGATGTTTTATCCCTTGTTTCTGGGAAAGTACAGTGTTGTCAAAATATCTTCAGTCTTCTTTCTTCAAGGTTTGCAGCTCAATAACACAGAGACTCATGCAGAGCTAGTGGATACTGAGGGTAAATGGCTCAGCTAAATTTGCTACTGCAAAATGAAGATTTAAATTCAGAAATTATCCTTGTTAGATTCTCCCAGCCTCCTGACAGGAGAAAGAAAGTTGGAAGCAGGAGGCTGGTGGAGTCCTCCCATCTAATTTCGCTGGCAGTGAGCTGTGGTGCTGATTCAGTCTTGTCTCTGGAGATATCTCTGGAGATGGGTGGTAAGTTACAGCAGAAATACTCTACAGCCTGAAGAAAGTAAATGTGAAGGCTGAAAATTATCAAAATACTCATTGGAAAACATACGCCTGTACATCCTCCAGGATTTGAGCCTTTAACTTTACTTTTATATTGCATGTATGTACTGCAAAAGTTTGTCATCCCATAGAAGTGCCATCAGAATTACTGTCTTTCAGCTTTATGTAACCTTTGTCAACCATTTTTGATTGGTGTTAACTACACGATTATTTTCTTACTGTAGTATTAAATAGTCTAGCTTTGTATTAAAGAAATGAAAATCTGTTTGTTATGGCTTGCAGCCACATTAGCATGTGTTCGGATTGAATGTTTTAAGCTTCAAGACTGTGTTGTGTTTCTTCTAGTTATGCAGCATACTAAGCAAATACACAAAAGAAATGTACATTTAATTGTATGTAGGTTTTTGAAGGTTTAAAACAACACATGTAAGCAAATCTGTCACAGGCTCTTGCTGATATACAGGTGTGTTGTTTATGAGCACTTGGTGTCATTTTACTGTTAGCAGATAGAGGCTTGAACACACATGAAGTGGGTGGTGTATTTATACTTTCTTATGGCTTTGAGAAGGCAACACTTCTGCATTGCAAAAGCGCAGTTATCAAAGTAATGTCACCTGCTTGAAAGTACAATGTCAGCATAGAGCAGCTATGTAGAGTACAATGTCAGCTGTTAGTATTGCTTCCTGTGAAACTGTTTTTTCCTAAAGGACTTTGGCCTGCATTCAGAGGTGTTCATTTGACAAGAAAAAAATTTATCAAGAGAAATAATTTTAAGCTAATTCCTTCTCTTCAGAGTAGCTGGCATTGAGGCTTTTACATTAGAGGAATATGATCTATCACAAGCAGATATGACACCTACCTTTGTAAACTGCGTTCAGGACCTTCAGTAAAAACCTGTCTCTGTGTTGATGATACATGTACCTGCAAAACAGCATGAACAAGACAAACATTTAGTATTTGGAAGCATCATCCTCTATTCACAGAAACCATTTTGCCCTATGAACTTTTATTCAGTTTGCACTTTTTATGGCTGACTCATTTGAATTAATAAAAAATAAATGAAATTTTTAAAATGTGGCAAGTATTTTTCAAGTTTTGTCTATTTTCTGGTAAGGCGTGATTCTCAGGTACTTTGTTAATGAAAAAATAAGGCAAAATGTTGCAGTTTAGAAAAATCACGCCAAGTTTATTGTATAAACTTACTATACTTAAAAAAAAAATATTAGAATATGCAGCTATATCAAATAGCTTACAAGAAAGATTTTTTTTTTCAGAATGTCTTGTGATGCGAATGCAAAATTCCAAAAATCTGAAGGGCTATTTTATCAATTTTTTCTCTGTTTCTTAAGGCTAAGCTTTATGACCGCTTTCAGGGTAACTTGTTCATATTGTATTTAGTGCACGTTGTGTAGACAGACTTCCTTTTCCAAAACCTTTATGCATGCTTTATGGTTTTATGTGTCGATCAGAAATTGAATGTTTTATGCTTTAAAAGCACTTTACATACCACAAGTAAGTGGGTGATTACTGCTCAGGCTGAGGTGAGTTGCTTACATGAGGGCATGTAAAGTATTAGCTGGTTCAGTGCAAAGTCCTCCCCAAGGCACATTGTTGCTGCCTTCAGCTTTAGCCTCAACATCACACCTTTGCTCAGAAAAGGAAACTTGTTTATTTCTACATGCTGCTGTAATTTGGGCAGGAATCTACCCAACTAAAACCAGACACAGATAGAACTATGCTAGTCCTTTAATATAGAAATACAATTAGTATTTTCATTTCCAGTCAGTGTTTGGTGTATTGCTCAACTTGAAGAGATTGTGGTTTAAATGAAGTACTATCTTCAAGTTCTTCAGCTATTAAAGTGTG
Organism: Caloenas nicobarica; assembly: GCF_036013445.1. NCBI lineage: Eukaryota > Metazoa > Chordata > Aves > Columbiformes > Columbidae > Caloenas > Caloenas nicobarica. Next base: position 51,381,566 of record NC_088248.1, on the reverse strand, counting down.
CATATGAATTTTTGAATTTAACCATTTTCAGTTGATTAATACGAGTTAGTACCATATATTTTTCTCACCCAGAGTGGAATTTCAGGAATGACTATGTGCGATCTTAGATAACGTGTCCATTTCAATTTTTCTGAATAAACAGCGTGTTTTAAACTAGTACCTCAGAACTCTATTGTAAATTGGTTATTTTGTCAGAAAATTAATAAAACACCAAGCATAAGCTCTTTGTATCTTATACTAACAGCACCTGACCTGCTCTGAATTCTGCTTAAACCAAATGAAACAAGATCTCAATTGCTGTTATTGCAAATGGACATCTGATGCCAAGCCTCAAGGTGACATCTGTTCTCAATAAGCTTGTGGCCTTTTTTTGTTGATACTGCTGTAACTATACTGGCACAAGTTATTGACAGTTGTGATACGTTGTCCATCACAGGAATTTTAAGCTCGGGAGTGCAGGTTTGTCTTAATACTACATCTGCAACAGGCCAGGGAAACAGTCTAGAGCCTCATACAGAAAGATGAAACAGATAGGTGTGACAGTTTCTTCTCATTTTATAATACTGCTATTATAAAATATAAATACTGATTTTTTTTTTTTTTATAATACTGGCAAGAACGTAGAAATGGTAAATGAAGGTAATATTTGACTGTTTTTCTTGATGCTTGGCTTCATTGGCAATGCTGAACCAACAGCATCATGGAAGTACTAGCCTGAGGTTCATTATTGAGCGAGCCTTGAACCACCGAGTACAGGCTGCAAAAAGAAACTTACTGTGAGTACAGGATCCTACTTAATTCCTATTTCTGGTTAACATCTATCTGATTGATGTCTCCAAAACTCGCCACCTTTAACAGGGATCCAGACAAAAATAGTATGCTGGGGTTTACCTTTATTTGCTGACAGAGAAGCAGGCTGCCGAGAACCCCGGCGGGGTTACAGCCTCCTGTAATTTTGGCGAGAGCGCTCTTAAAGGCTCTGATGAGGAGTCAGGGCAGACCAGCATGCTGGGAGCAGGGGAGGCCTTGCAGAAAGGGCTGGAGTCTGAAGCAGGCAGCTGGTTGCTGTTTAACACCTGCTTTGTGAAAAAGAAAGCTGATTTGGGTCAATCAGTTCCCTTCTTCACCAGGGAGCCCTGCACATGGAAGAAAGGGCCTTGTTCCTGGCACACTTCTTCTGCCGCTTCTGGAAGAAACAGATGGATCCTTGTTTTTCCCTGTGTAAGGCGGATGACGTTTTGAAGGTAAAAAGGTTTCCAGTGCTTTGGTGCGTGAAGTGCTGTTTGTGTTTTGGCTCTGCAGAGGCTGAAGCAAAAAAGCCATTAAAAAGGCAAAGAGGCACAAGATCAGATGAAACAGACCCAAAACGTCGATAGCAGGGTTGAGATGTGACTGGCAGGTGTGTATGTGTGTGTAGCGCATGTGCAGCAGACCCGAGGGCTCAAAAGACTGGTGGGCACTTCAGGTGAAATTGTGTGCTAATCTGAGGGAGCCAACTTAAAAAAAAATAATAATAATTTACACCTATTTTTCTTGAGGAGATATTAGTGTGAAGAAAGGCTCCAAGCTCCTTCGCCCACCACAAGGCACGGAGCAGAGCATATCCCACGAGATGGCACTATTGCCTTATGCACGGAAAAAGCAAGTTTTAGGTTCAACTGCAGTTTTAAACGCTGATTGCCAAAGCGAGTTTTGCAAATAAGTGTATAAATGTTACAGATCGGAGCAGTATCAACATATGTCAAATGGAAAATTAGCTTGCTGACTGGAGGTTGCTGCCTGATATGGATGTGAAAAATTCTGGCACGAGTGATGAACACCACTTTCACTCCGTTATTGGAGAAACTGGTTTGAATTTAGGTTTTTTGGTGGTCAGTTTTTCAAAATTAATGTGGCTGTCTAAAGCAAATGGTATTTACCTGACCTTCTCAAAGATCTTAAAAAAACAAACAAAACAAAAAATCACAAACCCTCAAAAAAACCAAACCCCAAACTGAAAATCACATTGAAAATGAACTCCGTTTAACATTTGTCTATTTTTTATTATTTCTAGTTTTTATCTAGTTCAAGAAAACTTCAGCTTGCAAAACCGTTGTATTTTGAGTGATTGTTCAGTTGCTCTGCCTGGCTGACAAGTTGTCCCACTATTCCATTTATCTATGATTCAAATAGCTGTTTTCCTAACAAATTCTGCAAAGTCTCTGAGTCAGAATCATACTCCCTGTCTTTAGCTACACCTTCTGTTGATTTTCTAATCAAAGACAGGGTCAATTGCATCTCCTGAACCATCAGGGCAGAGCTGGAAGGAGTCCTGCTGTCACAGCAACTGCTTTGGATGATCATATTCTTAGTCTTATTAACTGCTGTTTTAAACCCAAGTTTGTTTTGCACCACACTGTCTTATTGCATCATTGTTCCAGAATTTCACTTCCCTGATGCTTGGAAATTTTCTTCTTATTCCCAGCCCAAATGTATTCACTTCCAGGCTTTATTTCTTTGTTCTTCTGCCAGCATCATTCTTTATCTTCAGAAGTCCTTATTCCCTCCTTTGATATTTGCCCTTCTGATGAGAGGAATCATCTCTTAGTTTTTGTTTCTCTGGGCTAAAAAAGCCAACTGTTTCCATCTCCTCTGAAGAGAGAGGCTCTTCATTTCCTTGATTATCCTGTTTGGGTGGCCCTGGGTATATTTCTGTTTCAATTCATCTTTCTTGAGCACAGATAACTAGAAGTGCTGTGCAGTATTCAGGATAAGGCCTGAAAAGAGCTTTGTATCGTACATTTATCAATTTCATTGTACCATTGTAGTATCTCTGTGGGAAGTGGCTCAATGTCTGTGATCAATTAATAAGCTTTATTATTCTCAGTTGTTTCAGACTGATGGGCCTTTTTCCCCTAGAATGCCACTTCATCCGCACACTTTTTTGTGGGCTCTTGATTTTCCATCTGTAAATGCCTTTTATATGGGTGACATGGTTATTTTAGAAATTCTGAGTTTCGGACACCCATTTGCGCACATATCATGACAGCGGTGTCTGTGGATGCTGTAATGAGTCATGGTTGTGTTCTTCTGTTACTAAAAACTACTGCAGGGTGATGCCTTGTGTTAAGTTGCCTGAGTGGAGTTTAACAACCAACCTTACAGAGCTTTAGTAGCAATAAAACAAACTGCTTGGAGCTTAACGTTGCAAAGGAAAGCATCTTATTTAGCTCTATTTATATCCACTTTGCCAAGAGAAAAAATAAATGCTAAGAGTGTCACTATAAACTTGTTGAAATATAGGGTACTGACAGGTCTCTGTTAGTATTAACAGAATTAAATACTAGAAATTTCTCAAGAAAAGGATGTAATATGCACACCTGATGGTTTGCAGCAAGAGCTTAAAATAAAAACATTTTTTAAGTTGTCTAACTCCTTACCTTTTGATTGATCAATGATATGGCTCTCATTTATTGAGAAATGCTTCTTTTTCTCAGTCATATTTGTCCATCTCTTAAATTTGCTGAGGGCCATCATAGCCATTTCTACAATACAGGTATATCACTTGTCACAGACCAAACGCCCCTGTGCAAATATTTTCTGTGATGCTTCTGGTTTTGTGCTGTTTCTCTGTAAGTCCTGGGCCACCCAGAGCTTTGAAGTGTGTCGTTGGATGGGACTTTCCCCAGGCAGGAGATGATTTGCTGCCATCACTTCATGTCTGAGCTCCGCAAGCAGTGATAGCCGAGCGGGCAGCAGGTACGGGGCTGCTTGTGTCACCGAAGTGCCCTGTTAATGTGTCTAAGTCTCTATGCACCCACAGGATGGTTTTAATGTCCCCACGATTCTTCCTCCACATTTTGTCTTGCCTGTTGTGAACTAAAATCTTTGGGGCGGGGACAGTTTCTTACCTCTGCTTGTGCAGCAGGGCTGGATTTTGCAGGCGATGTGTCTGCACAGCAGATTCAGCTTTACTGCTGTCACTGCTTGGTGCAACGTGCTCCCCTGGTCCTGCCAGCTGTCTGTGAACCCATCCACCCTCCCATTGCACGGCGTCAGTCGCTGTCTGTGCCTGAGTACTGTGCAGTTTGAATAGCTCTGTCATCTAGTATAAATAAAAACAACCCAGGCAGCTGGGTGAGTGTTTACATGCACCAATTCCTGTGAGCAATAAAGGCAGGGAGCAAGGATTAGAGGGAATATGATCAAAAGGCAGATTGCCTCTACACAGAGAGCCTTCCTAAGTCACCCCTGAAACATAAGTGCGCCTTTAAGTGTTCCTGCAGGTACTTGTCCACTTGTCCCGTATTTTTGGACAGACTTAAAGGGTGCTTCCTCATGTCTTCCTGAAGCACAGAGTGCATGCAGGGAACAAAGCTGCTTGGGAGATTTGGCTGAGCCAAGGACAGGAGGTTTTTCACAAGGCAAGCTCTTGGCCCCAGCTGCTGTCTAGGAGACTTCTCGGGACTTGAATAGACAGACTGTTCTTATAATTTTTTTTTTTTTTTTTAAACAGGCCTTGTAGTAATATGAGATAAATGAAGATTTCAATGAATGGTGAAAGTTGCCTGAGAGAAATTGCTTTTGGCAACTGTTCTTTCTAATTAAAATGAAAGTCTGAAAAGCCTCAGTCTTTGGGAGCAACTAATAAAATGCCAGCACTAGATAAGATACAGATAATTCTTTGTGCCTATTAACTGCTTCCTATAATTAGCACATGTGTGTTCAGCCGAATGCAGCCTGACCCTGGTATGGTAGGAAGGAGAGGTTCTGATTAAAATAAGGGCAGCACCTGTCACTTGCCCTACTGAGCAGGCCAGTGCTTTCCCACCTTCCTGCTAGCAACAATGAGAATAATTAATAGAAAGTTTCAATACTGAGAGACTCCTAAATTCACCCCAGGACCCTGCAGTGGGCAGTGAGGGACTTTTTTCTGGTTGCTTAGGTGCGGCAGCTGCAACATCTCTGTAAGCATTTCGGTGGATGGCCAGACAGAAAGGAAAGAGAAATTCTCTCTCACTGGGGTTCAAGGTTCCAGTTTCCCCACGGAGAGCTTGAACGCTGGTCTGGAGTAGTTAAAGACACAGTCGTGCAGGACCTCCAAGTTGTGTTTTGATCTACTTATTTCTCAGCCTGTTAAATAATTAGCAGTCGTGATGCCAAAATCCTGAGGATGTCTGGCCTTTCTGCCCCGTGAAGTGGCAGCCTCAAGCCCAGGATGCTTGTGTTGCGGCAGCAGGGGGACAGGGCCTCCGGTGACCTGGGGGCAGATGGAGGTCCCGGGGGAGGCTCTGCACCCTGGGCTTGGCCCAGGGACCTCAGAGGCGGTACCTGTCCTCTGTCCCAGCCTGGGAGGCCAAAAGCACGTTGAGGAAGCACTGAGCAGGAGCAGCAGACGAGATCCACGTGTGCACATGCGTGCAGGAGTCAAGGAAAAAACATGCAGCTGGAGGCTTTGGGAGGTGTTGCTGGATTTACAGCAGCCCAGCAATAGGAGATGCACCCATAAAACCTGAAAATGGGGCTATGGTGGTGGCACACAGGCAGGCACCTCGAGGAAGGCTCTGGAGGACAGCCATGGAGCTGCACATGGGGAGGGGACGTACTGAAGCCTGTGAGACCCAAATGAGGCAGAGACAGGCAAAGAAGGAGAATGTATGAGTCAGGGGTGTGGGAGAGCTGAGGATGCACATGTGTGTGCATGAAAGGGAGAGGGGCAGGGAGGAGCCAGCCTGCTCGTCTCAGAGACAGTAGAGGCAGCGGGTTCAGGCGATGCCTCCTAAGTGAAACCAAATGTAAGCAGTGCTTCAGATAGCATGGACTAAGAGTTGAAGATGACAGATCAATGTCATCATCCAGGCTGTGGGTGCAGACCTCAACCCCGACAGCTAAAGCATGGGTGTATAAAACCAGTGAGTACTGAGAAAATAAAAGGACAGTACAAGATAAAGGGGCTGGCTGGCATACCCGTTCCAAGCAGGGCAAAACGCTGCTGCATGTAGGGAAAGGGACCTGGGGGTCCTGGTGGACAGCAGGATGACCGTGAGCCAGCACTGTGCCCTTGTGGCCAAGAAGGCCAATGGCATCCTGGGGTGTATTAGAAGGGGGGTGGTTAGTAGGTCAAGAGAGGTTCTCCTTCCCCTCTACTCTGCCCTGGTGAGACCTCATCTGGAATATTGTGTCCAGTTCTGGGCCCCTCAGTTCAAGAAGGACAGGGAACTGCTGGAGAGAGTCCAGCGCAGGGCAACGAAGATGATGAAGGGAGTGGAGCATCTCCCTTATGAGGAAAGGCTGAGGGAGCTGGGTCTCTTTAGCTTGGAGAAGAGAAGACTGAGGGGTGACCTCATCAATGTTTATAAATATATAAAGGGTGGGTGTCACGAGGATGGAGCCAGGCTCTTCTCGGTGACAACCAACAGTAAGACAAGGGGTAATGGGTTCAAGCTGGAACACAAAAGGTTCCACTTAAATTTGAGAAGAAACTTCTTCTCAGTGAGGGTGACGGAACACTGGAACAGGCTGCCCAGGGAGGTTGTGGATTCTCCTTCTCTGGAGACATTCAAAACCCGCCTGGACGCCTTCCTGTGTAACCTCATCTGAGTGTTCCTGCTCTGGCAGGGGGATTGGACTGGATGATCTTTTGAGGTCCCTTCCAATCCCTAACATTCTATGATTCTGTGATACTGTGACATCCATATGTAGGACAGGCACCACCCTCTGGGGGTGGCAGCCCCATGGAAAGACCTGAGCCAGCCCTAGAGAAGCTCGGGTGCCATGAGCCACCTTGCCTTGCTGTCTGAGTTGCAATCCAGGCAGATTTCCTCAAGCAAGGCTCAGAGACATGTCGAAAAAGTGCAATGAAGCAAGCCACATATAGGAAAGTATTCCCAGAACTTGACTTAGCCACTGACACAACCTAATGGTTTCAGAAATGCCTGCAGAGTAGCTGTGCTGCTCCTCCACTGCTGGACTTTGGTTCAAGGGAGGGATTTACTCTGGCTATACTATAGCTCAAGGTGCTTGCATAAGCCTGTTTTTCCTTTGCTTTGTGTGCAGGAGTGAGGGTATGGGCCCAAGGTTCCTCTCTAACTAGGCTCATTCACAGGATAATTCCTCCCCCAGCCTCCTCTGCCCCCCAAGAAAAAAAACAAAACAAAAACAACCCCAACCCAAAAATCTTAATCAAATATATAAACACTGGCAGCTTTCAGGTTTGTGTTTCTTTCTGAGCTTGTTTTAAATGAATAGCAGACACTTTGTGGGCTTTTCCAAGTGAACCTACAGGGGCTTATTTGCTCGAGTCTGACTTTCTGACAGCTCTCTACAAGTCTAATCAAAACCAGACTTAGTCTCATATGAAGCAGAATAATATATATTCATGCAGCTACAAAGGACCAGGCTAAATGTAGTAAGTCATAAACTACTATGATGGCAGCGATCATTCAATCATGTGCATTTAGCACACTTGGATTTTGGAACAAGGGGTGCATTTGTTTTGTTTCCATTGTACGAGGAAAGTTGTAGTGGCAAGAAGCCAAGTAAACATGCCTTTTTTCTAGAAATTGCCCCATCTGTGTAACCTGGAGTTTGTAGCTACAACACAGAGAATGCCTCTTCGCTTCTCTACCCACAGGCAGGAATGCTGAGCTGATGTCTCTTGAGGTGAGGTGCACCCAGGTCACTTAGGGAAAGCTGCTGGGGAAAAGGGGCTCCCTTTGAGCTGAGCAGGACTAACTCTTGGACCAAGTTTGATTTAAGGGAGATTTGTCTTTATCATCTTTGCAGTTTGTCATTCTTCAATACACAGACTATATTTCTGAAATATTCCCAAGGCTTCCTTTATTTAAACAAATTCTGGATGGCATAGTTAGGGTAGGGAATACTGCAAAGACATTAGATACGTAAGATGTCTTGCCAGAGAGGTAAACACTGACCTCTGAAAGAAGGCTTTTTTTCTACTTCTAATTATTCCACAATCTTCCCATCACATATACATAATATCACCTCTCTCCGTACAAGGATGTGTTCATGTTCAGTTCCTGACATCTGGAAGAAATTTGTCCTTATCTAGTATGTGCATTTTCAAGTGAAATGTGAAAAGAAGTGCTTAACTGATAAAGCAGGGATGTACCTTTGGGCTGGACCATAGAATCATAGAATGTCCTGAGTTGGAAGGGACCCACAATGGTCACTGAGTCCAACTCCTGTCCCTGCATACAACAACCTCCCAAATTCACTGTCTGAGGATGTTGTCCAATCACTTCTTGAATACTGTCGGGCTTGGGGCTGTGACCAGATGGTGAGATGCTGCAAAGGAGAAGGCATTCTGCCCAAAACAAGGAGAAAGGGAAAGAAAATCTGCAGGATTGGGCCAAGCTGGAGGAATGGTAAAACCCTGTGCCCATCTGGGAGTCATCAGGCTGTTTAGCCTTCCTTCACGTTCTAACAAAGTTCTTAGGCTTGTCTGAAGCTGGAGAGACTTCAAGCAGCTTTGGATTGTGAGTTTTTCCGTCTAATTTACCTTTCCGTGTTCACAATTTCTCTGTTAAACTGGTGCATGACCGAAACTCTTACCTGTTAGAAGACAGCCAGCACTGGCCAGGGCTGGTACAGTATGGGCCACCTGGTTTCCTTAAACCTTTTGTCTTTCAATAAAGATCAGCTATTCTGTGCTGATGCCACAGTTTAACACTTGATGTATTGCCTTAGTGATTTTAGGTTTGATGATAATTACTTTTGCCTAAAAAATCATAGAATGTCCTGAGTTGGAAGGAACCCACAACGAGTCCAACTCCTGTCCCTGCATATGACAACCCCACAGTTCACACCATGTGTCTGAGGGCTTGTCCAGTCTCTTCTTGAGCACTGTCAGGCTTGGGGCTGTGACACCTCCCTGGGGAGCCTGTTCCAGTGTCCACCACCCTCTGGGTAAAGAACCTTTTCCTAATGTCCAACCTGAACCTCCCCCGGCACATCTTCCTGCCATTCCCTTGGGTCCTGTCATTGGTCACCAGAGAGAAGAGATCAGCACCTGCCCCTCCTCCTCCCCTTGTGAGGAAGCTGTAGACCGCAATGAGGTCTCCTCTCAGTCTCCTCTTCTCCAGGCTGAACAAACCAAGTGACTTCAGCCGCTCCTCATACGGCTTCCCCTCCAAACTCCTCACCAACTTTGTAGCTCTCTTCTGGACACTGTCCGGTAGCTTAATATCTTTTTTATCCTGTGGCACCCAGGACTGCACACAGTGCTCCAGGTGAGGCCGCACCAGTGCAGAGCAGAGTGGGACAATCACCTCCCTGCCCGGCTGGCAATGCTGAGCTTGGTGCACCCAGGACACGGTTGGCCCTCTTGGCTGCCAGGGACACTGTTGGCTCATGTTCAACTTGCCGTCGACCAGAACCCCCAGATCCCTCTCCGCGGAGCTGCTTTCCAGCATCTCATCCCCCAGTCTGTATGTACAGCCGGGGTTGCCGTGTCCCAGGTGCAAAATCCGGCACTTGCTCTTGTTGAACTTCATGTGGTTGGTGATTGCCCTGTTCTCCAGTTTGTCCAGATCCCTCTGCAGGGCCTCTCTGCCCTCGAGAGTGTCGACAGCTCCCCCCAATTTTGTGTCATTGGCAAACTTACTAAGTAATCCCTCAAGTCCTGAGTCTAAGTCATTTATGAAGACATTGAAGAGTCCTGGCCCTAAGATGGATCCCTGTGGCACCCCGCTAGTGACTGGTCACCAGCCCAACATAACCCCATTTACTAGAACCCTTTGAGACCGGCCCGTCAGCCAATTGCTCACCCACTGCATTGTGTGTTTACCCAGCTGAATGCTGGACATCTTGTCCAGGATGATACTGTGAGAGACGGTGTCGAAGGCTTTACTGAAATCCAAAAAGATCACGTCACACATTATTTGCAACTACTTGTTGCAGTCTGTTTAGGGGAGAGATTTCAGTTCCTGGGCTGAGATTCCTTCAGACGTCATGCTCGTCCAAAGGGTGACTATTGACACAGAGCTTTAAAATCCCCTCTCTGCTGTCTCCCAGTGATTTGGAAGGAAATGTCTGATCCTAGAGAAAAATTGTCTTGTCTGACTGTTTCAAAACCAGCCTCTGTTTGTTACTGTTGTGCAGAACACATCCAAATGGGCTGAGGGGATTTGGTGGTATTCGAAGTCCATCTGGCACAGGACGCAGGAGAACATCTCCCATGCAGAGCAGTAACAGGACCGAGGCGTGTTTTTTTTTTTTCCTAGTGACTTGCACTCAGTGGAAGGGGAAGAACAGCTTCATCTGCGTAGATTAGACTAGGAATTTTTTTTTTTTTCCTGAACAGTCTTTTAGAGTGGTCACTTTGGCAGTTTTGATTCAGGGCCTGTTTAAATGAAAAATTTTGGGAGATATTATTTTTCGGTTGTGCTGCTTAATTTGTACAAAGCCAGCACACAGACAAATGACATTAGCTGCATGGGCCAGGTATTTTCTCTGAAGTAATTATTTTTCACTACTCTCTGCAGAATATTATGACAGATTTTTTTTTTAATATATTGTAACCATTTGATATGTTTCCAGGTTTGATGTCTCTCAGCAAAATGCATTATGGTATAACTTGCTTTTAGAAGGGTGGATGACTATAGATAAAACTTTATCTTTCTTTAAAAGTATGAAAGCATCTTTTATTCTTGTTTTTATGAGTAATATCCAGTTTTGGCATAAGAACACCCATGCAGTATAAATCAAGTGCTTTTAAATACTTAGACTTTTCATCATTTTACTAAAATGTGGATGTGTTGACATTTTCTGAAACCACCTTTAAAGTCTTTTTGAATGGACCATTTATACTGCATTGTTTTTTAGGCTTTCATTTTAGTCTTTCAGCCTGTCCGGTTTTATAAGTGTCACAGTGACTGTTGGAAACAGGAATTTCTATTTCTTTCTGTTGCTGTTATAAACAGACAAAGCAATAGTAATAATAGCTGGCTGAAAAACATTGGACTTTAGTAGGCTTTTTTACCTCTCTGGGTAGAAGAGGAAATAATTGGAACCCTCTGGATGGCTTTTTAGCAAGGCTGCTTTTCACTCTGGACAGGAAAAAAGACTCAGACAGAGGCAATCATGCTACTCTTTTATTGCATAAACTTCTAGGAGTTTTAATGGTGGCTGTTTCACTGGATTGGAATAAAATGCAAACTTATTAAAATTGTAGTGCTCAGGTACACATGAATTTGGTCGACATTTGAAGGGTTTCCCCAGGGACTGGTTTGCAGCCTGGCTTCTGCTGCCTCCTCACCACTCAAGCAGCCAGGGCAGTACAGGCAGCAGAAGACATTTTTACAGCTGTGAACTGAACCGTGTGTCATGCAGGCTCATGGAGTGCAAAAACCTATGTTTAACAAAAGAAAAGCTGTTTTCCAGGAATGTTGAAAGAGTAGCACTCAATATATTAAGGGTTTTATTTGCAAGAAGTTGGCTGGGTAAGTTATCCATAAAAATGGATATAGGAGAATATTCCGCTTGTGTGTGCACCTGGCTACATGGAGGACCCCACTGATTTTTGCCCTGCCTTCTGTGAGAGGAAAGAGAAAAGCTTGTATTAGGTCTTTTTATGCAGAAAATCATGGAGTCAACCTTCAAATAGCCTTTCAATGAAAAATAACTGATTTGTATTAATGATGAATATTTAAGTTCTGTGTACACTTGAGGAAGTGACTTTTAGAAATGGAATGCCTTGGCTAATGGTGGCATAGTGGAACATACAGTAATCGTTTTAGATTACATTGAAAAAAGCAGATCTGCGTCATTTGGAGACAGCAGGTTCCTTAGTAAAGGAGGGAGGCATAATAATTCACAAGATCAAACTGATGAAACCAGCAACCTCATGGACTGGATTCAGCCATTCCCTTACCCAGTTACTTCTCATGGGAAACCCTGATCCTGCAGAAGAAAGTGCAGCCACATGAATGAAGTGTGAGTGAGTTTGCCCCTTGCCAGCAATAGCAACAATTTCTTTGTTTCATCTGAAAGCGATTTTGAGATCCTGTCTGGGTAGGTTCTTTTCCTTCTTCTGTAAATAATCTTTTCCTTTCCCATCATACCAAACTGGAGTCAGAATATCAAAATCCATACTTGTTTTTCTTGCAGATGGTGCTGGCAGTCTTTATCAGTGCCTCTGATTATTTGCAGTGATGTAAATGCTTGGGTGCTGTGTCATGGCAAATCACAACCCAGTGATGACCTAACAGGTGAATTGGTTGGTTAGTGAACAGTAACAGGACACAGAGCATCAAGGTATGTGTGTTTTTTTACTTTTTATTTAGACATACTCCAGGTGTACTCCTTGCTGCTTGATAGTCACTGCATTCCTCAGGTAACTCTTTGATAATGACAATATTAGCAAAATTCTAGTTACTGATGGTGCACAGCAGCTTTCAGGTATATGGCAATTTCCTGCTTGAAGAGAACAAGGTTTGAGTATGTTTTTTCTTTGTTATCTTACTACGGGGGTTTTCTTACTTACGTGTCTTTATACACAGACTGTATTTTTGCTACCTCTCTCTGATTGCCAGTAGATAAGAGCAAGATGTAGGTTTCACTACTGCTATGCTATCTTTCTTTTAAACCTGGATACTATGCCAAAGTTGTGTGGGTTCTTTTTTTTTTTTTTCCTTTCAGTAAGGTATATGTAGGGGAAAGTTGAAGTTTTCTGCTGAGTTATTTCTTGCCAAGCTTTTTCAGCTGCAGGATATAACGAAGGCCAAACTCTTTGGAACTTATTAGGACTGTCAGTATAATCAAGGGGAATTACACCGTGATAAAGTTATGAATATGCGCCATAGCATCGGTGTGTAATGAATGTCTGTAGACATATATGTGTTTATTATGGCAGCATGCTGTGGTGTAGCTCCATATTTTTCTTCAAATGCAATTGCTCTTGGTTGCTGTATATGTGTTTACATGCACAAACACACAGGAGAGAGAGAAAAAGAAATATCTCCTCCCATCTTATTCTTTGAAGGCAGCATCTGCTCATAATGATATGGCCATTGACAGACAGATGTTCCAAAACTGGGTCTAACTTTAGCATAAAAAGAGATTTAAATAATTCCTTTGTATTTGGTTATGGCACACCACATAGTTTGAATTTAGGAAAGACAGAAATGTAACTTCTTCAATTTTATCTCAGACTTTAGCTCAAATAGTGGGCTTCTTTACTGATTAATTCCTTTTTCAGGAGCCACGTTCTCTGGTGCAGCCACAATTCCCAGTGGAAATGAAAGCTGTGATTTGGGTCGTTTGTTCAGAGCTGTGGTTGTGCAGGCTCTCTCTGCCTTGGCTGGCATATGCAGTGCACCAGCGTCCTCACAGTAGTTCCCACCAGGATTTACAAGGACGTTTTTGTTTAGCAGAAGTTCTTATGAGGAAGACATGGCTTTCACTCAAATAAAACATGTAATGACACTCACAGCCAAATCAGCTTTTATGAAAATATTTTAAAGGTCCTGCTTACAGCAAAACATGTCAGGAAATGTGTGGTTGAGTCAGAAAGTCCAACCTATGTTGTTTTGTCTGACGCCACAGGAGGGGAGAGATGGGAACAAGTCTAAATGTAAAGGGGTCACAGGAGAATGTTGCCTGTGTTACATCATCTTCCCTTTCCCCCTGGGAATCTTCCTGTGGGGACGGTACAAGCAGCAGGTTTCAGGCTGTGAAAGGGGACAGGACCCTGACCATGGCTGTTTGCCACCGTGCTGGGCTCTGAGCCTTGCTTGGCATCAGCCAGCTAAGTCCTGGCTCCCCATCTTCCTTGGCTTTTCTGCCACGTGCTGTGAGGGAAAACTCCGGCACGCAGCTTGCCTGGTGCTTGGGTGACATATGGGATGGGCACATGGGCGGGCAGAGGACAGCTAAGGGACAAGTGTGCCCTGTGCTCCCAGGAGCCCGTGCTTTGGCCCAGGGGCTCTCTGGGCTACTCCACAGAGCTGAGATTAAGTGAGGGAAGTGCACTATCCTGCGTAATTCCCGACAGGCTTGGATGGGATGCAGGTGGGGAGCAGCTCCTTCTGCCGGGACAGTCTGTCAGCCAAGGACATGCTCTGGCCCAAGGAGACCATGCATTGCACCACATCTTGGACTCCACTCTAAGGTGAAGTAGGGTCAAGAGACTCCCCTCTTTTTAACTTGAGGTTTGGGGCACTCTTGGGTTTCGAGGTTTGACTCAGAAAGTAACAGACAGTTTAATTGTGAAGCTGCTAGAGTTTTCCAGAGTTACAAAGCTATACAGTATGCTGCGGTTCTGTGCTGTATAGCTACACACTACACATGGTGTGATTCAGCTGGGTGAGCTCCAAAGCAACTTTTTGTCTCTTGTTGATAATTATTTGTCATAGATAGATGAAGGAAACACCCCCCGCCCCCAACAAACCCTGGTTAGCTTTTCAAGCTGGGAGATAATTTGTCCATAGTTAAACAGAAGATATTTATAGAGACATTAGCTGGTTGTATGAAACACTTCACAAGTTTGTTTAGGAATGATTGAAATCAGCTGTTACTGAACTGAAAAAACAACCACACAAGCTAATTCTACAGCTCTTGGTCTATCTGTTCTCTGTTAACGTAGTGCTTTCTTCTTCCAGCAACATTACTAATTCAGGGCAGTAACATGAATCTCCTGCCTTTTATTGGTGGGTATTAATGACTCAAGGATTAAACTCATCACTGAAGAGGGGAAATTTCAGTGAATTTTAAAGAGAAACTGCTCCAGCTGCTATATTAAAATGTTGCCACATTTGAGAAGTCAGGCACTCCTGCATCAGGAATACTAGTATAGCCTCAGCCAGTACTCCCTTTTCCAGCGGATTTAAAATGGAGCCAGAAGTGAGTGATATGAGAGGTAACGGAGGGCCTGTCCCTGGCAGAGTCCTGCAGGTCAAAATCTACTACTGCAGTAAGCTACAATTAAGAAAATGTTGGGGTCAGTGTGAACCAGGCTGTTCTGCCCCCACCCAGTCCTGCTGGCTGCCCCATGCAAGCGTTGATTGCTTTTATTCTTACAGCCCTTCTTCTGCCCCTCAGCAAGTTGTGGGCTCGAGTACCATGGTGTGTTTTGCACAAGCTGAGTGCATAGAGCAAAAAATATCATTAGGGTAATGAGCTGAACCTGTCTCATGTGGAAAGGAGCTTTCCAGACGATGCACTTCCCACTGAAGGCAGCTATGCTCCACTGGTGCCCTTCCTCTGGGCCATTTCTGGAGTATATCGTTAAACAGAACCATTGCTTTCACTCCTATAGAATACTAGAACAGATCACTGATTTCAGCGAATTAATCACTGGGTTGATAAGCATCGAGTTGGTGATTTTTTTTTTTTTTTCTTTTCTTCTTATATTTAATTAATTACCATCAGTTACTTAGCATACTGAACTTGCCAATGTTTAAATGCCCCTAGATAACCCTTCTTACAGCATCCTTGTCTATGAGATACCAGTGACACCTCCACAGCACAACCAGGCATCTGCAGCCCTGTTTAATACCTGAGCAGCTCAGAGCTGTGCTCTTCCTTAGTATATCCCCTGGTGGGAATTTCATGGCTTCGACATCTAATGGGGGTGTCCTATGGTTTCATGTCTCCCAGTGGTGGCCAGATTCCTGGGGACATACTTAATTGATGAATAGCGTGCAAAATGCTTTCCAAAAAAAAAAAAAAAAAGCCAAAGATGCCTTTAAAATATTTCACTGCAAGGCGCCTGAATATGGGGTAAAAGGAAAACTTCCCCATATTTAACCTCAAAGTCAGAAGTTTATTGCTGATGTTTACACAGATGCCATAGAGCTGGAGCCACTGCACATCTGGGGAGTAGGCGGCTAAATCTCCCTTTTAGTTTTTTACTGGAAACACAGTCAGAGGAGGTTGCCTGACAGCATGAATAAATCAACATGTTGTCCACAGGAAACAAGGAGATAGCTGGAATGAGGCATAAATAATGTAATACTAACATGGAGAGATTATTTCATACCTTTTTTTCAGAGGACTATAGTGAATGGTTTGCTGGAAAAATTCTTAGAGATCTGCTCTAAGTGTACAGTTATGAATGATCTTTTCACCTCCCTGCAAAAGGCTGGATTAGCAGGATTCCACATGGCCGCAGACAGAGGCAGGGGAAGATGCGGGAGACAGAAGACAACATGGAAAAATCTTTTGATATGTTTTGTCCTGTCTTTAGTTAGGGGAGTGAAAGAACAAAGACTTTTTGGTTTCAGCAACATGAAAAAAATTATTTTATCTTTTTCATAAAACTTTCCAGATCGTAAGAACTGAAGAGGTAGGCCATTTTTTTATTAATCTGTTTTTTCCCCACAAAAAGTGTTCCCATGTTTAGTCAGAACATTTAAAAACCTATTCTTCTCAGCATTTTTCTTCTCTGAACAGAAGCTCTGTCCCCTCTCTACTCACTTGCACTTGGACACTGAAGGAGAGGTACCAGCCCAAGGGCAGTGTTATCAGGAAAGCTGTACTGACACTGAAAACTCGGCCGTTGTCAGCAGAAGTAGCCAGAAGTGCTGCTGAGAGGGTGTCTCAGCAGCCACAGTCGTGGTTGGGTGCAGTTTTGCCTTGTGTGCGCACTGGCACCTACTTCATGGTGTGGTTACACTGCTCACAACCTTAATGTTTGCAAAATATCTTCTGGAAGCACTGACTTGGCACGTACATCAGGAAGACTCCCAAAAGCCCAGGAAGGTGGTGACTGGAGAGCACAAGCTCCTGTTGTTTCCTAAGAAGCTCCAGCAGGTCCCAGGAAATCAAACCGTTCGCATGATCTAATCTTGATCCTTGCTGAGCCAGAAGAGCTCCTGGTGTCGGCACTTTGCAAATGCATTGCAAAGCAGCTGTACAGAGTCGGAGAGCTGAATCACCCAGAAAGGCTATTGCAGGAAGTTACAGCTCAGATTTGAATTCCAATTACTTCCCTTTGGATTATGGGCATATTGTTAGGCTTCCTGGGCAAAATAATTACAGCAGAAAGAAGTGAGTTTTCTGAATTACTGGAGTTGTACAAGCTTGTTAAAATAAAAAGCGTATGCACAGACCGAGGGAGACTGCATGAAAGACCATGGGACAGGTTCAGCATTAATTCATGAGAACTGCCGCTGCTGTCCGAGTGTCTGTTTCCTGCTTTATGTGTTTAAGGCTATTTTCTGAAGTAGCCCACTCCTGCTAGAAAATACTAGAGCAGCAATTGGCGGGAGCAACTTCTAGTTCTACAAATAGCATCACGGGAAGGCAGGACCATCTCTTCTCAAGCCCACCTCCTCTTTTGAGAAACCTATTGGTTCCTTTCCTCATATAAAAGCACCTTCAGCTCTTACCAGCACTGTCTGGCTGCTGCTGCTGATGCCAAAGCTTTTGTGTGACTCTAAAATGACAGTGCTCCGACTTTTCCAGACAGGTTGCAAATTGTCCCTCAGTACTCCTGAAGACAAAGAACTCTAGTAAGGGAAGAGGCTCTGTCCTGAACATAAGACTGCTATGGAAAGGCTGTGCCAGGAGTAATTTGTACTCAGATGCTTCTCATGCGCAGCATAATTATTTATCTGTGGGGTCCTAGGTTTTATTGTACCAGTCCACCATTCTTTAATGCCTTTTTTTGTGTTCTTGTGTCGTAATGCTGCCCCCAAACCATGTGTGGTAGTACCTGTGTCCAGTATAAGAGTTTTGAGATACAAGAAAATGAAGACAGGAGTGGTTATGAGGGATTTTTTAAATTCCAGAGAAGTTTCAGTGCATTCAGGTGACAAAAGAAATGCTCTCCCATTTTAACCAAGTGTGTGCAGTTTTTCCACGATCCTGTAAAAGCCCTGAGTGAACTTTCTGTCATGGCAGAGCACTACAAAGCTCTGCACATCTGGAAATCTGGCCAGTTCTGCACAGTCTTATTTTGCTTTTACTTGTGGAAATTCCCTCCTTGCTGATTATGCTTCTCTGAATGTTGATTTTTTATCTTCAATCAAGCAACAAGTTTGAATTTAGATGCAGCAAAGAGAGGTCTGTCATGCAATAACAGCTGTTCCAAAGTGATCTCTGTGTTCTATAAACTGCTGTGACCACAGTCTTTTCTGTTGACTCAGACACTGTGCTATAGGCATTTTCCCATTTTCTGGGTTCGCTGGTCATTGCTTCCTTTTAAAATCCAGCGTGTAAAAACAAGTGGGCCCACTACAGCACCCAGGGTGTCATCCGTGTGAAGTACAGGTTATGATTCCTTCCAAGCGACTTTGTTTACTTCTCCATGGCCAACCCTAGATGGTCTCTGATGTCTTTGTCCTTCACCAAGTGATGGCCAAAGGCTCTTGAAACAATTTCTTATGTCTTGTAAGATGGCTTTCCCCTTTGCAATTACTGAATAGTGAGGCAGTTTTTTACTTAGTCTCTTCCCTTTGCATCGGTCTTTGCTGGACCAATGTTATATGGTTGATAATACCTGAGATAAAGGCAATTCCTAAACAAAAAGTATCTTTGAATTATGTTGAAGGCATTCATGTAAGATCTACCCTGTGCTATACTGAGCCAAACTGAATCTAAACTCTGAGTTCTTCTATCCTAGATTTTCCTTTCTTCTTTTTCCTTCAGTGTTTTTCAGAGTTGACATCTTCAAGATGGATACTCTTTTCTGTTCATCTTCCCAGCCATTTATGTGGGCTAGATAACAAGCTGAGAGAAATAAGCCATTTAGCAAATGGTCTCCTTAAACTAGCAGATGTTTTCCTTATTTGAGCTGAGACAATCTGATCTCTACTTCCTGCATCTCTGTAGGTTGCAAAAAAGTTGTGAAATTCCTGTCCTAGCAAAATTGTCTGGTGGGTCCAATTCATTGTGCAGGTGGTGACTTTTGACTGGGGTTTTTGAACGTTAGTTTCTCTGTGGATCTAATATCTCCTGGCTCCATCAGCAGCTCACTTCATCAGTGGTTCTAGCATGTGTGAAGAGAAGCCCAGCAGACAGGCAGGCTGGGGTTGAGTTTGTGATGAAGACAGAAGCAAGAGACCAGGAGAAGCATGATGAGCTCAGGGATAGAGCAAGGATGTTGTGGGCATTGAGCCTGAGGGTCAAGGTGTTAGCCCACAAGGTGCAGTTGTGGTGACAAGCATGAGCCATAGTAAAGCTAAAATAAAGCCTCGGTCAGTGGGGTTAGCCAGGTCTGATGCACAAAGGTGTCTGAGCTGAAGCACAAGGAGGGAAGGTCACAGCAAAGCGACAGGGTCTGAGCAGACAGGAAGGTCTAAAGAACATTCATGTGGTCATTGCTGGCTGTGAGCTGTTGACTTGCAGAGGATTTCTCCTTGTATTGAAGGGAGAGGAATGGCTGCCTGAGGAATCAGTCACTCCAGTGAGACTCAGGTTTGCAACTTCCATATTGACATAAAAGCGCTTGGCCTCTTCTGTTTCTTGGAAAGTCTGTCCCTCAATAGTTAGGTTTCTGATCATACCAGTGACTTGCCTCATTCCTTGAGTATGGAAAGCTATAAATTCTACCTGCCATACTGCTTTTTCTGGTGAAATATCCTTATTTTTAAAGAGCCTACAAAGGTCATTGGCTTGAACACAAGAGCAGTCCAACAACATGTGGTTATTTCTTCTCTTACAGTCCCAAACCACGTTTCCTAGTACCTATCCCAGAAAACTCTCTGGTGGCTTTCTCCCAGGGTCACACACAAGAGACCCTGTGACTGTGCCTGCATTCTGGCTGCTGCCTTTCTCTCTCTTTGTGCTTCTTTGGCCGATGTAACGCCAAGCCCCTACATGCACATATTTCAAATTTTGGAGTAGCCCCTCCTGTGTCCTTACATGGCCAAGAGGACACCTGCTGAGGCTTCAAGTGGCCTCTATTGACTACTTGTTTCCAGAAAACAAAACAGTTCTTTCTGTCTTGATGACAAGAGGCTGTAACTGTCTTCAACTTCATGATAAGACACTGTCATGATATGAAGGTACGTGAGCACAGAATTACGTGGCAGCATCTCTCCATCTGCTTCACTGAGGGTTTTTATGATTACGTGGCCATCCTCAGCTACATGTTTGGAGAAGAGTGGAAGAACACAACAGCCACACCTGATGAAACCAAGGCCAGTCTTGTCTCCCTCTAATCGTGCTCTGAGTGGTTGCGTAAGGAAAGGGAGCATGGAAGAGGAGTGATTCTTCTGTGCACCCTCGCATCTGCTGGGATCTGCAAACCAGGCTGTCCCAGGTGAGATAAGGCTTTGGGGAATCAGACCCTTTGGGCTCAAGGAAGGAAAAATCCAGTGAATGTCCTGCCCACCCTGGTATTTCCATATTACTGATTTTTCAACCGCGTTATGAAACAACATCCCACGGGCTGTTCAGCGACCCCAGATTCATGTCATTACTGGGTTAAAGTCAGACTCTTAATTGTGTTCTGGGTTGAAAATAGTATTTGTGGTTTGGTATGGTTTATTTGAGATAGCGGCCATAATCCTGATGATGAATTGTCTTCTGGTGGTTTGTATGCTTGTGTTGACAGCACTGTTCTTTCACAAGAAATGAGCAGTAACGATACTTTGTACTAATTTGCTTTGAGATATTAGGCCACAGCTAATAATTCTGCTCTCCCCAGGCTTTTGTTTTCTTTAGAAAACAGTTTAAGGATTGCTTGGTACCCTAGTTCTGTTTTTGGCCAGACTCCAGCAAAACAAAGTCTAGAAGTTACACTCTAATTAAAGCAGTCCTTACTGAGACATATCAAGCTATGAAGCATGTCTGTTTTCAACTTTGAACTTCCTTCCTGAGGACTTTATATGTTTTAATGAAAAAGAACATGATTTCTTCAGCGTTTTTTTTTCTCTTCATGAACCACTAAGATAAGGTCTGTTGCATATGTTGTATGTCAGAGAAGCACTCAAACAGTTAAGAGTAAACCAGAACTTTTCAGTCAGCCTGTTTCATTTTGATGATTTCTTTATTTCTTTGGCAAAGGGGGGGGAAATAACTGACATTAGCTGCAGGCCCTGCCAAAACAGACATTTGTTTTCCATTAGCTGCACATATCCTTTCTTAAGGGCTTACTATGAATTAAGACACAGCTCTGGGCACAGATCTGGTTTATGTAAGGCATTTTTGATAAGGATAAGTAAATTTCACACTCAAAATTTTCTGTCTCTTTCTCTAATTCTGTATGGATTATCTCTCTATTTAACACCTAAGGGTTCTGAGTCCGTCCCACCTGGGAAGAGATGTCCCAGAATAGGAGGGCATGATGGAGCTAGGTGGCACCAGGCTCCCAGAGGTCCTACAACACTCAAATTTAAGAATAATATGCTATTTAAAACTTTAGTGTCATTCTCTAGGCTTAAAAGATGCTTCATCTGGGCTCTGGTGGGTGCTGTAAAGAAAAGCATAACTCCTCAGCTGATCTGCTTAGAAAATTACAGCAAGGGGAAGAAAAAGATATTGCAGATGTTTTTTATTTTTAGCTGAAGTGTGAACTGGAAGCAATCCTTTGGCCAGTCTGTTACCAGCAACCTAATGTGTACATAAGTAGAAACTTTTTTTGGAACCAGGTTTTCACATGTCCCAGGTGCGAGAAGCCATTCATGGCCACGTGGATGCCAGAGAGCTTCAGAAGTAGCTATTATTTATACTTCTAGACTGAAAAAAACCTTTGTAAAAAAAACTCACCGCAGACTTCAGCAGCTACATTTTCTATGCTGCTGAGCAACACAAGGGCTGTGAGAAGTCACTATCTCTGAAAAATTGGGTCACTGATTCCTTGGATAGCACAAACACCAACACAGAGAGTAAGAAGAGAAACAGTAGTTCACCACTGCCACAACCCCTGAACGAAAGCGAACTGCTGGAAAACAGAAGCTTAGAAACACCTCGCTGGCCCACAGGCTCCCAGGGTATCTCCTGTTCCTTATCACAAAGGGGTGGAGGAAACAGGGTTTCCAGCCTGTTCTGGAGCTTGGATGCTCTTCGACTTCTTAGGGACATGATTTAGTGCTAGACTTAGGTTACGGTTGAACTTGATGATTCCGAGGGTCCCTTCCAGCTGAAACAATTCTATGGTATGATTGTATGACCGAAGAAGGTGGGAGCCTTGTGCAGCTGTGAGATCCATACGAGCTGTGCCCTGCCAGCAGAACCCGACTGAGAAAGGCCATGGGAGGCTCCTGCTGCTGGCTGGAAGGCGGGCAGGGGAAAGTGGACAGGCAGAGTGGTAATACAGTTCAAAGTAGACAATGTGCTTAGCAGGGTGTGTGGCTTTAACCACGTTGCCCAGCTGGAGGTTAGTACCTGGGGTTGGCTCTACCAGCCATGCCTGGCGAGGCAAGTGGAGGAACATGTGCCATTTCAGTCTGCAGGGTCTCTTAACAGAGGTTTTGGTCTTTGCTTGGAAGGGTCAACATCTGAAAATCAGGTGTGAGACTGTGCCTGAAGGGAGGCAGGGCAGTGTTACAGAAGTGTGCTGTGCAGAAGGAGTTGGAGGAGATAAGCAAGACCAGAAATGCCCCGCTCACTTCAGGAGAGGTTTCGCTGTGAGCAAAGACACATTGGCTTGTGGGGCAGCCCTTGGGGTGCCTCTGCAGAGAGTATGAAGAAAATGCATTGCCTGGAATAGGTGTTAATTGCTTCCCAGTGTTGCAGAAGAGACACCAGGAAGACATTAATGACCTCTGTGATGAGAGAAGAGATCACATGGGAAAATCTGTACCCAGAAAAGTGAAAACTTCAGCAAACTGTAGCTCAGGCTGCATTTTGGCTGGTATAGAATGATATGGGCAAAGCTGGCCAGATCGGGTTCTTTGCCATTTAAAATCTTGATGAGGTTGATATTTGACATGCTCATGCTGCATATGGTATAGAGAACGCAGTAAGTTAATGAAATCACAGGCATATAAGAGCAGCTCCCAAAGCAAGGCAGATTCTACCCCAGATAGTATTTTGATGACTCCTCATTTTTTGGACTGTTTTTAATTGATAATTTTAAATGATCATTACAGTGTGCAAACAAACAAGGAAACCCTTCCCTCACCAATCTTACAACCTGGAGTCAAATGAGACTATAGTTATAGTGGGGTTTGGTTTTGGTTTTTTTTCCTTTTTCTTTTTGTTTCTTTGTCATAAGGTCCATTATATTCATCAGAAAAGATTCATACTGTGAGATAAATCAAGAGTCATCATATCTGAGGCATGTAACTAAAATACAACAACCAAAATATGACAACTGTGTTTTTCTTCTGTAGGATGGCTGGGATTGAGAGAAGGAGATATTCTTGTTTATATTTGATTTTGGTTAAATCTGCTTTGGACAAAAATAGGATATTGATCCCACTTCATGAACGGCTTTAACCATCTAGATGGGCTGCACTTACTCTGATGCGCATCAAAGGTCTGTCTGCTGTGAGCTATGCTGTTCCTCTGATTTGGCTGGTCTGGCAATGGACTGCTTCGCAATCTCCTGTCCCCCAGGACAACACTTTTCCCTGCATGTTCTGGAGCAATCTCCAGCATGTCAGTACAGTGAATAGATTCTGGGAGCATACAACCGAACCAACTCTGTGTAGTATCTAGTCCAATGAAAAAGTGTGGAGGACATCTAAGCAAATTGCAGTTATCATGACTAAACATATGGAGAGGGAAGGCATTTCAGAGACAAAGTCAGACAAGTATAACTTGGCATAAATGCCTCAGATAGCCCTAGTGTTCAAAAGCAGTTGAAAATACATTTGCTAAACAATGGCAAATGCTTCTTTGGGGATCCAAATGGGAACAAATATCTTTTTTTTGGTTGTTGTAGTTAAAAGGAGTATTTAAAGGAATATTCTGTTTTCTGTAGTGTTTGGTTAAACTGTGGTCAGCTATACAATTATTGCCTAATAGGCAATGGATACAAATTCTCTAGCATTTGAGTACTTTTAGCTTAAGGAATTTTATTTCATCTTTCAATGGGATTTTTTGGCAAATTACACTTTCCCCCTGTATTCAGTAGCAAAGACTTTCTGCTTTCCAGGGCAGTAACTCACATAAGATGGTCCAAATGAGATCATGAAGTTTTTAATCTATGCCTTTTTTTTTTCCTAGGCACACATGTTCCCTTTCTTAAAACATGTTCCATCTGAATAACTCATGCCAAATTATCTTCTGGCCAAAATGAAGATAGCAAAGCTTATTTCAAGAGCCTAGCTTTTTTTTTTTTAACAACTTAAATCTTGCACTGAGGGTGTATAAAAATGTATATTGTATCATTTAAATGCATGTGGAGTCTTCATTTCTACAAACTTAGGCTTAAATCAAGTGTTATTTCAACTCAGCCCTCAGTTGCACCTGTTTGTCCCTGAGGTGCAGTTTCACCAGTGTCCGAGTGCTTCGTCCTGAGAGCACCAGAGCAGGTATCTTAGAGGCCATGTCTGATGTTTGCTCTTTAAGTCACCTCCATGAGCATGTCTCAGGCTGCCACTGCTGTGCATGGGGATTGTGCTGTGGCCAGCTCATCAGCCCCATGGTGTCACCCTGCAACCATGGCTGGCATGACACACAGCAAGGATTTTGTGGGTGAGGTGCTCGTATCGACTGATGTTGCCAGAGGGAGACGTGGCACAATGAATGGTTTGTCTGAGTCTATGCTGGGATCTCCTAAACCTGAAGAAGGAGGTGCAACATTTTTAGAGGGTCCCACTAGAGCATTGTCATGCTCTTCGGCCACCCAAGCAGGATGGAGAAAAACCCAGGGCACACTGCTAGGACCAGGTCTTGTTCCTAGGCTCATACTAATCTCTTTTTCCGGCATGAACCCTGTTGCTTAAAGACAAAACACTTGTAAGCTGTGCATGGGTCTCAGGCTGCATACAGAAAATACCTGTGCCTACCTGTAAGCCCACCTTGATGCTGTCAAGTCAGAGTGGATCAGCTCTGTTGGACAACAAAGCTAGCTCTCTTCTCTACTTTCCCCAAGGAAGAGGGCAGTAAGATGCCCGTTCTCTCCTGCACATGCCTGGGGAACGGGGCAGAGGAGCAGGTGGCATATCTGCCATACCCAGGACCTCCCTTCTGCAGCAGAACAGAGTTGAGATGGCTGCTGTTCAGAAGGAAAATGGGAATGAGGACCCTCAGGGGTGTCTGCAGAGCAGTTTGCCTGGCATGGGGTCAGCCTGCCCAGCAGTTTGTGGGTGCAGTGGGGCTTCCAGCTACTGAGCACTGTGAAGCCTCCTGACAGTCGCCTTTTATCCCCTGACTCTGCCAAGCAACCATCTGGGCACACTGGGCATTTTGCTGCCTGATTTCACCAGCTCCTGAGAGGTCCTGACAGATGGATTTACCTTTAGCAGATGGGTGAGGGAACATCTATGATGTTCACAGGCTCTATGGAGGTCTGTCTCTACCCCAACGAAATCCCTTGGTAATGGTCCATCTGGGTAACAAGGAAGCTGCTGGATGTGGAGGCTGAGAGGGGATCCTGACAGTGGTTAATTTTTCCTTTGCTTTTGCCTTTGTGGCGAGGCTGTTGCAGCCACAGTTGTACATGTTGTGGTGATGGAGACTTTCAAGGAGGCATGCGGTGAACCTCAGGGGACTGGTGCTCATTTCTGTGAGCTGTAAATTCTGCAGAGCACTTCAGAGCTGAGACACTGTGGAGTCACTTTTTGGTCCTCATTGGCTTTAAAGCTCAGATCATCACATAGCCTGTCCTTCTCTGGATTATCTGCCTCAGAGTCATCTCCTATGGACATTCTCAAAGCCTGACAGACTCAGAAGGATTCCAGGTGGCCCCACCAGTGTAGGAGAGGTCTGTCTAAATAAGTGTATGCCTGGGATGGGGCTGTCCCCCATTTCTCTTGGCCAGAAGAGAAAGTGCAGATTGCCATGAGCTTATCTGCCCAGTCGTATAGACATCACCTCAGTGTTTAAATTTGCGTCTAATCTGAGCTGGCTCCGGTGAATAATTGTTGCTCTAGCTAAGGACTCCATGCCTTGTGCCCCGGCTCCAGCATGTGGGACTGGCCATTCACCACAGGCGCTGGACGTAGCAAGGGCTGGCCCGTGTCCTGGGCTCGTTTGCTTCCCAGTCTCCGAGGCTGGCGGTCCCCGCCGTGCCGGGAAGGGTGGGCTGACTGTCTGGGCTCGCATCTTGCCAGCAGTCGGAGCTTTTCAGCTGATGTGAGTAAAGATTGAAAGAGCTAAAATGTCGGTTCCACACCTAACGAGTCAAAGACCAAAGTAGAAATCCTCTGTATAGACATGGAATTTAGCCAGTTAAAGGACTTGGGTAAGACATGAAACTTTTATAAGTTTCCTACTCTATTTATAACCTTCTCTGCTGCAGAGGGAAGAATTCAGATGGTTACAGCTCATAACTCCTTAACAGGTTTATTTAATGTCAGTGCTAGAGCTCAAACAAATGTGTAGGAGAACGGAGATTTTTTTGAGCAATTAATGTGACTCATAGAAGGAGCCTACAGGAGATCATGGCTTTGCAGAGGCAGAAACTTCCGGAACCTAAACAGGTTTTTGAGTTCACTGCTCCAGGAGAGGCTGCCTGGGGGGATCTCCCTGGATGGAAAGGCAGAGAAAAGCCTCAGGGACTCAAGGTGACTCCTTGTTCAGTTTGATTTCTGAAAAGTCATCACGAACTTTTTTGTACTTTCTGAAACAACACCTTCTTTATGCAGGAAATTACCGAAATCTGAGTCTTCGTTCCATTTAGGAAGGCAAACTTAAATGATTTTTAAAAATTTCTGACAAACTGGAAAATCTCATTCCTTATGCTACAAAAGTGCTCTTAAAGTATGAACCAAACTCCTGTTTTGAGATTTAAAATTAAGGGCTGCAATAGAACTGGGATTTTTCCTATTTTGTATTCTAGACGTAGAAGATTTTTCTTGGTGTGCCATAGTTACTATGGCAGTCCTTTACCCACAGCAGTGAGCATCACAGCTGCGCATTATTCGTCTGTCACTGTTGAGGTAATCTTGTGAACTGCCATTCCTCCATGGGTGTATTCACACTTGCATCTTATGGAATTGTTTTGTCATTGAGGATTTTTAAAAACGTTTTTCCTGAAATGATGGAAAAGGAATATAATAATGAGTGACAGCCATGGTAGTTCTGGGAAGAAGTCCCTGCAGCCAGTTTTCAACACTTGAGAGAACTGGTGGTTGAAGGAGACATCCCACCTCCAAATGCTGCCTGTTATCAACTAGCGTCTTTTGCTTGAATTTTTCTAGCAGTGAGCAGCATTGCAAAAATGGGGATTTTGATCCAGTAAACAGTTGAGCACCTTGGGAACTCACTCAGCCAGCAGCTATGCACCAGAAGGTCAATTAACATAATGACGGAATTATAAAATGCAGCTGCCAGTGAAGGCATAAGGGAAGAGGAAGTGGTTGTGTGTGTGTTGGTCTGTTGCTTACATCTTCTGGAGGAAAAAGAGGCTCTAGATTGGGAAGCTGTGAAATAAGGTATGCAAGGGAGCATGGATAACATGAGAAGAGGATTGCCTTGTTAGGAGTAAGTATGGTACTTAAACTCATTTCTAAGAGAGAAAAGGAATGATTAGTCTGAGGTGGAGAGTAGCTGAGTGCCCTAGGAGGTGGGGACTTGATGGCCTCCTGCTCTAGGACAGGAGGCCAGTCCCAGATCTGGTCATGGATGTAAGTATCTGAGCAGATCTCAGAACTCCAGATGTTGTTGTCCTGTGCTGTGGGAAGTCCTTGAAGAGAGCTAAGGAGAGGTATTACTAAGGGTGTTGCTGCTGAGTAAAGTGTAAGAAGTGTTGGGGCATCATGATACAAAGCTCTGGCTTGTTTACCTCTCCAGTGCTTGCAGTGATGGCAGCAATTTGGAGGCAAAGATGTATGGTCACCCTGTCCTGTTCAGACTAGTGATAATAAATAACTGATACTGGCTTTGTCCATTGTGCTGCAACTGAAATAGCACTTTAGAGGATGTGAAAAAAAGTGAACAATTTATTAGTCTTTAGGAATCACTGCAATTCTTAATTAAGGTGGAGAAAAGTGGATTTGAGCTGGTTTTGCTTCACAGATTCAGTATAAGACTAAAACAAAGCACCCAGAAAACCCAAGTGTTGTGTGTGCCTTGGCATCCAGTTGGTCCTTTCGCTGGCAGCTGAGCTTGCTGTTGAGATGCAAGACCCAAGGGTGAGCAGCTCTGCTTGAGAGTGAACATAATGAGAAACTTGGAGGCATTATGTAACACAGAGGATTGCCCACATGCAGCAACTTTAATTGATTGCAAAGCCAAGAACAGCAATGCAAAATAAGAACATCTGCTGAATGGTATGAATATAGCAGGCATGTGAACTTCTGATAACACCTGTGCAGCAACTGGTTGGGAGTTGCTGATTTACAACTGGAGGACTGCATATTTTTTTATCGTGTCTAACTAACGATGGCAGTGAGACCTCTTGCGAAGGTGTGGTGTTGTGTGGTTTGTGTTCTTTGTTTGGTGTTTTGTTTGTTTTTATCTCCTGAGCTTTTTGTTGTCTACTCAGCATCCTCTAATTATTTCTTCCTTCATGCTGGGCTCCTACAGAAATCCTGATAATATGCGCAGAAGTGACCTTAAAGTTACAAGAATACAAAAATTTTCACTCTTGGATAATAGAACTGAGTACTGGGAAATAGCTTTTGAATTGTGTTTAAGTTCTTGTTTTATGGTGCTAGCTGTTACAGATGCGGAGTTGGAAAAGGCTTTTACAATACTCTCTAGCTTCCTGGTAAATGTTACTTATACCTAGAGAATTGATGCCCTAGGTGTTTTGTTTGGTGTGCGTTATTTGATACTTTCCTGTTTTGGGGTTTCTGGGCAGCTGGTATCCGTTTTATACCTAATAGAAGAGACAGAGGGAAGAAGGTATGCTCCCTGCTCTAGCAAAGTCTCTAAAACCTTGGTAAAAATGGGCTGAAAGGATATGTATGCAAGTCGAGAAGTGTTGGAAACTGTGGGAAGTGTCTCTGCCTACACAGACCTTTGCTTGGAGGAACACTCTGACACCAGACAGATCTTCTGGTGGCAGGGAGTGACACCTCCCATTTGCTGGCAGCAGCTTCTGTGGTTGGAGGCTGAGAAAATGAGGGAGAAGATCAACTTGCAGCACTGGGGTACAGGGTCCTACACAAGTGAGCTCTTCTGAAGCAATCCGAGCATCTCCTTCCCAATTAACCAGAAGTGAACTTGAGTGTGCAAGCTTGGATCACATTTAGACGGCACCCACATTATACTTAATGAGTTAAATGTGCTTGTATACTAACAAACACTTGAAATTGCTTAACGACTGTTGACAAAATACCTGTCTTGGCGAGGTGTCTTTCTTAACACACTTGAGTCTAAATGCAGTTAAGCTTCTCTGTGTCATCAATGAGAAGCTTTTTTTCCCCCCCCCGCCCCAAGATGGCAGCAATTTATATGGCTATGGCTGTTTCTACTGTGAATTTCCCCAGGCAGGGGAAATACATCATCATTTAATGATCAGCAGTTTCTCTTGGACCTGAGAGCAGGTAGCTCAGCCAGGTGTTTTGTCTGTACAGACTTGTACTATTTCCTCTGTTAGCCTGTGCAAGAGCTTCTCTGTGTGCACAGCTTTTGGCCTAGAGACAGAGTAAACTCATATACTGAAGTTGCCCTTAGTATGCTATAACATTCTGCTTTTCTAAAGTACACATTTTGAGTAACATACTTCAATGTTCTGAACCAAATGAATACATTCACATTAAATTACTCCAGAGGATTTTTAGATAATAAAAGTGGAAGATAAGGACTCATGATTTTTTTTTTTTCCCCCGAATTACTTTTCCAGTCTATACAGCTATATACTGTGTAATAGTATTGCAAGTTATTTAGCTCATCCTTACGGTTTTGTTGGAGTTTTTTTAGCCATTAACTGGGCAGGAAAGGAACTGTTCTAGGACCAACCTCATCAGGGCCTTATAAACCTCTAAGTAATGCAAGAAATTAGGTATGTAGACATGCTGGGACAAATTTGTCCTCTTTCTAAGGCAGAATCAGTACTGGAGTATTGTGTAGACTTCTTCCTAAGGTGGAATGAGACTTCTTTGACTATTCATGCTCTCAGACAAGGCAAAGGAGCCTGATAGTGCCGTAGTCACTTAAGGTCTGCCAGCCCTGAGATTATGAACAGGATGGTCTGACTTGCTCATGGGACCTTGGGGTACTCCTGCATTATTTGCAGTGTCTGTTACAAGTCAAAATGGAAATATGGAGCCAGCTGACAAAATCTGATGCAGAATCTTTGATCCTCAGGAGGGTGTCCTGGAAGCTTGTGCATGCTGTGCACAGCTGTCTGGCTTTACGTTTATTTGTCTGAAAAGGGATGTACAGGCTCTTGGCAAAACCTTAGCCCTTAAAGAAAATTTCAAATCAGTGAAAGGTACTTTTTAAAATGAAACTGAGCGTGCATAACTACCTTTTTTGGAAATCACAAAAAAGCAGAAAACTCCAGGACCCTCTTGAAGCATCTGTTGTAATAATAATTATTCCTCTATTTTCTTTTTTTTCTTTTATTTTTTTTGGCACAGATCATATGGATTTCCATAGCATCTGGCATGCAGTTTTCTGTGGAAGAACAACTATAAAGGGCCTTATTTCCCTTAGGAACTCACATGCTAATTAAACCTGCACTACTACAGCTTATCTGAGCCAGATGAAATCAAAGCATTGAGTCCATACACCTTAACTTTGAATGGCTTCAATTCTCAGGGACTAGATCAATTTGAAGGCTTCAGAAACCATCTGTAGCTCCTTGAAAGCTATAAGAGGTGAGGGAAAATATGATTTACACATGCTGAACAAGCTATAAACAATTGCAGTTTGCCAGCTGTCATCCATTTTTGAAGCTGGCTTCAAAGTGCTGTATGGTGCATTCAGTTCCCTCTTTGCTCCCTTTTAAGGGCCGTGTATTATGAGTTTATGCCGCTTACTATTGTCAGTAGTGATACTATGTTATGATAATGATGCTCTTTAGGATGTATTGCTGCTTTAAGTTCTTATTCTTCTTCGAGTTGCATACAATTGGCAGCAGAAATATTTCTGGACAGCGCTAGGCAAGACGTTATGCTTTATCTAGTAGCACTTGGCATCCTTCTTGCAAGCCTGAAGCTTTGAATTTTGAACTCTAGTGGATGAAGTCTGCATAACTCTCTGGAAAAAATAAAGCCTCTAAGTGAATTTGGTCAGCAACTGTTCCTCAGTAGCCTCTAACAACACCTGGACACCATCTGGTCCCTGAACAGCAGATATGTTTGTGGTGCCACGGCTATAATCCAGCACTGGTGCAGAGTGACCAGCTGAACTAAGATCCAGGTTCATCACACCAGGATAACAAGAATCAAATACTTTGAATGAAGTGCTTAGGGTAGGGTTGTCCAAGCAAACTGTGAGGTGTTGTTGAGCTGAAAAAGCCTAAATACTTCTCTGCCAGGATACTGCATAGTTTTACTCTTCTATGGCATAGCCAGGGAAGATTTACATGATGTGCTCTGTAATTGCAGGTGACTTTGGCAAGCCTTAAGAGGAGTGATATTTGGAACACAGACACAGTGTGTTTTCTCAATAGTGTCCCTTTTGAAAGGACAAGATAGGCAGAAATGTTAAGTTGTCATAGCATGCAACAGTTATTGAGCTGTACTTTAATTTTATATTAAAGGATAAGAAGAAGAAACAGTAAATGGAGGGCTTGAGGCATAAGGAGGGTAGTTTACCCTGTGTGTAGCAAAACACACTGAGATGTGGTGCTGCTTAGGGACATCTGTGAAAATGTGACTTCAGCACAAGCTGCATGTAAACCAGGCTGGTAACAGACCCTGTCACCTCAATCATTTTCTGCATGAAAGTGCATCACAGCACTGGGCTTTTGAATTGCTTTTAAGAAATGGCTAGAGCCAAGGCTTCAAAATTAACTTCAGTTCACTGTTCTCATTATTTGCATGAAGCTAATATTCTTTCACTTCTGCGGATTAATTTTCCTATCTGTAAAACTGTAATTACAAATACCTCTACGTTGTACAGATGTTCTGATATGTAGAAAATTGAAGTAGTCCTGAGCTAGTGATACCAGAATTTGATATTATTCAATGTCTTGTCCCAGGGTGTAGCCAGTACAAATGATTCATGGGAAGATGTATGAAATGCTGATGTGCTTTATTAAATCCCATTTTGGTTTTTAGGTTTAGCTTAGATCTTGAAATGAAGAACTTAACAGTGTAAAATATGTAATGTCTGTAACTAAATATTTAACTAAAGGAAGTTCTGGATATTCATGTAAATATCTAGGTTCTTGAATCTTGCTCATTTCTTGTCCACAAGTTCTGCAGCTGAATTACGTAATATATGAAGGCTTTTCTTAAAAACAAACAAAACAAACTTATATCCTTTAACTTGACTGAAATGCCCTCTTGTGCTTTTATTCACGTATGTTCTTTTGCAACCCTCAGTTAAGTGATCTAAAAGTGTACAAGAACACTTTTGGCACTATATCCAAAGCAATATGCTGGACTCCACGTTGCAAACCTGTGAAGATATTATGCCTGGTGCTGCTCTTTTCTGGGGATACAGAGAAAAGAGGATGTGGTGGAGATGTAGGAAAGAGGAGAGGAGGGTTTGGGACATAGCTAGTGCCAAAGCTTGTCTTGGATGGATATAGCTGGACTATATACTGAACTTGTTTTAATACTGGTCTGTAACTACTGTGCTGCTTCTGCTTCCTGAGGGTCAGTCACACTTTGAGATGACAGAAAACATCTCATGGGGCTTTGCTGGCAAGCAAAGCTTAATCTTGTGGTTTTTCTCTTTCATTTTAGCAGACACTGTCAGAAACAAGAGATGGTCATAATCTGTCAGTCTTGACAAGGCGCTCTGTCTGTACAGCCAATGACATTCAGATGGGATGTCAAACTGCATGTAGGTCTCATGACTAATGGTGCTAATAAGCATGCCATGCAAATTGAATTTGAAACAGCCTTCTCAACTACTCATTACTGCTTAATAGTGCTGAAGTGATTATATTTTATGATTCTATAAAATAGTTGATCTACTGACTGTATGGCTTTTGCTACATTTTCCTGTGTTAGATTCTGAGGTTATTCTTGGCTTTGCAAGAGACAAGGTAATATTTCTTAAGCTGCAAGCATCTGTAAGTGAGCTCTGGTTCCCTGGGGACTGGTTTTCTTCAAGCTGTCTGCCTGGGTTTCCCTCCCTTGGAAAAGGCAGATATCTGCTTAGTTCCTTTCCATTCCTGCCTTCCCTGTGGCTTCTGCCTAGGGCCTGGTTCTGATACCTGTGAAGAGCTGCTGGATCTCATTGTAGGACATCACTTTTGTAAGCAAATGAGGGACGCTTTCATTTTGAGTATTTGGAAGGGTAAATTGTAATGTGACTAGCTAAATAGAAAAGTTAATTCTGACACAGAGTTCTCTTAGACTCCTGCAAACATCTTGTATAAATCTCATCAAAAGCTGGAATTATGGATCTCAGTTCACTTTCTTGGAGCAAAGAAGGATTATAGCATTCATTTGCTTAGTCACAAAAGACAAAACACTCCAGAGTATGATAAGAAGACAAAGTTATTGATTTGTTAATGTCTTGGTTGATCAACTACTGCAAAGAGGAGAAATTAAGCTGATGTGCCACACAGATAAGTTACGCAATGTTATGAAACAGTTGTTAAGGAACTGATCGAATGCACATATCCTTTGTACTTAGAAATTATTTCTGGAAGTTCCCAACCCTAGTCATGGCATACAGCAGCTTAAGCATCATGTGTCTGGGATCTAAATACAGTGAGCCAGAATCTCTGCTGCTGGATCAGTATCCAGTGATCAAAAATGACAAAGGACCTGCTGTGCATGAGGTTACTCCTTTCTGCCTGTGCCTTCTGGCCAGTGCATTATGGATTACTTATTTAATGACAATTAATCACTAAATAACTTGTTTATTTGAAAGTCTGTTTATACTGATAATTACAGCTACCTCCATATCTAGCTAACCCATAAGCTTATTTGGGTTTCAGATGCAGCTTGTTAAGTGTTAACATGCGATTGCCCTGCATGAGGAGCCACTGAAACTCTTGTCTGTGAAATGACACTGTCAGTCAAGGACTGTGCCCTTTTGCTCTGCATGAAGAAAATTTCCCTGGAGCAAACTGAGGATTTTCCAACAGACTCCCCACTGCCATGGAGATGCAGGGGCACAGATCCTGCTGGGAACCCCTCTGGTTCAGGCATACTTTTATGATAGGCCCCAGAATCTCTAATATGATTCACTCCAGGAGGAGCTGGTTAAGTCAGACTATCAAACTGATTTTAGGTATATAGGGTGTTCTCAGACATAATTGTTGCCCTGTGTAAGGGCAGGTAGGGAGAATCTATTCAGCTGTGAGTTTGATGGCCTTGCAATAAGAGCACTGAGGGATAATTCCCAAATTGGGTCACAGGCTTCTTCCCACTAGAAAGGTGACAAATAGGGGACCTTAGTACCCTAATCTAACACAAACCATAGAGAAGGAATTTTTAGATTTTTCTCTGGAGGAACCTATTCATGACTAAGCCAAAAGCAAGATATTTTATATGGTATATCAGTGTGTAAGTGATGGATCATCTAGGTTACCCCACGGCTTAGGGGGTTACGGACAAATTGCAAGCACAGCTGAAGTGCCACAGGCCAGTTGGTAGCTCTCTAAGACAAGATGTTGGGAGGTACTTATGACTGGATACAATATGCTATGGTTAACATTCAATGAAGGGAAAAAAAAATCCCTTTACATTCTGAATGTGTGGCCTCTTGGGGTATAAAACTAAAGAGATACTGGACTCTACTCTTGCTTATTATTTCTGTGGGCAGTAAATATTTGAACAGTTCTGCTTTCTACTTTGGTCAAAGGGGTGGAAGCACTTTCTGCTAAAGAGGATCTAGAAGCTGCTGGGTCTCTGCTTGAAGTAGGAGAATTTCCAAGGAAGTACAACCTCTGTTTTCAGTCTGCAGTCACTGCAAGTCTTACATATATAGTATTTTTTTCAGAAGAAAATCTATGTATAAAACTTATTCTCATGCAAGCAACACTGCTGAGTAACTGAACAATTAACTTTTTTTTTTTCTGAGATCTTTCAGTCAGGCAAAGGCTGAGACATGAAATTCAAGAAGGACAAAAATCAAGGAATAACTTTGGGAAGGAATAAACCCTTGCAACAATACAGGCTGGGGAGCAATCTGGGCATGGGCAGTAGCCTGCCCTCACAGCAAAGAAAGGCAACAGCATCCTGGGCTGCATTAACAGGAGCGTAGCCTGATCCAGAGGGGTGATTATCTCTCTCCATGCCAACAGAATAAAAATGGTAATAAGCTGAAACTAGGCTGGAGGAGAATCACCAATCTGGTCATGCAGAAGCACTTGCCCTGTGAGAAGAGGCTAACAGCTTATGGCTTGTTCAGTTTGGAGGAGAGATGGCTTTGGAGATAGCAAACAACAGCCCCCCGGTATCTCTGGTAAGGTTGTCCAACAGGATATAAGGAACTCCATGAGGACAGTTAAGAATTGGAGCAGGTAGCCTGGAGAGCTTGAGCAGGCCTCCACCCTTAAAGCTTTTGAAGACTGAACTGGATCAAGCCCTGAGCAGCCTGATTTGATCTTACCAGCTGGCTGTGCTGGAGGAGGAGGCTGGGCTAGAGACCTCCCGTGTCCCTTCCAACTAGAGTTACTCCCCGAAAAGTGGTTGTAGCAAGTAGGGTGTTGGTCTCTTTTACCAAGTAGCAAATGGTAGGGTGAGAGGAAACAGCCTCAAGTTGCATCAGGGAGGTTCAGATTGGACATTATGAAATACTTATTCACTGAAAGAGTTGTGAGGCATGGGAACAGGCTGCCAAGGGAAGTGGTTGGGTCACCGTTCCTGGAGGTATTTAAAAGATGGGTAAATGAGGTTCTTTGGGTCATGGTTTAGAGGTGGACTTGGTAGTGCTAGGTTAATGGTTGGATTCTAAGATCTTAAAGGTCTTTTCCAACTAAAATGATTCTGTGACCTACCCCTTGATCCTATGATCATGGTATGTTGATATTACTAATGCCTATGAGTCAGTTGCATCTGGCTATTTTGCCAGATCTTTGAATGATGGACCTAAGTGCTTGAGCTGTAGTATATGCTCATGCCTGGGTTGATGGCAATACTGTCTCAGGTAACATATATGAAGCCCAGCTAGCCAGATCCTAAGAACTCAGTATTCTTGCAGTTAAACAGCTGTGAGAATCTTCTTGCAGACTAGATATATTAAAAAAATCCCCCTCAATTGAAGGCACATAAACTACCATGAATGGGAAGCAGCTAGGGTATAGTATTGGCAGAAAGGACTGCATTTTTTCCCTTTGATGTGAAAAGCTCTATGTAATCAAAGAAAGTGATACTGTTGAAATGGTTAAAATGTGCAATAAAATAAAACCTGAACTTAAAGAAGCAAGAACTTCAGTTCTCTGAAAGGCAAAATCTGCTGTTGAATTACCTGCAGTGACAGTAATCATGTTGTTTGTCATGAGTTGTTATAATACAGTCAAGAATGAAGATAACTCAGTGTAGCATAAAGTTTGTTTTATTAATATGGCTTAGCGTGGCTTTCCTCTCTGACATATGACTGTTCCATTCAACTACCTCATGGTAAGGTTTTCTGGAAGAAGAGAGTGAGTCAAGAGTACAGATTAGCTGTTTAGGTTGTAACATTTACAGTCCCAACAAGAACAGGCACTGATGACTTTGGCTCTGAGTGCATTATCAATTTGATGAAGGTACTTGGAGATTTCACACAATCTCTCTCCCGAAATGGTCATGTAGCAAAATGTTGGAAACAAGATACGTAAAAGCAGCTGATGTCTTGGTGGCACCTCTCTTCTTAGCTTCTTAATTTACCTGGCTTTATCTTCTTGGAATGTAACACAGCATAGTAAATGTTCAGCAGTTTTCCAGAGCTTGTATATTTTTTTTTTCATATCTTTTTGTGGGACTTGTTTTGTCCTCAGTTCAATATCATTAAGTTGAATTCATGTGCTTAATCTGAAAGCACCAATGTCTATGCTGACTTCATTCTTCATAGTTTTCTTTCTCCTGTTTGTAATTTAAGTCAAAGGAGTCTTTAACCTAGCACATCTGTCAGGGCTCTGTTGCTTGCTTGACATTCATATGGGCTTTTAGGCTGTCATCAAATATACAGTGGGTGCTTTCCCAAGGTTTATAAACACTTTTTTCACTTGATTATACTAGCATCAATACAAAGGACATATAAAAACTTATTCACTGCATTTACTTGCCAGAGACAAGAGTTGTTTGCAGAACAATTGCCTCTGTCTTATAAAGTGTCTTTCGTCTGGTTTTCTTTTCTGTATAACAAGTTTCTTTGCAACTTGTTTTTCCTTCACTTAAAGGGTTTGTTTAAAAACAGAACACACGCACACATGTTTCCAACCTCCAGCCAATTCATGTATGTACTTCACATACTTTAATTCAGTTCCCTGACATCTCATCTGTGTTTGGGACATGGCTGTGAACAAATTCCTGACTTTTACCAGCATACTGCTCTTGTTCCAAGCAGGGTAGGTTCCCCTAAATTTCATTTGATCTCATGCATATTTTCAAACAAGTGCTGCTCTACCACTAACTAGTTTTTGTTCAGGAATAACAATTGTCTGTGTAGTGACCTTGCATGGTCTGGACAAGTAGCAGGATCTGTCAGGATGACCTTGTTTACAGTTCCTGATACTGTCAGTGGGCTGAGATCCCTTCTGGAATGTTCCTGAGTGTTGCCAGCCCCGTGCTTACATACCAACTGCTGTGGCCATTGTTTTCCACAGCAGCCAATAGTGTGTTCTGTTCACCTGATGCTCTTGCAACTCAGTAATTTTCACATCTCCATTAGAAAGAAAGCTAGTTGTTGAATATATATTAATATTTTTCCCTTTCCATTCATCTGGGGACAGGAATTTGGTTTTTCTACTCTTCTTTCTTCATCTTTTATTTCTTCTCCACTACTGACTTTCTAACTTCACTTAACTGCGGAAATCTGTTCTCCTCTGCCATCCTGCTCAAGATTCAAGGCTTAAAAGGGAAGGAGTGACATGAGGTATTCATATTGTATTCCTTCCTCACCACGTATTTTCTTAAGGCCTTTCTTCAAGTGCTGATATGTATTCCCAGATCCACAGCTACTCCAACACTTAGAAAAGTGGTAGAGGAGTCCAAGGCTTCGGCAGGTGCAGGTAAGTCTGCCCTGGGATTGCTCATTCAAATTTCAGGTATTGCCTGTATCTGCTTAACCGAGCTGCTAGCAGGCACTTGGAGTTGTCTCAGGGGCTGAGTGAAGGCAATGCAATGTTTGACAGATGGAAATAGCTGATGACAGCTGCCTTGCTGTTCTTCCCCCAAAAGCCATGCAGAGTACCTTGTGCACGGATGGGACTGAGTCAGTCCCCCCTCCTGTCTCTTGTGTGGGTAGAAGGGCAAATCCTTCAAGTCAAGGATAGGAGACAATAGCTTTGTAGTATGAAGATATTCCTTCCCCAAGGAATAACGATTGACCCTTGGCCTTAATGAATTTGCAGTTCCTACTGTAAAGCGGCTACTCAAATCAGTGCTGGAAAACTCTCAAGCCTGGGACAACCTACAGGCCAGTAAACAGGACTGAGTGATATGGTACATGGAAAGGAAAGGACCAGTGTGTTACAACTACAGACTTTGCTTCACCCTTATCTCCGCTCTTCCCTCCTGCCACCAGGCTACTCAGTGCCAGTGAGGCTGAAATAACAATAAAAAGGATGCTGTTTGTTTCAAACCTTGCTTAGAGCAAGAGATGAGGAAATGGAGGGAATCTGATCTGCCCAGCTTTGGTCCTTAACATTTGCACTAATTCATCAGCTTTATCTGTTTGGGCTGAAGGTGGGGACAGGAGCCAGAGGACCTCTTCCTCTCAGCTCGTAGAGAAGCCCTTACTCAGACACATTGCATCTCCTGGTGCTGATCTACAGAGGTAGCTGCCGCCTCCTTCCCTGGCAGCATGTGGACCTCACGTGCCTCCTGATGATGTCCTTGTTCTTCTGAGGAAGAGATTTAGCTCTCAGTTTACAACGTGGCGACTTGTAAAATATTGCATGTCTGTTCTGACAGGAGACAGTCCATGCAATGGTGAGGCTACTGCTTGTCTCTGGTGTACTGCTCCATTGGTTACAGCATTGGTTTCCAGCTTTGGCTGACCCCAAAGTGAAATAGATCTACCTGTTTTCCATCTCAGCTGGGTGCCCTGATCACCAGGACACAGCGAAGTGCTGCTTGGTGTCTGCCTGCCTTAGACTGCTCTGCAAGGAATTTTGGGCAGAAGACAAATCTCTTTGTCCAAGTCAGACAGCTAATGAGTTTATCACCTCCATAATTGTGCAGTGATCTTTAGACAGACCAGACTATCATTTAGGATGTCAACAGAGGTAGCTAAAATCCATCCTGTCATAAATGTTATTCAGGTGTCCTGAATCCTTCCCTGTAAGCTTCAAATGGTGGCTACTACTGCTGGTTTTGGCAGCGATTCATCTAGCATTTAATTTTGTCAGTTGTATTGTGAGTTTGATATACTTGTTAGGTTGCTACTGCTTCCTCTGGACTGGTGAACCTAATTTATAGGCAGCCTTGACAGCTTAACTGCAAAGACAAGGGATGAATCCTGTGCTTAAACAAAGAGAAAGTAGTAACTACTAACAGACTATATTCAGTCTGAAAGTCCAGGTCAGACGTCATTCATAAGACCTGCGTTGAATCCTGTATAAATAACCTTGATTTGAAACTTTACCAGCTTCATCATTAGTAGAGGAAAGTTAAATACAAATTCTTAAAGCTATTCTTGCCAGTGAAAGATGTGGTCTTCCTTCCAGAGGGTGGTATCAAATGATAAACGGCATAACTCTCCCTTTTCCCGTGTCCCTGGTGTGACTAGACAGTTAATGATAACTACCTAATTCTACCAAAGGGGATTTAGATGTCATCAACCAATTCTGTGTATGTTGTCAAGGCCAGAAATTTAAAATACAAATGTAGGGCTAACTTATCTATTTCTCTTTGTCTGTCCCACAAACCTCTAATTCCAGGCAGCAAGTTTGCATGAATAGAAACCAAACAAGAGCCTTGGCATTTGCCCTATTGCAATAAAAATCTAGATACTCATCCTTTGATGCTTATTCTAGTCTACTACAAT
The DNA here is from genome assembly GCF_036013445.1 of Caloenas nicobarica. Taxonomy (NCBI): domain Eukaryota; kingdom Metazoa; phylum Chordata; class Aves; order Columbiformes; family Columbidae; genus Caloenas; species Caloenas nicobarica. The sequence continues at coordinate 51,341,348 of NC_088248.1, read as the reverse complement.
TGTTTTTCCTATCCGTTCTGCTGCGGCAAGAGGGAGATCCAAATGCTTAGAACTAAAGCTTGTTTTTGAAAATTTGCAGGTAATGGTGTGTTATTCATGTAAGTCCTTATGTGGTTTTACATTACAGAATTGGCTGGCTTGCAGCTACCTGGTCCACTTCCACCTTCCTGCGCAGCACAGCGGAGTGTCTGGCTTGATTTCTTCTGCTGCTCCTTGTTTCTGTGCTGTTCTTGAGTATGAGTAGGAGCTCTTCAATATATGTATGGGTGGTGTGTGTGTTTGTGTGTGGTGTTGGTTTTTTTTTCTTTTTTTCTTCCAATTTACAGTTGACTTTACGTGCATTTGTACTGCCTCAGAGCTGCAAGCATGCTTTGCTCTTGTGTTGCATTCAGAGCACTTGTATCACCCTGGATCTTTCAGCGTCAGCCGCTACCTCTTGGCCTGTGTTATCGCTTGGGGGAATTCCTTTAGTAAATATAATAAAAGGCACCAGTCAGTCCTGTTGCTTGCTAGAGTCCTACACATTGGAGCTTTAGCAGTGGTCCAGAGGGCAGTAAAATATTTTCTTCCAAAATGGCCTGCTGGCAGTTCCCCAGGTAGTGTGCACAGGGACAGTGACAGCCTGAGGGAAAGATTTAAGACAGGCTGAGCCCCTTTCTGGGTCTGAACTCAGGACCAGGAGCTCCTGACAGCAAGCTGTTGCTGATGAGGCTGTGTATGTAAGACTCCACATACATTTCTGGTCAATTTATGGACCTAAAACAAACTTTGTCAGGCTGTTCTTTTGGGCTGTGGTGTGGGTCGTTGTACAACCTTAGGGTTTCTCTCAACAGCAAGGTATTGAGGTACATATTTCATCATAAACTTCTCTGCTGAGATCTTAAGTGAGACTTTACTGATTTCTCTCTGACAAATAAGTATCTGAAATTAGAAAACAGAAATATTTCCAAGTGTCTCTCTACCGTTAGAAAACCTAAATGGCCAAGCTGGTGGGGTTTTTTTATGTTTAAAAACACTTATATGAGCTTGCCCAGCCACACTTATGATAGAATTGCTAAGACAGATGCTTGCTCAGCAGTTTGCTAAGTAAGATACAACCTGTATGCAGCATGTGAATTTTTCATTTTGGTAGATTTCTAATCACTTTCACATCTTTCTCTGAACTTTCTGCACAAATGTGCTCTGTGCCCAGTGGAACTCTTGGCTGGGTTGCTGCAGGAGACTGTGAGAGTTTGCAGAACCAAAATATTAAGGTATTGCTTCCAGTATAAGTTGTAATTTGTGGTAAATTATTTCTGGCTTAATTAGCAGGATTTGTGGTGCCAAGCTTCCTTTTTAATGATGCAAACAATCCAGACCGTGGGCTGAGTTCTAAATAATTTGAAGCAAATTAAATGATTATTAGAATAAAATTCTTCAGATGGAAAAGCCTGTGGAAGAAGAGGTTAGTCTGTTTGTACTCTCTTCAAATTGCCACCAGATGACAGTGTTCCATCAGATTTTAAAACTATGACTTCAGTTTTTGTTGCTGCTGAGAGGCTGAATGGCTGCATTTTATTCCTCACTATGCTGTCAATCATTTGGTAGCAGACATCTTAGTGAAGATTCTGTTCAAATTTCCAGTATAACCCCTTTTATCACACCTCAGTTGATTATTTTCTTTTTTTTAAAAAAAATTATCAACCTAAGAATATTTTGAAAGCAAGTTTGAACGAAGAGTGATTGCCTTGAAGCTCTGCAGATGTGAAAAAGGAATAATCTCTGTCCAGTCAAAAACCAGCTCAGGTTTTAAAGGTTGGGAAGATGGTCCATGGAAGCACTACCATGAATTGAATGCTGCAGTCATAGTCAGCTGTTATAGAGATGCAGACTTGAGAGCAGTGTTAAAATATTTATGTTAATTGCATTTGTAATTTTATTTGTAGGAATATAAACATGAGTCTGTAAAATAGCCCATTAGTGTTAGTTGTGCAATTATGTCTCCTGATCGATGTTAAGGAATAACACATTCCAATCAATTTAATTTGTTTCCCCTCAGCCCAAAAGTACAGTTAGTTCCCTTAAAAAATTGAGCAATGTCTTAGATGACCTCTAGAATTTTCTTCCATCTTTATTTTTATTTGCTGTTATGGCAACTGATTGAGCAGCAAACAAATATGAAGTTACACAGTAACAGCAAGAATTAGCAGAAAGCCAAGATGCTAGGAATTCAAGGTAACTGCACACATATGAATATTCCTACTAACCTGATGGCGAAATGCCATTATTATGCTTTTTGCACTCTGTAGAGCACACATGCTTTTATTTTTTTTGACCACCAGACTAAAATAACATACTGAAAACCTAGAGTAAGCCCGTCATGAAACAGCTAAAAATTCTGAATCATAAATTGTAGTGCAATCCTTTAGCACTGTAAGTGCTGCTTACCTTTCTGTTCTGAAGGGGTAAATTACTGGCTTTAATTGTTTATGTTTCTTCTGTACTGACCTATCAGCTGATGTCTACTGAAATTCAAAGAGACAGGCTTGATATGTCTGGGTAACTATAGAATGAAATACTCAATTCCCTTGGTATCTTCCTTCTTTCTTGGAGACCTAATTTATGGAAGTTTCCTGTTTCAGCTGAAAAGGCAATGGATATTTTTGAATGTTTTCCAGAGAATTAAATAGCTTAGAGTCAACCATAAATAAGCGCAAAAAAAAAAAAGCTAACATGAAGGCTGTGTATAAAGTATATCTTTATTAACAGAGCTCTCTACCCATTAGAGTACAAACTATTTAATGATGCCTGCAATATCAATTCACAGCGTCAAGGAAAAGTGGTTGGAATAGCACTGAGGCATCCATTTACCTCTTATAATCCCATCTTTAACAACTACCTAAACTAAAAATGATTCAGTCCAGTAAATGAGTCATGAACATTAGAGGAAATGGATGACTCTTCCACAGTGAAAGTAAGCTCCCCAGTGAAGACATCTTTACTTTTCTCCAAGCATCTTTTCCCCTTTATTTTACCTACAGCAAATTCTCCAATGACAAGCTTACAGATGGTTGAAGCTCTCCAGGGGTAAACCAGCCTGAAGCACTAAAGACAAACTCTGAGAAACTCTCTGAGAATAGATGGCTAAAAAATACCAGGAGGTCTAGGAGGAACGCTTTGTCTCAGCTGGCCAGAGCTGTCTAGCTAGGGTTCAGCTCTCAGGGCTGTGCATGTGGTCTCTTGTTACCCTCTGCTTTGGTTTTAATCCAAGGTAAACTGTTTTAAACCAGTGCAGAAAAGATTTAGCAGCCATATCAGCAGCCCTCTGCACCTCTCCCTTCCAGCTTTTCTCCCTCATAGGTTTTCATATTCTGTTGTAAGAGGCTGGGAAAAATTCATTGTTTGTCTGCTGTTGTTCCCTACACCTGTCCTGCTTGCTGCTTGGGTGTCCTATGTTTCTAGCTAACCTAATCCTGCTGCTCTTTTTGTCCTCTTTAAGCCCTTTTATAACATTCAGGTGTCCCTTTCTGTTACAAACAGCTTTGATTTGATAAAAGGAAAGAATCTGACATATGTATCCATCTCCAGAAACTTCAGTAACAAAATTTGAGGAGGAGTTTTAGACCTACACCGTTTAATTTTGAATGGCAGAAGTGAAAAAGTCATTGTTGTTGGGTGAAGAAGGCAAACAAAACACAGATTTCTGTTGTCATAGCAAATCAGTTGTTCCTACCTGCCTTGCTCTGCTTTGAGCTGCCACCACCACCTGCTGGGATGGAAAGGGTGGGCAGCTTCCTCTGGCTTGCGCAGAGAGGAGACTCACCAGTCTGAGAGCTGACCTCGAGCAGCAGGAGAGCTTATAGTTAAAGTGCCACAATAATTTACATTGAGGTGTCCAAAATGAAATTTCAGGCAGACAAAAGACAGTCAAAGGCACTAATTCATTTTTGTTTAGGAATAATTAAAACATCTTCCTTGCTTTCTAGTCTGTTTTTCTTCATGGCCAGTGTTTATGCCATGTCTCAGCTGACGGATCTTACATATCCTTTGCCACACTTGAATTAATTTTGGTAGGTGTGTGTCCCTCTAGGCACAAAACCTCTTCAGTTTCCTGTTTATCTATAGTTCTCACCATTTAGAAATCAGGATTGAAATTAAAACCTTTTATAGGATGACTGGTGACTGCTATCCTGCTGCTGCATGAAGTCAGTCCCCTGGAACACAGCCAGCTGATATTTTGGCAGTTTTCCTGGAGCAGTGAGAGGACTTGCTGACCCTGACATCTGGTGCACCATATGAAATCCAAGCAATTAATTGTGATCCAAGGTAGAATCTCTCTAGACTGGCTAAGAAAGGCTGTTTAGCAGAAACCTTGAGGTATTCATTAGGAGCCTTCCAGATAATTTCCAGCAGGTGATTCTCCTAGCCTTGAACATCATTAGGTAATATGTTATCCAGACCCAGTTCTAACATTCATCTGTGGTTGTGGTGTGGTGTGGTGTGTGTTTTTTTTGGAATGTAAACCAGGGATTATTTACCAGGGGATATGATTGACTGAAAACAAGACTGAGGATAGAAAACTACCTTCATACTGTTGCCCAAGATCCTCTTTAAGAGGAACAAGGTGGATCTTAGTAGGGCTGCCCTGCTGAAAAAGGGGTCTTGGCCCTTAGTGTTATCTAGTCACATTGGGTATATGGTGATTGTTACACCAGAAATGGGTCATGTGCATCTTTTTAACAAAGTTATTTCTTAAACCCTGCTGGTACCAGGTCTTTGTTCTTGCTACAGATGAGGAAAGAAGAGCAAGTGCAAATTTTATATCCCTGAGAGTGAATCTGCTTCTGTGCTCTAATGGGGGAACGGCAACAAGCTATTCAGGTAGATGTGCAATGCTCCAACAAGACACATGTTTTGAATGGATATGGCATGTTTTGAGTCACTCTTCACTTTTCTTTCCATTGACAGGGTCGCACAGGGGGCAGAGACAAATATTTTAAATGCCAGGAGATTCCTGTTTCCACTCATGAGAATCGTGACCTGGTTTCACTGGTGGAAACTAGCTAATACCCACTGATGCTTCCTTTGATATTCTTCTCTCCCACACATCACGGTATTTAGTAATAAGATTTTCTGTATGCTCATAAATGTTAGTTATACTATAAATGCAACGTTGAGTGTCTTTGTCAACCTGGCTTACCGTGTTGCCTATACATAAAGAGGAACCCACATGGCAAAATTAGCCCCAGTGGAAGCAGATATAACCCAGGTGAAGTTAAAGTTGTTTATCTTATTTATACCACAACTGAATTATACTGCACTGGGGCAGACCCAATACAAATTATTCACTTTGCAAGATAAGGTACAAAATTATGAACTTGTAATATCATTTTAATTACCTTACAGGGACTAGGGTTAATTTTTTGTTGTTGTTTGTTCAGTGTTTACAGAAATTTTCTAAAAGGTATAACTGGTTGATTTTGTATCAGATCATATAAGTCTTTTAACTCCCAAATAACAGTTCCCTAAGGTCTAGATGGTGTAAATACAAACTTTTAAATAATACCTGGGTTCTTAAAAAAATGGACCAGGACTAAGTGGAATTGATTATTCCACAGTTTATGCTTCAACTAAGTGTCAATACCCAACAAATAAGCACAACTTGCTCTGGTCAGGTTTGGAGATCTTGCAGCGCAGGTGCTTGCTTAGCCCAATTGCTATGCTGGGAATCATGAAATCTCAGTTAATATGTGCAAAAGCAACTCATCATGCAAAGAAAATTCCCAGTTTGTAATAAAGCATGGATTTTCCAGAATCTGAGGTTAAATTGTTCTCAATAGGATACTAAAGAAAAAAAGTGCTTGGAAAAAGTGTTTTAAATTTCCTGTTCATTTCAAATAAGTGTCATTTCACAGTCCCAAAGTAAATGGAAGGCATATTTCTTGGCACTGTGGTTTTTAGCAGTCAGGTGGGCTTTTAACTTCCATTCTCTTGCAGAAAGTGAGCTGATGTTTTAGGGAAGGGCCATGCACAGAAACTTGAACACAGTCAGATCCCATTCAGCCAAATAAGAGCTTAGGGTACCCAGCTCTTGGAAGAACCTTATCCTGTACTCTTGGATACATTGTTTAGAAAAAAAACAAAACAAACCAGTTTCCTTTTCACCCACGCTCTCCTAATATGCATGAAAATGCGTTAGGTTTCTCTCCTATTACTGCTTCCAGGCTGTGGTGATCACTTATTAATCTATTTACAAGTGACTTGGTTGAGTGTAATACTAGTACACTCATATACAACCACAGAAATAGTTAATATTGCTTTGAAAATGAGAAGATAGTTCTCACTTTCCTGTTTGTATATAAGGTCCTTTGGCCAAAGCTTCCTCCATAAATTAATTGCTTACTCTGTCAAGAATTGGGGTAACAGCACTGACGAGAGAAGAGCTTTATAATTGTCCATGAAGATGTTCAAGCCCAAGTGAAAGCTGTGATTCTCACTGAAAAGGAGTTGCACTGGGGGCAGTTAATGCTTTTTGCTTTTGAAGAAAAATGTTGTGGCTCTGATTTTGAAAACGTCTCTGACACCAAAGACTTCAGGGAATAACTCTTGCCTTGCACTGATACAAGTGAAAAATAAAACAGGATGTTCACTCCAGTATAACTGCAGGACTCATTACATGTTCTGTATTTAAGTGGTGTTGCAGACATTCATGCGATACAGACAATACATCTTTGTCAAGGTGACAGGTCTCTTTTGGAAGGAAGATTTCTTCCCCTACTCACTATGACGTACTGTATGTTCTGTATTTAATGTGCACAGCACTGTCTGAATTCGTAAGTTTTGTAATTCCCTCTGCACCATCTGTACATCTTGTTGGATGATGGGATGCTGATGAGAACTCTCCTGTGCTTTGCACGTGCCAAAATGGAGCTTTTAAATCATCACCTCTTTACAAAGAAGGCAATTCTTGGTGCTCTGTCCTGTTGCAAGACTCACATAGCACTGTTCCTCTGAAAAAATCTTCCTAAATACGCTTGGGAGTCTGTCAGGCACTCCACAGTTGCATATGGGTGGAAAATTTTCTCGGATTATAAAACAATTGTAATGCAAACAGAATATTGTCTTAGGGAAAACAAACAAACCCAAACCCTAATATGCATTTGTCACATATTTGTGTGTTAAGACAAAGAAAACTAAAAACAATGTTAGCTATATGCAAAACTATGAGCCAGCATGAGAAATAGGTGAAATTAAGGATGAAATTAAAAGACAAGCCTTTATTTATACCTCTATATCTTGTAAATATTTTGAATTAACAACTCTGTTGACTGGAGCAGTGGTGCTTACGAGTAAGAAAACCAGAATCTGTCTTTTCTGCCTAAAAAGACTTAGTCATGAGTAGCATTGATAACTGATGAGTAATAGAGGAGAAAATTGCTTCTCCATTTAATTTTGTAAAGGAAGCTCTGTAGGGTGAGGCTGGTAAAAATGGCAGGGAGAGATGAATGGGTGCTAGAGAGGCAGAGATCTGTCCCTGTCAAGGTCACTGAGGAGTATAGGATAGAGGCACATGGAGACATAAGCATGTGTAAAGCTGGCCTATGGTTTCCCTATGGTTAGCTCAGGGAATTCAGTGTCACCATTTATCTTACTACTTGGCAACCATGTACATAATGAGGGCCATCTTTTTGGGATTGTTCAGTCTCTCAGTTGCTTTTGTCTTTCAATCTCTTTATCCACATTACTTTTTTTTTCCTTTTTCCTTCTGATGGAAGAGGTAACTTTTGACTATATCTGTTTCTGCTGGAAAACTACAGCTTCAGTCTGACACTTTTCTTTTTTAATTCATAGAATTTAAAGCATTTTACAGAGCAGGTCGATACAGAGGCAGAAGCACAAGCATGTGGATGAGATGGCTGTGCAGCTGCTAGGACCTTGTGTGACCAGAGGCACACAGGCAACACAGAGCAGCACAGCTGGCTCGGCCTCCTGGCATGTTATAAGCAAATGAGTGATGTTTAGGGAAGAAAAGTGCTCATGCATGAAGCTAGACTAAAATACATCTACATTACCATTTTAGTCTCAGAGTATGCAAACTGCATCCCTTTGGGGAGAAGGAACGGGAAGGTGTGCACCAAGGGAGTACTTCTTGTGCTGCTGGTGGATGTCCTGTCCATGCAGCTGGACTGCTAGAGCTTCTCTGAGGTGGTCCTCCCCCTTGAACTGGGGATTGTGTGGATGTCGTATCCTCAGCACCAGCTATTTTGCTTTATAGACCTGCTGCTGTAGTACAGCATTACTTAATCGTGTATGCATAGTCCCAGTGAAGTCACTGGGTCCAAACTATGAGAGATGTGTGGAATACAGGATGCTAAGTCTTAAAGATGAAGAATTTCTTTGTGGTCATTTCCACATTCCCCATGCAACTTTTGTTGATACAGTGAATTAATCCAAGAAGTTCAAGTGGACTGCATTTCAATAGCTCATTTTTTAAATGTCTGGGCATTTACTGAGCTTTAAGAACCCAAGGAAAAATTAATTATACTCTTTTAAAGTGACCAGATGCTGCCTTAAGATGTGCTTCCAGGAGAAAGGAAAATCTACTCGACTTCTTTGCAACACTTGTGCTTCACTTGGAAGGCCTAGAACTCACATGGAGCCAGTTCTGGGAAGGATTTGTGTCTTCTTAACCATCCAGCAGCAGCTGAGAAAAGGTCCTCCAGAGCAATAGTACAGCTTTTCAAGCAAGGTGCTTGCAGTGACTTGCTGCAGGTGCCCTTAAAGGTGTGTGGAGAAGCCAGCAAGCCATCTTAGAGCTTGCATTTGGAAAGAAGGCATTCATAAAGCCTGTAGAATGACCCCTTGCGTATTCTGGATTTGGTGCTGTGACCCATGGGTCTTCAGTACATGTTGCAACAGATGCATTCTTCAGGTGAGAACCTGGGGACTCGCAAGGCTTGTCATATAATTTGCTTTTTTGAAGGCCTCACCCTGCCAAAAATTCCTAGGAGGAAGTAATTTGATTCTAAACATGCTGTTAAGTCATGAAGAAAAAAACCCCACAGTTACATGCCACTAGATGTCAGAAAAGCTACATGGTTCAGCTGGAGAGGAAGATCTGGCTGTGGGGTTTTGTTGGCTGTTTATGCACTTGCATAACACTTTGGACAGGGCCCAAGGAAAACAATTAGACATTTGAGTTTATTTTTGTTTGCATGAAATAGTAAATATGCTGTTGGGTCAGACTCTCCTCTCATTTCCCCCAAAGGAAAATAAACCTTTTTTCAAGAGTTATGCCACCCTGGAAAACAGCAATTGCTTTTTAGTCTCATCATAAATCCTTTTCATCTAGAGTGCTGTGGTTTTGTATTCTTTGGATAAAGCTAGTCTCCGAGTTTTAAGCAACTCTAGTGGAAATTCTGTGGATGGTGAGCAGGTTGGTTCTGCTTCAGCAGAAATGAAAGCTGTTGTGGTTGGAATGTTTGCGTGTGTGCAGTAAAAATCAGAGAGGATGTTCTTCTACATGGGAACACCCACAATTCTTAGTTAACTAGGACAAAGTTGGTGTGAATTTGAAGTATTTATTATGAAGAATAATGCCTAAAACCTCCTACAATGCAGAATGGTGTCACAATCTCCACAACACAGTTCAGACTTAAGAGTAGAACTTGTCCTTTTTGGCTACTGTTCTGCCAATTCACTGATGCAGCTGCAGAGTTTGAATTGCAGTCATCTATACAAATCAGTACATAAACAAGTTGTCAAAATTATATTTACACGTTGTGTACAATGTGAATGGGCAGGTTGTTGTTTTGCACATAAATGTGTATGTATCTGAATACAGGCTAGAATCCTTTTTGGAAACAGCACAAAAGTTCACATTCGATGTAATGATTTTATATGCTAATGCATGCACCTCCCTCTGGGAGAAAAACACATTCCAAAGGAGAAAAGTATATGGCTTGTCAAACATGAAAATTTCTGAAGCAGTTCCATATTTCTAAACTCTTGCTTCTTACTAGAGACATGTGTGGTATTCAGTATTTAAAGATCCGACTGTGACCTTTTACAGGAATATTGCCAGGGAAACTGGAGGAATAGTAGGCCAGAAAGAAAGAGTCTGAGGAATGAGTACAGAGACATCTAACTTACTCAGTGTCTTGAATTTGTCTAAATGGTTGTGCTTCCATGTAATCTATGATTTACTGCATACGTGTTCCAGTAGCAATATTAAAAAGTAGAACATGAATTGAATACAGGCTGTTTTTAAAAAGCAATTATGTATTTCCTCTCTCTATTGATAATTGTTAATAAAAATAACACTATTTACATTTGAGTTTCATGTGTTATTCTTAAAACAATGTTAGGATCTTAAGCAGTTTCAGATATATTGTACGCATGAGATATTAGAAGACCGATTGGAAAATTATTTTTGAAAGGTTTTCATAATTTGCTTTCTACATCTGAACTTTGGAAGAGAGTGCTCTATATGATGAGGTTTAGAGATGTACATTTTGTAACAAAATCTGAGATTCTTAGATGCTACATGACTCCAGAGTTAGGAAAATCTTTAAATCTGGTAGACTTGAGATGTAATTATGAGTCAGTGACAGCACATATTAGGGGCCCTTATCATTCAGACGGTGTAATTTTGAGGTAGCCCTATAAAACGGATGATTTGGCATCATAAACTGCCTCCCCAGTCAGCAATAGAGTTGTGGGTGCTGGGAGGGGTGCGAAGGCAGGGAAGGTTGTCTTGCACCTTCGCCACTGCAGCCACTGGCTGGCAGGAGGGATGTGCATCTCTGACATCTCTGCAGGGACCCTCCTTTCCCCAGGAGCCTGGAGGCAGCTGCTGACTGCCTGTAATTTAGCACGGGAGAACAAATTGCACCTCAAAAGCATGGCCTGGGACTGGTGATGCTCATCAGGTCTGAATTTCAGGTAATCACGGACTAAATCCGAAGTGTATTGAAACCTTCTTGGAGCTAATTCTACAGTGGCTTCTCCTTGAGTTTTCTTTTCATCAGAGAAGAGCTGAGGTCAGGGCACAGCCAAGCTCAGGATAGTCTTGTGTTTAATCCCTCCTTTAAAACTCTGTATGTGAGGCATTGCGTGGTATTTGTACTGAAGTATTGACTCATACAGAGACGTTTGTAGTTGTGTTTTAGGGCAGATGAGTTGTCTTTAAGCTTCTGTCCCTCATTTTGAGTTGTTTGTTTGCTTTTAGTTCTCTTATGTATTCTGCTCCTCTGTGTCATGCATAAAAAGAGCTGGGAAATACCATCTTTTCCTCTTCCACATGGGTTTGCAGTGCACAGCTTTTTAGTAGTTAGAAGTGGCAGCCAAATAGTTACCTCTTCTACTACATAGAAGTGAAAGACACTATTAAGCTGTGCATCACACTCAAGTGAAACTGGAGTAGCTTGGTGTTGGTGTCATTCTCAGTTATGTCTTTTTAAAAATAAAACTTTGTTCTGATCGTTTGAAGAAAAGGAATTTATTCAGGTGTAGATGTCTACATTGCTAAGCCCGGGGACTGTTAGAGAAAGTTCTCAAGTTGTAAGCGTGTTGTGCATGGGGTGAGATTTTCACTACAGAATGTATTTGCTACCTGTTTAGCAATTGTATGTGATAATAATACAGTACAGAAAGTGCAGTCTTCTGACTCCTGTGATCTCCAGATAGGCTCAGCCTTTTCTTCCTGAAGGTGCTGTATGAAAAGAAACATCACAGAAGATTTACAGTGACTGCTTGATTCATCCATTGCTGCTTTTTTATGTCTTGCCTATGTTATTACTTTCTTAATATAACTTTAATAAAAATGTCATTGTGGCCCCTCTGTTATAACACTTTGCTGGAAGATTTCTTCCCACTGTTGTATGGATTTTTTAAATGAGAAACCTGCAGTAGTTTTGCAGCAATGTTTAGATATGCAGTTTTACACAGAGGTTTTTGGGGAGGGAATTTGCAATCAATATTAAGCGTCTAATCAGGGTGCTCAGAAATGCCTCCTGGAGATACCTCTCATTTTCCATTTGCATATTCACACCTTATGCATTTTGAGTTTTGCCCAGTTTAGATACCTAAAACCTGCAATGTGTATGCCTCCTTTTCAGAACCACAAATGCAGTATATGGAAAATGTATAGGGAAATGTTCTATATGATTTAAATGAGAGAGCTTCAAAACCTGAAGGTTTTTTGCTTTATACATGGAAAAATAAAACAATTCAGGCATAACCTGTGTAGCTGTAGCTTCGTTGACAGGGTGGAATTACTTCTGTTCCTACACTCCCTGATTTGCCTCTGAAGATTTTTACTGTTTCATGGTGGTGTGGGAAACAAAGATGACTGTCTTCTGTTCTGCCAGAATACCCATTAAATCCTAACCAGCAGCAGTGTTCTGGGTAGGGGATAAACTGTTGCATTTGGACTTCCTTTGCAGCGAAACAGATGTTTCTTCTTGGGAGTTTTTAATCTGTGAGGACAGTGCTCTCTGAACCTTTTATTAGGATCTAGATCCAGTTGATTATGTGAGGTCTTGCTGTGCAAACCACCTTGTAGAAGTTAAATGGCACATTTCCAGAGTGTGAGTGTATGCATACTTGTATATAGACATGCATATATATGTGCCTATTTTTTTTAAAATTTGTACATAAGTCTCCTCTTTCTCTTATCTAGCTCTTAACTGTGCAAAGCTAATGTCACTAAACTAGAAATGAACTGTTTCATGTATTACTATCCATAAGAAAGTTTTGGAAGTTAGAGGAAGCTTTTGGGTGATATTTTTAGTTGTTAAGAAGGTCTGTTGAGGATATCTAGAAAGAACACACTCCAGCTCTTGAGTTGCAAATTGGATTCTTGCCATGATTTGTTGTCTTAAGGACGGTGTGGATGAAGAACAGTGAAAATGTATCTTGAGTCCTTAAGCCACCAGAATAGAATTTGAAGGCATCAAGTAAGCACTACTGATTAAAAGATGTCAGAAAGATGGTGATATCTTTCATGATGAGAGATATGTTTCACATATTGTGCATCTTTTTCCAAACCAACTCAAAGACCCCAAGTTCCATGGGCAGAAGACAATCACAGCAACCTGTAATTTTCAGGAAAGGGTTGCTGGAATAACAAGCATGCCTAAATCTAAAATTCAGTGACTGAATACAGACTCCTTCTTGCTAAGTGTAAATATGAAAAACGAGAAATAGTGCAAAGCTCTGAGATCCATGCCCCAGTCTCCTCTGGAGATGCTAATTAAAAGGATGTCAGATTTCAAAAAAAAAAAAGGCATGCAAAATCAGTCCAGGGAAATAATGCTGCCAGTAGCTGTTTCTGTGTTGAAATTCTAGACAGTGTCTGGAGATAGTGGAGAAAAAAAATTCTGCTGTGATTGCAAAAATGAACAGTAACTCACTAAAACCAAAATTCTGCCTTGAACATGAATGTCACTTTCTCCAGCTATTTTTTTGTACCTGAGTCAAAATTCTAAATCTCACCTTTATATCTTGGTGTATAGAAGAGCACTTCTCATTAATCTGTCTTGGCAAATATATAATTTTTATTCACATGATGTTGTTCAACACATAAAATTTAATTATATCTTGTAATATTTGTACTTGATGTAAATTCCACTATGTAGAACATACACTAAACAATCTACAGAGAGGATTTAATTATGTTGGCTATTACTAACTTGTGGAATGGGAAAGGTATGCGTAAAGATTTCCTGCATGCCATCAAGGAGGCCAGTGGTGACAATGCTGCAAATTTTGCCCCTGCAACGTCTTTGCATTACATTGTGATCTAATGGTGTTATTAATTCTTGATAACGTTCAGAATATTTTTTTCCTCAAACCTTACCATGCTACAGCTGCAGGGAGGGTCAGGCAAACCTTTTGTGAATGAAGAAAACCTAAGAGAATTGAAGGCTTTAAATACACTCATGCATTCTGCATGTGCTAAGAGGATTTTGTGTAAATATCCCAGTTGTGACCTGAACCCCTATCCAGAGAGTACATCAACCACTGCTTTTAAGAAGGGAGGGGAAAAGAAAAAAAAAAACCAACCATATATATGCATATAATTGTGGCTGAAAATGATACAGAGAAGGCAAAGATGTTGGCTGGGCAATAGGAATGCATCAAAGAACTAACCATGTCTATCACATTCCCTGAAGAGGCTGCACTACATGTGTTCTTGGATACCTCTGCGTGAATGTGACTTTGTGGGTGCTCTCAGCCACCATGGCTGGAAAAAACTCACTTGTGCAACTCTTCCAGCCTGCCAGGAGAATGAATGAAAAGTTTCCTGCCACCACAGGCAGACAAGGTTTGCTGCCTTCCTGTGACACTGCTATAGATGCCATGCATGTCTATTCATCATCCTTGACATGTGTCTCTCCTTGACAGCTGCTTCTATTGACTGTCAGATGCATTCAGGTTTAGTTTATGTGGCTATTACAACCCATTGGGATTAGGAATGAAACTGCCTGCCTAACTAGAAAGGTAAATGCAACTTCTGCAGCCGGTTCAGAAGAAACCTCTTGCTAACAGTCCAGGACACCTCTTCAGCACTTGTTGGAGATGAGTGTCCAAAACCATTAATTTGCTATACCCAGTAAGAAATGAACTCCATACTGAAATTAATTCCAGGTTGAAACTAACTTCATGCTAAAAAAAATCCCAACAAAAAACAGTGGGGGAGTTATAGCTTTAAAAATTTTTTTAAAAAAAAGATATTTATAAAGTATGTACCTGAAAGAAAGAAACACAGATGAAAAGTCAGGTACAAAGGTAGATGTAAGTAGGAATTCAGCAGATCACTAACTTGTAAAAAGCATCTGGGATGCAAAGGAAAACCTCATAATAGAGAACAAATGATTATAAATATTATGTTTCTTCCTGTCTTTGCCAGGATGAACAGATATGCCAACTTGTTGCCTCCATATGTTTTCACAAGTGCATTTTTGTTTGATACGGAACAGATATTTTTATATGATCTGATTTTTGTAATATTGTATGTGACTTTAATCTAAGATCTGATTATTTCTGGGAAAAGGAAAATGCATGTACTTAGCTGTATCCTTTGTGGAAACAGAGAGGACAGTGTTGTTGGGTCCTCCTATTACTCCTGTCAAGGGTTTTGCTAGTTCTTTGAGGTCTACACGTTCTCTTTGCCACCCCTTAGAACTGTCCTGATCTCTGTCGATCCTTTTAAATGGTGGAAGTGGTCTTTTGGCTCACATGAAAGCTCGTTCTATGTAGAACACATATTTCTGCCAGGCCTGTTTAGTTCATTGTAATACTAAACCATAAACAGGTTCCAAAAGAAAGTGCCTCTGCATTTCAGTTTGTTTTCTTTTAGCATAACTTCAGAGATCAGAATGTAAGATGAAACACAAATCTGCTTTTGTTGGCCTGTATCCTTGGTGTATTATGACAAGTGAATTATTGCAGGTTTTGTGGGAATGCATTATGGGGTATATTATGACCCTGAGAGTCTGTAGAGATCTGGAGGAAGAGAGAGATTTAGCTATTTAGTCTGAGTCGTGTTGGGACACGCTGCTTGTGGCGTGGAGTGTCTTCTATGGGGAAGTGAAGGGACCATGTTGACACACAAGCTCCTTCTTGGCCTCTTGCTGCTGGCTTGAAATATTAGGCTCATGGACATGAAACCTATCAGTCAAGCCCTGGTGTCATTGGTGTGTGCTGCTCTGCTGTGGGTGACAGTCACCTCCCAAATCAACGTCCACTGAACTCACATGTCCACATCGGTCTGGCTGGTGGTGGCCTGGGAGAAGGACCTGCATGCACAAGGCCCTGCTCGTGTGTTCATGGGAGCCTGCGGTTTTGGGTGCAGGTATAGCAGGAGCCCAGGGCAGGGAAAGGTGCAGTTACCCCACCTCTGTCACACTGGTTATCTAGTGGCTTTAGGTGGCCTGGCAGCCCTGTTAGCCAGGCTGCTTATTATTTCCCACAGTTAAACTCTGGTCTTCATTTTCCACAACTTTTCCAAAACTTCATTTAGGCAAATTTTCTATGCCTTGGGCAGGTTTTTATTTCTGAAAGTATCAGTCAAAGTAGTTCTGTTGTTTATGAGAACAAGGCGAAACCTAAACAACGTGTTTGTTTCCAAGGCTAAAAAAGGTTAGGTGACTTTTTCTTTGGGAAGTTCAAGTGCCTTGGAGCTTTGCAGTAGGGACTCTTGGTTTGGCACAAGAGCTGCTTTTATGTCAGGGATGTGCTTTTTGGTCCTTTAGGGAAAATCCACTCAAGCTTTGCAAAGTTATAAAGAGTTTAAAAAATACAATTTTTTTCGTACTCAGAAGAAGCTTGTTAGAATTTAGCAATGAAAATCTCTGTGGTGTGTTGGAGCCTCCAGAGCTTCCTGTGCTGGACAGACTTGGCACTGCCTGCTCCAGGCTCAGGCTGCGGGGTTGGTGCCAGAAGGACTTTGTGATGGCCATTTCCCACTGCTTGGTCTGTAGCGTGATCAGAGGTGATGCACACCTGTCTTTCTTGTGACTCTCTTCTCCTTTGCACCCAGACAGGCTGGAAGAGGAGCAACAGTGTAGACAAAGAGACTGAAATCAGATGAGGAGGCTGACCTGCCAGGGTGTAGGATGAGAAAGCGACAAACTGGACATGGAGATTAGGATGAAATGCTGGGGAAGTGATGATACTGAAGAGGTACTGGGTCTTGAAGTCAAGTTCTAGGGTGTGTACCTGTGGGAGATGTCTATTTTTAATACCATGCAGATACATTTCTTCAGCAGAGCCAATTGTACTCATTTATACTCTTTCCAGAAGCACCTTCACATTGCTGTTTGATGTCAGGTTGAAAAATAATATCTAGATATTTATTGTTATTGTTATTTATTATTTTTATTCTAATACTACTGGTGTTTTGGAATTATTCACAAAGATGCAGTAGCTAAGTTATTTTTATTGCTGCCTCTGTCATTAACATACATATGACTTCTATGACATACGTGACAGCCTCTTACTTGTTTTGGCCCCTTTTGTGTAGTGGGAGATTACATTCATACTTGGCTTACAGGTAACCACTGATAATTATCATATTCACTGCTACAAGAGCATCACCAAAGAGCAAAAGGTTAACAAGCAGAGTGTACAGGATCTGTATGTATATGGTTTTCACAGGCACATGTTGCAGGCTTGGTAGAATGGACAAGACATCGCACAAGTTTTTGCAAATTCTTTTGTGAATTTATAGCAATGTGGATTCCCCTCCTGCCTCCACATTTACTCAGGACACCTGCACACTGCTGTGCTTATTTTGCATAGGTGCTGCTACCCAATGTTGCGTTTCACAGGGCTGTGCTAGCAACCTGCCAGACATAGTCTTTGGAGTGGACTCTTGCCTCTGGTCTCTTCTCCTTCACCATCATGAGCATTTAATAGCTCTTAATGTCTGTTCCTCAGACTTCTCTTGGCTATCAGCAGTCTGTGGTCCCAGTTCTGGCCAATGCTTTGCTGGTTCGGCACGGCTCCCCCCAGGGCTAAAACACTGACTGGCTGCTGGGGAGCAGGACCAGACCCCAGTGTGTGGTGCTGGTGCCAGGGGCACTGCAGGAAGCTCCTGTGGGCAAACAGAGCCGGCACGTTGCTTGAAATCCGTGGGGCCTTGTTCAGTCAAAACAGAGCTGCTGCCAAACCTCTAATTGTAGCTCTATTTTTTCCCTCCTGCCTTCACAGGTGAAGAATGGAAATTCACCCCTTTGCGGAGTGCCCTGCCTTCCTGTAGCTCTGGGGGGACTCCAACCCACTACCACCTCCTATGGTGCATGGCTCGCTGCCTGACAGTCTTCAGCATCACTTCTTAAGACATTTTTCTTTTTTTCAAATGCTTTCCTTACCTTGGCCTGACATATGGTTTTGCTTTAAGAGCAAAATGGTTTTCCATAGGCAGCTGGTGAAGTCCCTGAACACAGGTTCCTCCAAAACACAAAACCCTAGAAGACATCAATTCCCGGTAGAAAGGTTACTTACACACAGCTGCAGAGCACTGCTTTAAAGTTTTGGAAAATAATATTGCAGTCAGCTGACATCATTTAGTCACTTTGATTAGTTTCTTGTGCCTGATTGCCAAATGTCCTGAATAATGACAAACGAGGCTCCTTCAAAGGCCACATCTATATGCACTTCAATAACAACCAGAAAATAAGTCATCATTTGTTTCAGAGCTAAAACCAGGGAAAATGGGCACAGGACATAACCAGCTTAGCTGGACAGGATTCAAAACAAATGCAATTACAAAATACATGGTTTGTAGCCAAGAGTATTGTTTGAAAAGAGGGTTCTTCCATGCTTCCACTCTTTAATAAGGTGGGGAAAATGTTCTTTCTGAAAAGGAAACAAGGGAATTAAAGAGACAAAGGCAAGCTTAAGAAACAAAACCACATCCATTCATCCATAAGTTTTCTCTTTTTTGAATGAGTGTGGAAGAATGGGCAGGTTGTAAAGTCAGAAGAAAAGAATGTGTTTCTTCCCAAGAATAGGCACTGGATTTGGGTAAGTTGATCCCATTTCTGTGTCTATAGACAGAAACTTGCTCTTTCCTCTAGGAGCTCTGTCTCTGCCACTTGCATCCTACCCCACTGTAGAGTCCATCAGCTCCAGCAGCACATGCTGCTCCTTTCCAGTCGCTGAGCTGAGCTTGAGTAAAGGCTGGAGAGGCAGCACTGGCTCTGCATGGGTGTTTGGCATCTCAGGAGCATGCTGCAGGATCTTTTTTCTAAGGGAATGTCTGACCTGGCTATTTTAGAAATCTCTATTTTTGGTTCTTCCCCTGCATTAAAAAGAGCTATTCATGAGAGTCTGCTCACATACTGTGCCTTTCCTGTCCCAATTGTATTTTTAAGTGGCTGCTTGAGCCAGCCAGCACTGTTCCTTTTCAAGTGTAGGACTCTCAGTTTTCCTGTATGGTTTCTCGTGGTCTTTAATGTTTGCACTCTCAGTATATGGCTGAGTTCCTAACTAGAGGCATTGAAAAAAAAAGAGAAAAAGAGAACTGTTCCATGGATGGAAGTCCTACCTGAGGGAGCACCCCAAAGGGCAGGAGGTCACTCTAGGGGTACCCACTCCTCCTGCAGGCAAGTTTGATGTACCTTGTAATAACCTTAATTTCCACACTGGTGAAGCAGCTCAGATGGATGACAGCCAGAGAGCCTGTCAGAAGGCTCCACGACAGCATGATTTGCTCCTTTCCTTTTTCCTGCACTCTGGGGCGCAGGAAGACTGTGGGAGGTACATGGCTGTGCCTTCGTGGCAGGTCATGGGCGGTACTGCGGCAGCTGTGCTGGCCCATCACAGGAAATCTTGGCACAGCCACTCATGGTTTCTTCAATTCTTTTCCTCTTTTCCTGGGCTACCCTGGATGGAGAGCAGTAGTCATTCATGAGTTCATGTGTTTGAATTTCTGTCCCACTTTTTCCAGGGTCTTCTCAGCTGGGCAAGTTACTATCAAAGCAGTGGCAATGCTATGTCTGCTTTTTTTTTTTTTGGTCATGGGTTTTTCCATTTTTGTGTTTTTCGTCAGGTTGCTGCTGGTGAGAAGACTGAGAGCAGCCATAGCTCAGGTCAGAATTGCAATGGGAAGATGTTTTAAGACTGTGACTAAATTGTAATCTGAATAAATGCTGGCTCATACCATCGGGACAGTAGCTTATGCTTGGAGTTGGAGGCTTTGCTCAAGAGACTGTGCACACTGATAAAAAAAGTGGTTAGTAGTATCTATAAATTTGTAATTATGTTTTTTTTAATTGTGGTAAGGCTGATTTGAATTTAAAAAGAAGCTATGAGAAAGCAGGTTAGTATTTTTCTTAGCCTTCCACTACTGAGCTTCATTTGCTTTAAAGCACTCCTTTGAGATGAACCAAATGTTGTTAGGTTTTAGCTGAAGAAAATTTAGAAGCATTAGTAGAGACTTGTTATTTTGGTATTAGCAATTTGGTATTAAATGGTATGAGGCCATTTTCCTTTTGAAGCCAAAGGTTCATGTATTTATCTTTAGTTTGTCTACATGTTGGACAGTGATTTTTGCGATGGGCACATGGAACATGTCAACAACCCAATGATACATTTCAGAGAAACAGATTTTCTGCCTTTATTTTTAACAAGAATACAGAACTACTCAGCTCCTTCTATTAAATAGAAGCCTTCTTTTTCCAGAAGTGCCTAAACCTTATTTTTGAAAATTGTGGAGGAAATAGCTAGCAGTTTAGCATTTAAAAATATTAGATTATACTAATCCAACGTCAGTTTATCTTCAAATAGGAACAGATCACAACAGATCCTTTTTACAAAATGTCAGATACTGATTAATTCTAGAGCAATATTTCTTTTTAATGGTATCAGACCCTAAAGATAAAGTCTCTTCTTGTCAAAAGCATTGAGTTATGTAAGGAAAAATAACAGGAAAAAGGTACTGTGATTTCTCAAAATGAAAATCTCCAAAGAATCGCTCAATGGGTTTTCAAACCTCTGTAAGAAAAAAAGAGCCAGCCACACTGGACTGCATACTTGTGTTTTAAACTTATAAATGGGATTTCAAGGTGATAAAATCTGCAGGATGATTTTTAGACAGGAAGCTGAAACTGCTTGCGTCTGAGGTGCTAAAATGTGACAACCATTGCCCGTATTCTTAAAATGGGCGTGAAAAATCACAGCTATCTGCTTTCAATAAAAAAAGAGCAGGAAATTCACAATAAAAGCATAAACCTTAAAATGTGCACATGCAACAGGTGCTGATATGTACAACAATATTAGAACGCAATAAAATGTCTCAGTATTGTCCAAGAAAAAATGCAGCCAGGAGACGGCATTTGGCTACATTCTGCCCTTGACATGAATTAGTTCAGATATCCAAAGCTAACATGTGTTAGATAAAGAGAGGAAATTTTCTTTGGGAAAGGGAATAGAAAGCACGTTCTGGTTCAAATCATTAGCTCTGTTGAGAGGTCTCTATTGTTTGGGGGTTTTTAGCTCTTCTTTCCTAATGAATGATTCACCTGGAGTGTGGGTTTATCACCCTTTCATTCCCTAAATTTCTGTGACTATGATTAATTCCCAGAGATGCAGGTGAGGTGAGTACTGTACACATCTGACTCACCATACAAAGCAGTAGAAGCAAACAGACTTGGGTTTCCTCATCTGTCAGAGCTCTGTCCTGCTGCCCTGCTCCTCTCGGAGCCAGTTTGCCTTCCTGGCATCAATTACAACTCCAAGCAAAGTTTGGCACCTCTTGTGGCCTCCTTTTTGTGGACAGAGCACGAGTGGTGTGAGAGCAGGGAGGAGATCTGCTCAGTCACCATCCAGGTAATAGAATTATTTCAGTTGGAAGAGACCCTCGGGAGCCAAATCCAGTTGGCGGTCGATCATGACTGGTGTTCCCCAGGGCTCAATATTGCAGCCAGGTCTGTTTAATCTCTTTATCAATGATCTGGATGAGGGGATTGAGTGCACACTTAGTAAATTTGCAGATGACACCAAATTGGGTGAGAGTACTGATCTGCTGGAGAGTAGGATGGCCATACAGAGGGATCTGGACCAGCTGGATGGTTGGGCTGAGGCCGGTTGTATGAGGTTTAACAAGGCCAAGTGCCGGGCCCTGCATTTGGGTCACAACAACCCCAGGCAGCACTACAGGCTCGGGGAAGAGTGGCTGGAAAGCTGCCTGGCAGAGAGGGAACTAGGGGTATTGATTGACAGCCAGCTGAATATGAGCCAGCAGTGTGCCCAGGTGGCCAAAAAGGCCAACAGCATCCTGGCTTGTATCAGGAGTAGTGTGGCCAGCAGGACTAGAGAAGTGGTTGTGCCACTGTACTTGGCATTGGTGAGGCCCCATCTTGAATACTGTGTTCAGTTTTGGGACCCTCATCATAAGAAGGACATTGAAGTACTAGAGAGAGTGCAGCGGAGGGTGATGAAGGTCAGTGACTGTCCAGCTGCTGACAGCTGGGCTTGGAGGGCTGGAGATCTGAATCTCTACTTGGCTCACTCTGGGTTTGGTTTAGTATATAGCTGAGTAGATATGGACATGGAGTGACAGTCAAAGGAAGACTAGAAAAGGAAACCAGTTTTGCAGCCTCTTGCTATCCAGGCTGATTAATTATCCCAGAAGCACTGTCAGAAGTGTGACTGCAGTCTCCAAACTGTCCTTGATCCTTTATCTTCATGGCATTGCTCACTGAAAAAAACAAGTTCTCAGCCCAAATCCTCACTTTCAAGGCTGACTGTGAAAGTCTATGTAAATGTCTTTGGTTTCAGAAATGATGCTGGTCTCACCAGATGTTCTCTGAGATATCTGTGATCTAGACTGCTCTGATTCTCAGATTTATCAGCTGGTGCAAGGTTACAGTTTAGGAGAATAGCAACCTAGAATCAGATCCATTTTTGGTGCAATGTGAAGATGTACATATGTGGTGGATGCCATTGGAAAGTTGCCTTTTTTTTGTGGATTTATATGTATTTACTTTTACAAAATCTCAGTTATGTTTCAGGCTGAGGGATCACCTAGATTCTCCAGAAATAGAGTGGAAGCTATGGATCCAATCCCTTTCTCTGTAACTTATTCTAGGCTTGCTTTCTGGGCTATACTAGAAAGAGATACCCTCGCCTTAAATATAACCAGAAACCATATAATAATCAGCATTTTATAGCCTCTCCATCTTAGGTGAAGTAACAGCTCCTTTCTGAACATTGTGTTTTCTAGTGCTCATGGCCCAGACATTATAAAGCAGTTATGAAGCGAAGTTAATGGTGCATACTTAAATAGATCCAATATTGTCGCAAATGGAAGCCTAGAAAATGAAAACTGCTTCTAAAATGGTGTCTGTAAGTCTTTACATTTACACTATACACCCATTTCCAGAAGTTTAAAAAAACCCAAAAACCAAAACAAAAAACAAAACAAGCCAACATTTTATCGGAGTGATTAGAAGAAAATACAACAGCTGGGTCCACTTCCTTGACAGATGTCCACACTTTCAGGTCCTACGCATGAGAACTAGGTTTCATATTAGAGATATATTTTTCATCACAGCTGAAATGGTCATTATTGTGACATACATTTTTTCACTTTGAAATCGAAGACTGTTCGTTTTGTAAGTATTTATGAAATATACTGTGCATGTTTGCCTGAAATGAGGGTGAGGGATGTCCAAAGATGTTAATGATGAAAAAAGTGCAGCATTAAACTCATAGCGGCCAATCCACTGTTCAGTGAGTTTATGGAACAGCTCTCATGTCAGTGGACACTAACTATTCCGTTTGAGATCTGAAGGGATTATAGAGAAAAAGGAGGCTTTGTTGATACAAAACATTTGCAAGCAAAATAAAGATCAGAAGATGAGGGATGAGACGTTTTGCCTTTTCAAGATCCTTTTTTAACTGTTTGATTCAGCCTTTGGATCACTATCAGAAACTACTGAACTGGTCAAAAATGGTGTGTTTAAATTTTAAATGTTTTTCTTTATCCAAACTACCTACTCATTATTACCTGTATAACTTCAAGATGGAGGCAGTGCAAGAGTGTGCACACGAGTACTTCAGTATGTGTCCCACAGGCAAATGAAACTTCTCCACCCAGTTTTTCTCCCTGTACCTGCATCCTGGGTCTTCCTCGACCCTAAGTGAAACAAGGCTTTCAGACCACTTTACACTGAATTCTTTCAGTGGCATGTGGCTAAAGCAGCTTGTACAAATGCAGTTATAAAAGCTCTTGTCCCTTCTCACCGTTTTTGGTGGGATGCCATGCCTGTCTGAGCACTAGTACTGAGATAAAACAGCATCTACACTGGCAACTTCTGCCAACGTAATTATGCAAGGCAACAAGACCTCTCTGGTGCACACTGTAAATAAGACCCAACAAGTATTCTATATTATAAACAGATTGAGGACCACCATAGACTTTCCTCCCCCATGAGTTTGTTCATTGTTTCTCTGTTACAATTGCCAAACCACTGGCTGTAAAACTTCTTTCATTCCCTGCTTTATTTTCGTGGTGTGTGCCACAGCCTTATCAATATGTGCCATGCACAAAGGCAGTCATGGCTGCTTTCTTTGCCTTACCCCACTCTTCTGCTGAAACCCAGCTGTGTTACCCTCTGTACAGGAGCAGATCTGTATTTTTTTTTTTCCAATCAGCAAAAAGCAAGGATTTTTCATGAGAAAAATCTGTGTGAGAAATAAGGGAAGGGATGTGACACCTTATTTAAAAAAAGCTTGAGCTGAGGAAAAGAGTCTCAAATTTCTGTTATTCCTTAAATACATCCAGACTTGTCTGTGCTAGCCTTTGTTGGCAGTGAAACATAACATCACTCATTGCTTTGGACTGTGCTCCGAAGGCTGCAAATTTGTTTGCCTTTTACTTTAAAACGTTAATGTAACTGATACTTTATTTTACAAGTGCTGGAGTGGCATTGCAGAGGCGCTCTCTCTCTTTCAGAGCAACAAGCTGGGGAGTGCACCAGTGTGAAAAAAACCAGTCGGTGCTGCCGCTGTGGGGTGGGTTTTGGTGAGTGAGTGTGATGCACATCTGGCCTGCAGTTCCGTTCCCTGGGAATGGGTCTTTGTCACAGTTTTTACGCTTGGCCTGTGTTGACTTAGAAGCTCATTTGACAAGCACATTTGAATAGCAAAACTGATGGAAAGGGCAGAGCATATTTTAAATAGAAAAAGGAGGAGGAAGATTTTTTTTTTGACTGTTTGTTTGGTTGGTTTTTTTCCAGTATATTGCAAAAGAACACTTATGTTGGCTAACCAATTTTAAATTTTTGCATCAGAAAAGCTGATACAGTACAAATCAATTGATGTAATAACAGAAGATAATATTCATAGCTTTCTGAAATTGGCCAGAGGAGGTGATACACTATCAGAAACAGACATATAATGTTAATCTGTCATATTGCATATTTTCTTCATTTGTCTTCCCATCATTCCTTGGGATGTCAGTTTTGACACCTGTTTAATTTCTTCCCACAAACATCTGCTGATTTCTATTCTATTTTTGTTGCGAATTTCTTATATGTATAGGTCTTGCAAAGTGAAAGTTAACCTCTTGGTATAGGGGAGCAGGCTTCCTTCTCTTGGTTACAAGCCACAGTGTCCTCACTTCAACAGGGACTGCCAAAATACTCCTGGTCTCTAATGTTAGAGCTTGGGAGAAATATGTTCAGCTGAACAACACAAGTGAGTGTGTAAAACTGTAGTATTTTATATAAGCTTCATGTAATCTTTATGCTATTCTCCCTCTCTTTTAACCAAATTGCAGATTTGGCAGTCAGTTCAGGAAATCTGGATTGCATCAGTTGTTGTTGCATTTGTCTCTTAAAGAAGAGGACAAACATCAAGAATCACACTCAGAAACATCACATTATCTTTTAATGTGGACACTCAGACAAAATTCCAGTCATTCCCATTATGTATAATTATTGAAAAGCTGAACTTCACCATCAGCTTGTCAGCCTTCATATAGCATAGCGAGTTTGAAGTCCTGTTCACCAAATCATCTTTGTGACCTTGCTGAATGGCCACTCTGGGTAGAGAGTATTTGCTAGAGAGCCACTGAATTGGTAGTATTTGTTTTACAAAGTATGAGAACTGCTGAGTTACATGCAGTATTCTTTTAGATGACCCCATCTTTTTATCCAGTTAATTTTGCCTGTCAGTGCTGTGTAGCGTTGCAAGAATGACCGTTTAATGGAAATATGAGGATGGTTTCTGACTTCACACATTCAGAGAATCTGACACTTTAAAGCTTCTTAGTGTGGGGTGTTGTTGGTTGGAGTTTTTTGTTTGTTTTGTTTGTTTGTTTTTTCTGGGAAATAATTCACTGTAGTAGACTGTTGTAGATAAAAAGGCTGAAGGAATCTGGTAGACAAGTCCAGTTTTTCTTTCTCCCTGTACTATTCTTAGGCCTTGCTTTTCCAATGGTCTCTTTGGCATATTTCCCTGTGAACACTTGTGCTGAATACTGATAGGATGAAAACTAACCTGGAGTTTTGTCTGCTGGTTCAATTTCTGGCAAAATTCCTCTTTCTACCTCATTTGCCTTGTTCAGTTTCCTATGTCATGTCCAGTTCTCTCTCCTCTCCTGCATATAGAGGCTGTTGTTGAAGCTTGCTCATTCTTCGTCTGGTGTATGTGGCACATTTCCTTCCAAGCCCGTCTCCGTGATGGGATTTGTCTCACCTAACTTTTTAAAAGTTGGATATTCAGACTCTTCTCTCTCTAATCAGCAGTCATCCTTCCAAAACATCATTTTTCTCATCCTAGTGTAAGAATGATGGAGCAGGCATTGCAGATAGCCATGTGAATCTTGTTTCACATGCCTCTGCTCTAACTTTGGCTTGGAATATCATGTCCTGGCAATCAATGCCCTTTGGCTGGTACAGTACTCCCCCTTGCTGCCTCTTGCTCCATTGTGTCTCCGGTCCTCTTAGGTCCAGCTCTGGCTCCTGCATACATTGTCCATCAGGTTCAGTCTTGCTCTGAGCACCTCTTCTCCTGCTTCCATCTTGGACCTTCTCTATTTCTCTTTACCCAGCACTGTCTTTACTCTCACCCACATCTGGCCCTGGGCTCTGCCCAAACACAGGATCATCCCATTTTCTGCGTAGTCCCAAATACTCACAAAGTGGCTTCTGTGCTGGGGTGCCTGTCTCTTTTGCTGCATATTATTCCCAACAGATACTTCTTGCTGGCAGGTGTGGTATCACTACCGTAAATGAATAGTTTGGGTATATGCTGTATCTCAGTGAATCTGATTTCTAGTGGATTTGAACTTCCTCATTGATCATGATTTCAGTGGGATTATGCTAAGACTGTTGCAGGAACATGCCTCAGCATGCTCCTATGGATCAAGACTTGGTGAATACTGTAACACTTTGGAAAAGCTTCAGTCTGGCTTTCTGGACACCAACAAATCTTCACCAACAGGTGAGAAACCTGAAGAACTGTTCCCTCTGGTAATTTCTGAGAGTGATTCTCTAGTAATTCATAAAATGTGAAGTCTGACTGAAGATGTTACTGAAGTCAGGGTGGTCGTAACCATCGTTTTTTTTGTGGGGATGCTCTGTGTTATATTGTAGGATGCCCTCACAGCATTTTTCTATTCATGCGAGGTCAGAGAGGGACTTTGTCCTCTGTGTGGTTTCCGCCTCTCACCAGCTACCAACAGCCTCATTCTTGTATTGGCTAATGGGGTCAAATGTATTGGGATGAGATGAGGTGAAAGGGTCACCTATTTTAAACAGTCACACAAGCAAACAGAACAGGATTCCTTAGGAAACCAGGCTGAAAAAATAAGAATGACCTAGAATGGCAATGAAGTGACCTAGCTCCAGCACTTTGGTTTGTGTACAATATTTTCTGTGTTGCCTTCTTACTGTAAACTTATTGGAACAGAAATGTCCACTTATAATTCCATAGAGCATAGCAGAGACTTTGCATTCATTAAACAAACAGAAATATAACAAAATTAATTAACTGGCCATTTTCAAGTATGAGTATTTCTAGCTTAAACGAGAGGGACACCAAACATTTTAAGGCCAAAACCAGTAAGCCATTTTTCTATAATACATAAAACTGACTTCTTAAAATAATTATTCATAGTTCATAAGTACATTTGAATTGAATGCCAACTTCTAACTTGGTGGAAGTTTGCTCCAGATCTTGGACTTTTGGGCAACTCACTTTGATTAATCACCAATGTTACTTTGAAACATACTTTGTCCACTTTCATCTTCTGTCAGTTTTATCAAATCTTTACAGCTGATAAATGTTGGGCTTGATATCTTGCAATAGAAAACATGTAAAATGCCTGGTAGAGCAGCAAAAATGCACAGCCATTTACCAGATATGGTACCATACTGAAACGCAGTGCAACTTTCAAAGTTTTTAACAATCTAAAAATATCTGCTTGATTGAAATGATTGATGGTGCTTGTCTTAGAAAGTGTATCATATCTCACTCCCACTGAGTTCAAAACTTTACAGCCAGCTATCTCTCAGCTGGAGAAGGCCTTGAACAATAGTGGAATAAATCATGGGAAAAGCACAGCTTTTTTGGAGGATTTTTGTGTTTTGTTTAAGTACTTTTTCCTTGTGGTGTGGAATCAAGCAGCAGCTGTGGGACCAGGACGTACTCGACTGGGTGCCAGAAGGGCATCCTTCAGGCCAGTTGAACTTCTTATTGAAAAGGTTCATTCTTGTTCAAACTTGATTCTTTGTGGGTTTCAAATGCATGATGCTGCTGGTGGCAGTGTTTTGCTTTGTAAAATGTTTCTTACTGAGGAATATTGGAAAAGAGGGAAAACAGTTTCCTAATGACTGTCTTAAGCCAAATAAAACCTGTGAACAGCATGGGTCCTGCTGGAATGAAGTTGCAAATTAGTCATCCAAACTAATGGTCTTTTTTAGGAATTGACTGAAAAGACTTAAAAATTTTGTGTCATAATAGTCATAGTGCATACAAACTTTCCAGAAGTTATTGCATATGATGGACAGAAAACCAGTCAAATCCTGCTTGTGTTGCAAACAGTTTGTACTGCTTGGATAGAATCTAACAGCAGAATGGGGAGAAAATGCCATGTACCATAATTCATGTCTTAAAATTATAGTTGGGGGATTTTTGCCTTTGGGAAAGAAAGGACAAAATTGTTTTCTTTCACTTAAGAGGAATCCTTTACTTCCAGTAAATCAGGAAGACAATTTATACAGAATTGCAGTATGTTTCTGCCTCCTACTTCTGATATAAATAGAGAGTAGGTGCACTTATTTCAGGCTTGCACCAAGGTGAATGAGAACAGCATAATATCATTCTTCTCTTCGGTCGTTATTAGACATACAGCTGTCTTTTTGTGTTGACTTTGTAATACATCCTCATATGCAACACTAGTGCTGGCCTGAATCTAAGGGTCTGGATCCTTCTTTCAGGCTTAAAGTATTGTCGTGCCTATCTTAATTTACTACATCTATTCAGCTGGGTTTTAAGTCTTAGGTTACTTCAACTTTTTATGATCATTTTAATGTTAAGAAAATCCATAGATAAAACAATTTCTGCTGATTACACAAGTGTAAATGAAAATGATGTAATTAAAAGTGATCATTTAAGACTGAATCCTGTAGCTTTTTGACATGCAAATGTCAAATGTTTGTGTACTTTATCTTATCAAAGCTATTAATGTAAAATTATGAACCTTGAATTAGAAGACTGTGAACCTTCTACAAACGAGTCTTTTTGGTATTATCACGATACATCAAACTACATAAAACTAGCAATAAAAAGCTATGCCACATGTAAACTATACCAATATAAACTACCACCGCAGAGATGTGTGAATCTCCTGTTCACAACAATCCAAGGGAAATGGTATGTGGCAGGTCAGAGAGGTATGTGAATGAAATTATTGCTAAGTTAGGTGATTAACACTGTTATTATTACCTTTGCCTGCTCATTGTATCTCTGCTTGTCAAATCTGGTGTTTGAATTCTGATCTGCAGGCATGAAACAGATACTTCCTCTCCCAGTAAATCCTTTTGTATTCAAACAAAACAGACCCTGAATGGGGAGACACAATCATGGCTCTTTCAAGAATAAAACCATTAACCCTGCCATATTTCTGCTGGCTCAACAAACAGCTGAGTGGGTTTTATTTGCTGGCAGATGGAGGAGACTAATGATGTAATCAGAACTTCTTTGTGTGGGTGACCTACAAATGTTTAGCTAAATGATACCTAGCAGGAAAGGCAACAAGCGTCAGATCCATTTTTAAAAAGGAGTGTTCTTTCACATTTAGTACTTTGCTCAGTAACTTTTTCATTTTACTTTTGTTTAATTCTATGACTTCTTTTGTGACTTTTTTTTGGTTATACTTGGACCTAGACACCTCCCTTTAGGCAACGTGTCTGCTTAATACAAATTCAGTGGCACGTATCCATCTCCAGTTATAGCTGCATGCAGTTACTCCTTTTGAGAACAAAAGGGAGAGTGTTCTCATGAAATAGCTCTGACGGATTGGCTGAAAGATCCAGAATACATTACAGAGACCGCCAGGTTTTATTGACTGTACTAATCCTCCCTAATTAAATCCCTTGTGTAAGGCTGGTGTCTCCAAATTTGTGAATGTGTCAATCAGAATAAAATGAGGTTTCCTGTGGCCATCAGACATCTCCACCCAGGACCTGAACCCACTAAAATGAGCCAATCTCCAGAAATTGTGCTGTCTTAACCCATTTTGAAGACCTTATCCTATATCAGATGCTGAGACTTGAGTTGGCTCTGCTTTATAATTAGCTTTGGAGACTCTGGAAGCTTTTAGTCTTTTATCCAGAAACCTTATACTTTCTATCAGCAGCACTTTCCTTGGGGTTGTCCTATTCTCTCCCATATTGAAACCACCTTCTGTAGGTTCTTCTGGAGAAGCCTATTCTCCTAAGATGGTGTACAGGTCCTCTGGAAGAGCACATGCTGTTTTTCAAAGGCACTGTTGGCTTGTTGCAGTTCAAAGACCACCTCACTGAAATCAATCCCAGGGTTGCAGGACACCCCTCAGCACTGAGGAGGCCACCCCACCCCTGCCTGGGTGCGTCTATGGCACTGGGACAGCAGCAATGAAAGCAACTGAACTCCAGCCCTATGGCAGAGTTTTGGCTCATCATTTTCTGCTTGCGAGCAGCCACGCTGCTCTGTACCTTAACCAGTGTAAGAACCTAGAAATAGTTCAGGATTTTTTGGAAACAGAAGAATGAAGTGTTTCAAACCCAAGATGTGACTGTGTATTGTGGACTTGCTTACTGTGGTGATCAGAACTGCGGACCGATGGTGCGCACATGTTATTTCTGCCCTGACTTCTTGAATGCTAGCACAATGTCCTCTATTGAGGCTCCACAGACCGTTCAAAACCATTGTTTTCCTCAGTTCTGACCTTGTCTTTCACTGGTTTTGATCTCTCCTTTTATGAGGCTTGAAACAGCCCTAATCAGTTTGATGAACATGCTGAAAGCATTCATGCTGCAGTGAGTTTTGCTTTGTGGCTCAACTCTCGTGTGTCCTGAACTCACTTTTGTGCATTACTAACAAGTAACTCAGTAATAGCTGCTCCGTGTGACCGTCCTGTATTTGCAGCACCTCTGCACGCAGTTGAAGCCAGCTCTACCTATGCTTTGATATTCTTGGATATTGTGCACTTTTTTCTTGATTAGGAGATTAGGGAACATAAATCTACTGGTATATTTATATTTTTATTATGTGTTTATGGGGAAATAAATCCTCCCTGCACAGCATGGTGATGGATTTTTGAATATCCCTCTGTTGTTAATCTGTTTATCAGAATGCCTGTAATCTCAAAGTCTCTGTCATCATTAGATATTTTATTCTCTAAATGTTAGTTTATGATTTGGATGCTATTTGATGGATAATTAATCAGATTATTATTAACTGTTTCTGTTCATGTTGCATTTTGAGCTGGTATTTAAATCAGTCTCTTTTTCAGTGCCCAAATCCCACTGAAGTTTACTTGAGTACTTCCTCCCTAAAGTCTCCTTGGCAAATTGCTTGTAGTGATGTTTAACTGCTGGCTAAATAGGTTTAGTCAAGATGAAACAGTGTTACTTTTTTGCAATATACTTTTCTCTCACCAAACAGCCTCTCTTCAAGTTCAGCAGTAAGTTCTGTCCCAAAACGAATAACTTTGTTCAATTATACAAATTTGCATCCATATCTAGAAAAAATATACAGGCTTATGTTAAAGTCTATTGAATTTGATTAATATCTTTCCATTTCCATTGCATTTTTTAATTAGTCTCTGGCAGAGAGATGAGAATCTTTCAGTTCAGTTCCCCAAGTATTTGTGTTTTCTCTTTAGGATTATAAGTCTATACTCTTCCTTAGGGAAATAAGGTCCCATCTGGTGTATTTTTTGTTTGCAGAAAATAGTTGAAGACCTTTGACTACTTATAGCTCTCCTTCATGGACTCACCCATGTTTCTCATGCTTGTGTGAAATAAGTAAGTCTGAAGGTAGAGAAATACTTCAGGGGGTTCATGATCTGTGTCTACTGCTTATTTGCAAACGCACATGGGACCAGTACAACAGAGTTGTTTGTGCTCATTGCTCATCTAGTGGGAGGTCCCTCACCAGAGCAGGGGAGCAGAGATTCTTTACAGCCCTGAAACCCAAAACTGTAAATCATACCACTTGCTTTTTCCTTAGAGAGAAGAGTGACTCAGAGCCACGTCCTCACCTGGGGTTAGATGGTGAGATCCATGTGTTTGGAGGCAAGTGGAGTGATCATTGCTGCCAGCAAGGCTTCCTGGCCCAAACGGCATGTGTCCAGCTCTGCTGGTGCTTCCAGTCACAGGGAGCAGCTTTGGTGAGTGCCATGGGCACCCAAGTAATTGGCTTTGGTCCTATATTGCTTTGAGACAGAGAGATCTCACACCCATTTAATCCCACAAGAAGTTTGCTAAGAGCAGCTCCCGTCATCTGCTGTGTAAAAGTGGGTTTAAGTGCATGAAGGTGAGACACTATTTTGCCATTTCCTTCACTCCTCTCAGTGCATACCGCAATAAACAATATATTGAGAGGTTTACTCTTAAAATAGTGTTTAATATGAAAAATGAAATTGGCACGTAATCAACCATGTCTGTCAGCTGTCCCACAAAAAAAGCCCAGCCAGTTCCAGAGCTGAGGCTAGCTGAGCTCTGTGCATAAGGGGAAAATTAGTGAGCCAGAATATATGGCTGAATGAAATAAGGATAAGATTTGCCTGGCTTTGGGCCACAAGTAAAATTTTATGACCCAAGGGCCCAAATAACAAACCTATACTTTTAGATATAGGTGTGCATGAGGATTCAGATTTTTAGAAGACATCCCTGACAACAAAAGAGAAAATAAATGCTTGTTCAGTAGATACTGGCAAAACAGAAGGAATTGTTCCTTAGGTTGTATTGATTTTTTTTTTTTTTTTTTAACTTCTCCTCCATGGTAGATTGTGGCTACAGGTGATGCCTTTCCTCTATCATATATACTCAATGTTCAGATGTGCTTGGTACTTGTGATTGCTGCCACAGTCACTGTATCACCAGGAATTTCTACATCTTCTTTGGTTTGGATACTGTGTTCAGTTTTGGGCACCTCACTCCAAGACAGACATCGAGGTGCTGGAGAGAGTTCAGAGGAGGGCAATGAAGCTGGTGAAGGCTCTAGAGAACAAGTCTTATGAGGAGCGGTTGAGGGAATGGGGCTGTTTAGCCTGGAGAAAAGGAGGCTGAGGAGAGACCTCCTTGCTCTCTATGATTAACTGAAAGGAGGTTGTAGCGAGGTGGATGTCAGTCTCTTCTCCCAAGTAGCAAGTGATAGGACAGGAGGAAATGGCCTCAACTTGTGCCAAGGGAGGTTTAGATTGGATATTAAGAAAAAATTCTTTATGGAAAGGGTTGTCAGGCGTTGGAATAGGCTGCCCAGGAAAGTGGTTGAGTCACCATTCCTGGAGGTGTTTAAAAGACATTGCACTTAGGGACAGGGTGTAGTGGTGGACTTGGCCTTGTTAGGTTAACAGACTTGACGATCTTAAAGGTCTTTTCTAATGAAAATGATTCCATGATCTTATGTTTTGCAGCTTGAGGAGCTTATAGACACATATGGGATTTAAGAGACCTTTGTTTAAAATTTTAGCTGTAATTTAAACAAATATCTTTTACAGAAATAGAGGTAGAGTTGATGTAGATGTTATGAGAAAAACCCAACAAAAAGCTTCTCATTATGGAATATGTTAGAGGTCTTAAACCATCTTCATTTGGAGCATTCACAGTATCGCTGGAAATTAATTAGAAAAAAAAATACAAAATGAAATGGTGAACTTCAGTGCTTAAGGTGTATAAACCATAGTAAGACTGTGGGTCTGCCTTATAAAATGGTTACAACTTCCTGCAGTAGGAGCTGAATATTTGAAATCTTTGAATTGAGAGAAGGGAGTCACATTGTTTTCTGGATGACTTTAGGCCCATGTTCCATGTTTGTGAAAAAACAAAACCTTTTGAGCATGTATCTCAAAGCGCCCTACAGAAGGGTCAGTATTTCCCCTTCACAGCTGCGGGAAGTGCAGATGTGGAGAAGTTGAGTCACTTGGCTGGGATCTCAGAGGTCAATAGCATTGCTAGGAACACAAGATCTTCTGGTTCTGCTCACTTTTATGGGTTTCTATGTTGCT
The DNA here is from genome assembly GCF_036013445.1 of Caloenas nicobarica. Classification (NCBI taxonomy): domain Eukaryota; kingdom Metazoa; phylum Chordata; class Aves; order Columbiformes; family Columbidae; genus Caloenas; species Caloenas nicobarica. Next base: position 51,307,135 of record NC_088248.1, on the reverse strand, counting down.
GTTTTAGAAGGGGTTTTCACTGCTCTTATAGCAGTAGAATGTGCTAAGAGAGCAGCCAGGACAACTTTATTACACAGCATCTCTTAGCTGTGGTGCACCTGTGTTTAAGCCAATATAACCCCCAAAATAATAAAACCTAAATTTTGGGTGCTTGATCTGAAACACTTCTGTATTTTTTTTTAATCTTTCTGAGCCTTGAAGTGTCTCAGCTTGCACACCCAAAGGGATAACTAAAAAGAGGTGGGGGAATGATGCAGAATAAAGTCCTACCACCTGCAGTAAGAGATTTCACAAGCCAAATTTCATGACTTTGTTTTCACATTCAATGAATTGTAGCACTAGTGAATAGGGTAAGAGGAGTGGATTGCAAGATACTGTGGAAAGAAAGTTCTTCTGAGGTTGGGAGATGAAAGCAATGGTATATATCAGCCTTAATCATTAAGGTTTACTAGTATCAATTTTTTGTGCTAATCAGAGTTAGGTGGTAGAATCTGTCATGTTTGGCTACGTGTGGCAAGCTGTAGCAGAGCTGAAGATCCCAGAGTACTGTTCAAAAGAATAATTGATATTTTTGCTTTACAAAAAAAAGTCCAAGCCTGAACCCCTTGGGAATCCAACATCTGTTTTGAAAAGGGGCTGAAGAGGTTAGCCCCCAACCCTGTCCCCTGCAGGTTGAGATAGGAGAGGAAAACAGGAAGTTTTATTCATCTTACTTTCTCAGTTTTTCACGTTACAGTCTCCAGCTGCTGCCATCAACTTTTTTTTCTGAAAAAATTTTTTAAAATGACCTGTATAGAGCTCCTTAACTTTCTTTAAAGTGGCTCTTTGTTGAAACCTGCATTGCATTTTTTTAACAATTCCAGAGTAGTCTTCTTTCTTCTTTTCCCAGAACAAACATCTCTTACCCAGCTCCTCCTCAGCTTGAAAGAAAAGAAACAAAAGCACTGGGATTGGGGCGAAGGGAGGGGAATGGTGTCTACAGCAAGCAATGTGGCTGTGCAATGTCAGACCTGGAATCTCCATCGCAGGTGACAAGTGGAAGCAGGCAAACAGCAAGGGTGCCTGCCACTTTGCCTCAATTCAGCAACATTTTACAGGCCATTCCCAGATGAAGACTGACCATAGCACTTAAGGACTGCCAGGCTGGTATTTTAAGTGGCATTCATCACATATTCTCTAACCCATTTGCAAGGCAAGTTAGCCCAAGTATCTCCTTGCCAGAGATGCATTAACCCACATGGACTGTAAGCTGTAGAAATTGGCTGCTTTCCTTCCTTGCCTCCCCTGCAAACGCCAGGGACCAATTAGCCATCCTTGATGAGGTAGTCGAAATAGCTGTCACTGCTATTCCTGCCTCTCTTTCTTTATAGCTCAAGGAGGTGAGATTTTTGGTTATTTTTCATAAAGCATCTGGAAGCAACTATCTGAAGTGGATCCTCTGTAGAGATGCCTTTTTGTTTTGCAAGTCCAGTGCATGTTTGTGGCTGTGTGGCAGGAGATAAAGCAGCAAATGATATTTATAGGCAACTAATATTCCAGTGTTAAAGCTAAGGTATGAATACCCTCAGGTGAGAATTTGAATACAGTCTCTAATGCTTTATTTTTTTTAATGCCTCATTAGCATAACTATCATCAGTACAGTGTGTTTAAACAGTCGGAGAAATAATGCAAGGTTTTATACAACGAACTTTTATTCATATTGGAGACAGACCTCTTCTTGTCTCCTGAAAGATTTCCTGTTTTTCAGTCACTTATAATTTTCTGAAAAATTTACCATTCCATTGTTAAGGGTCTGCTTTGGACTGATTTCTTTTCTCTTGGAAACTTTCTGTAAAGTCGTTGCTAAGAATGAAGCAATGAGAAAAAAAGATTATTTTGTTGACTACAGATTTACTAAAGGAGAAGCAAAGAGCTTCAAATCAAAGCCAAAAACTGAAACTTGAGGAGAGAAACTATGGCTGGCTGAGTAGCTGTAGATCTGCCGAGGATACTATATGCAAGTAGAAATAAGACTGGCCGAGGGAAAAGATGAGGATAAGGACCCAACATGGCTGAGAGAATTAAGAAGAGGCTGGTGGAGAAATGAGCCAGGCAGTCAAGGTGCATGTCCCAGCTCCCTGGGGGTGCTCTCCAACACCAACCACCGTTTTCTGTCCTGCCTTTAGCCAAACTGCAGTGATCTACCCAGTGAATTTAAAGGCCCTATTTACCTCCTGGTAGCCCTTGTGAATGGCAGCACAACGTCACACAAGGAATTTGTTCCTCTTTTTGAAAATCAAGAAGAATACATGCCAACTGAAGAAAATATTACTAAGGCTGAAAACTTTGGTGGTACTTGTGTTTATGCAGGTTGTCTTTTATGACAGTATTCATTATACAAGCAGTACAGAAAGTTCTGGGAACTGATCATGGTTATACAGTTAAAGACACTATGAGACCCCTTCCCATTTCACTGGTCCCAGAAACGGGAAAAATGGGAAGCAGTATAGACAATGAGGCAGAGTTTCAGAAGAGACCATATGGCAAGACAATGAAGTTCTACCCTGGAGACTTGAATATTGTCCCTTTTTCTGTCATACAGCTCCCATGTGATGACAGCTGAGTCACTTGAGCCAATCTTTTCAGAGCTGTCAATTTCACACTGTTTTTATTCTTGGTGCAGAACTTTTAGGTGTGCTGAACTTCCACAGCTGCAGCTGAAGTCAGTGAGAGCCATGCTCCAAACACAATATAGTCTTCAAAAAAACTGTTTTGGGGAATTTAAAATCATGTCCAACATGGTTTTGTTTGGCCTTAATCTTCCTGGGACCCACCAGCTTTCTGTGTGAAGGGATCCTGCCAAGCCCCCTCACTTCCAAGTGATACTATGCAGGAAGTTTGCTGTGGAGTTCCTTGTTATGAGGGAATAGTTTGCTCACAAAAAAAACCCCATATGGAAACAAAGGATCTTGTTTTCAGAGCAGGTTTTGAACAGCACGCAGGAAATAAGGCAAGTGCAAACCGTGTTGAACTGCAAGAAAAAAACAATGTGGTATAACCTGCTTATCTCGTTGGAGTGCCGTCTTTTCTGTGCAGTGTAGCACATGTATGTATATGTCTTGCCATCTACAAATTCCTCTAAATTCTCATCTTGCTAGTTGTATTCTGTGGACTTTTAGTAGAGGAGAAGGTGTGTAAATGAGGGAACAGGCATTTTCCCCAGTTAGTCCATTTCCCAAAGAGGAAGCACCTTTCTCACTTAAATTGCAAGAAGTCAGACTGTCAGCGTTACGGCAAGAGGGCTTGGCCCTTTTCCAGGTCTGACGGTGCCAGAGTTTCCTCAGGGCTCACTCTGACAAAAACAAGACAAGTACAAGGTGAGAAAGAAGCCACTCGAAAGCATCCCCACCAGCGCTCTGTCCTGCATTGCCGATTCCTGCACCATTCTCTTTTACCAGCTTGTCTGAATCCTTCCTGAACTGCAGCTCTTCCAGTGTTACAGCAATAGGCATGTTAGAAACAAAACTGACTGACTGCTGAGCTGGCTGCTCTGCTTTAGGGGTAAGCAGATCAATACTACCACATTCCTAGGTGAAACTTATATGAACTGGATACATACCTAAATAAAAATCCTGGGCCATAACGATTGTTCCAGCTAGGAAGAGAAATTCATGTTTTCTGAAATGAGGTTTCTCTGATGCAATCCCATTTAATTGCAAAGAAAAGACAACGCCCTTTTTCTCTTCACACAGCAAGAATTGCAGAAGAGTCATGGCCTCTGTTTATAGCTGAAGTCTATTTTCCATTAAACACTTAGTATCAAAGTTCTTTTTCCCTTTTCTCTTAGCTGTTCTCGGAGGCATATTCCTGGCCCTTGTTATGTCTGTGTTGTTGGCTTTTCCCCTGCCACCATCTGTCTCTTCCTTTGATCTTTTTTTCTCTCTCTCATAGATACCCTCTGCTCACAAAACAACAGCCGTTAAAACCTTTCCACCCGCGTGTCTTGCAAGTGCTCTTGTTTTAGACAGGGATGTGTGCTGGTGTTTGGAAGGAAAGCTACGGTAGTTTAAGCTCTCTGGTCCCATAATGATGTTAACTGTTTCTTACAGCTGAGGGTTATACGGGCAATGTTCACCCTGATTTAGAGAGATTTTACCTCAAGGTCTAACAAAACTGTTGGTGAGAAATTGGACTTTCTCAGCAGCATTGAGAAACACTGAAAGCATAGCACTTGAGGCTGTACCAGAGAACAAAGGTCCTTTCATCTTCCTCTGGTTACAGTGTCCGTGCTTCATCTAGTCACAAACTTGATGCCGTTCCTCAAAGCTGTTGTGATTTAGAAGTTTGAAGAAATGTATTTCACACATTTGAGCATTACTATACTTTTTAATGCATTGCAAATTTGTATTTAATTGCCTAAGTATGAGTTGTCTGAGAAAATAATATCTAGGTCTAATATATTTCTTTTCATCAGCACTGCTTCTCATAGGTGGCTCTTGAAGTTTATCCTGTGGATTATGAAATAATGGAAGTGCTGGCTGGAACATCTCCTGAAGGTCTCCAGTCCAACCTCCCACCCACAGTAAGACTGTTGTCCAAGTTAAAGCAGGTCAGCCATGGATTTGTCTACTGAGCCTTGAAAACTGTCATGGGTGGAGAATCCTCAGCCTCCCTGGGCAGTGTTCTCTAGTCCTGCACATGCTGCACTGCCCTTCTCCTGGTGAAGCTTCTCCTAAGTTCCAGCAAGAACCTCCTAAAGTGCAATATATCCTTCTTCTTACACCATCTGCCACTGTGAAGAATTTGACTCTCTCATTTTTGTCACTCTCCCTCAAGTAGCTGTGTGCTGCTGTTAGCTTCCCTTTTAGTTCCTCAGGCTAAACAAGCCAAATTTCCTGGTCTGTCCTTGTATAACCTGCAGTCTTGCCCCCTGACCATCTTGGTCAACCTTTTGCTGCTTTCTCTCCAGTTTTGCAGTATCCCTTTTGAACTGAGAGTCCCTGGACTGGACACAGTATATACCAAGTACAGCCCAAGAAGCACTGAGTAGGGAAAGGAATAATAATTTACCTCCATGTGTTTGCCATACTTTTCCTCATGTAGCCCAGTATGAAGCTTGCTTTACACTGTTATTCAACACGGTGTCCACCACAGTGCCCAGGTTTTCGGCAGAGCTGCTCCTCAGCCACTTGGTTCACAGCCTGTGTTGATGTGAAGGACTACCCTGACCCAGGTGCAGAACTTTTTGTTGATTTTTTTTTTTTTTTTTTTGAGTTTCCTGGTCCCCAAGTTTCTCAACATCCTTCCGGACTGAAACACTGCTCCTCTTCATGTTAAATTCAGTATTGTCTGGAAATTTACTGTGTGTGGATTCAGTCATCAAGGTGGTTGAAGATGCCACTTGATATCAGCCCCAGTGCTGACCTCAGGGAGGTTCTGCTTATTCCAAACTGCCAACCAGCCACCATGCCATTGATCACTGCTCTCAAGCCTGGCAGTTCAGCTGATTTCCAGCCCAGCTGACAGTCTATTTGTCAATGTCAGAAGCATATTCTATAGTTGATTACTCTTTTCCTGGTTTACTTGAGTAATGCTTTAGTCCGTGCACTATTTATATTTATTCCAGTTGTGAATTAAGTTGTGTGACTGTTGTGTATAGGTAGTTTTTGTTCCTCGTTGGGCTAAGCAGGGAGTAACACACACACAGCACTGTTAACTTCTAAAATACAGATATAAAATAGATCACTGTATCAATGGTCATGAGTGAAGACGTAAATAATGAAGGGAAGTCTTGTCTAAAGCTTACTGCAGTCTTTAGTTGAAACTATAGTGTTGAATTTTAAAAGTTTTATATAGTAAAAAATAAGCAAAATATGAGATCCTTTCAAAAACAAGATATACAAAAAGTATTCTGTTGCAGCACCAAGACAAAATAGCAATCTGAAAAGAAAGTCTGTGTTCCATGTACAAAGAGCATCTAGCTATCACAAAAATTAAGACTTCTTCACTTCCTCAAAATAGAAGTAATTCTGTTAATAATCAGATTTTTCTCTGGACTAGCCTAGTATCCAAGACTTTCATCTGAGTAGATTTAGCTGATTCTTTCTCTCCATTTAAGTTCGCAAGTTTCCAAAGGCTTAGGTTTCTTACTTGAGACCACAGCAATCCTGGCATTCATTTGTTTATATATGAATCTAATTTTGATTGCAAAGAGCAATGCAAAACATAGTGATGGTGAGAATTTCAAAACATTGCTTTTGAATAAGAGCTTTAATCCCACCATGAGCTGATTCCTCATGAACAAACAGAGTGACAGAGCTAAGTCTGGACTCCAGCACCTTTCTACAAGTTCAGTGCTTAGGAGTGTGCTGGATATTGGGCTTCTAGGCCAAACTCAGGGTATTTTAGGACACAATTGGTTTTATTGTTTTTCTGGTTTTAGCAAATTTGAGTAGTTCTGCTTTTCAAAAAGAACATTGACATATTGGAAGATTTTTGGAAGAAAAGTACAGGAATGATTCAATCTGGAAAATTTTCTTATAGTGAGAGATTGAAGAAAAAGTTAATAGATCTCTGTCTTGGTCTCCAAATACTTCTGTAAGGATATTATTTTTTCTGAGAATAGGTGACTCAAGACTTATAACAGCAGAAGGAGATTTCAGCTCTAGAATCCAATGCCAGACAATATTTTGCTGGAAATATGGTGGATGTTTCTAACAGCAACGTTCATATGATGAATCCTTATAACTGGGTGTCTAAAAGTCAAGAATGAATGCCTTTCCAATCGTTGCACATTAGCAGCAGTGGGTAGGGCCAGGAGCAGGAATGACCAGCAGAGAAATTCGCCTAGCCCATGCAGAAAATCAAACTAAAAAGGTTGTTGCCAACAGCTTTTTCAGACTGACATTCCTGCTGCTGCCTTCTCTTGTCCTTTCTCTTGCTTCCCACTGCCTATATTCTTTCCTGCCAGCTCCAGCTGCTGCCTCTGGTCCTCCTTGCATTGCTTCCTCACCAGTGCCTCCTCATCTCCCACATCCCCAACAGCCCTGCTGCCAATCTGGGCAACGCTGGTAGCTTTTATCAGCACTTGTAGCTCTTTTCTACCATCAGTTTCAGACAGCATCCAATCTATGTGCAGAAAATTGGTGAGTTAGATACAAACAGAAAGATTGCAGGCACATATGGATTTGACCCATAGATAGCAATGATATCTCTGGCTAAAGATCAAGGGAGGTGGTTTAGGGTTATTGCTGTTTTTTCCATCTGTTCATGGCCATTTAGAAAACCCTACAACATTTCCTTTCAGAAATGTTTGTGGAAAAGAGGAGGAGTATCCAGGCACAGAAACACCACATGTTCTGATACATCTAGTGTAAAGTAAGGAGTTTTTTCTCTTTTATTTTAAACAATAGCATTGAAAACAAGTGGATATATGAAAAGAAACAGTACCCTCCATAGAGGTTTCAGCTTTGATAAACCACATTACAAAATCCAGGTCCTTCACCATATGGTAAGTCCTGACACATCTTCAATGTTTCCAGTGTCTTTTTGGACAAAAAACAAGAGTTAAGGACCTAGCAAAACGAATACATGACTGAAAATGTGTTTGGTGTTAGCACGAGAGTGCTTTTGGCAGGCATGTTTTGGTATGCCTGCACTGGTGTTTTACTGGCTCCCTGCTGCTGTAAACAAATCTGAAAGGGGAGGAAGATTTGGAAGCTAACTAATGAGTGTGAGCGCCACAGAAAGGAAATGAAGATGAATGGTTATTGACCCTGCTCTCGCTTATTAGGCAGCAATTAATTTTTCAGCTGATAAAACCACTTCATCCTATCAGGTCCCCATGGTGGAATTACACAGCGAATATTTGAGGGCCTTCGTTTCCCAATATCACCCAAAGGGCAAGGCTTTTCCAGCCATCTGTGAGTCTTGTCTGGCTTTCTCCATCCTGGATGCCTTTGCAGTGGCCTTAGGGATAAGCCTTCTCCTTAATTGCCCATCTGGGTGACGGTGAAGGACCTTGGCACTTTTGTTGGCTCTGCTTGATTTTGAAATGGGGAAAGTGGAAGGATGGGACTTGAAGCCAAAACTCTATGAAAAGTAGATTTTCACCTCCAGAACAGCATTACAACTGATTTCCGTTATATAATGCATGGCAATTATAACATCGTGTATGCTTTGTCTGGAGTTGCTTCTCCAGCTGTTGAAACAGTATATTCTTAGGTTAAACTAAACCAAACTACAGCCAGCATCAACATCAACCTCCAAAAATGTAATTACTTAAATCTTTCAGGCCAGATGCTGATTTCTGAAACACTGGTGTGAATCTAGAGAAATTCCAGTTTTATGCTTATGTATATAAGATGGAGGAGCTGATTTGGGGCCAGCAATCTGCTTTCACAGGTGTGCCTTACTTTAAGATGTCATCAAACTAGCTTCCCCCCTTCACTCTAGAGCTATTGAAGATGAAATATGAACATTACTGCTAAACAAAGAAACAAAATACGGGGGAAAAAGGATACACATTTCATTTATTTCTCAGTTAAATTCTAGTTAAGGAAAAAGCATTTCTGGGACATCTTTTTATCAGCCACAGTAAAACTCAAACTAAGCTGGCAGAGTACAATTACAAATTGCTGTTTCTTAAACACCAAAAGATTCACTCAGCCTTTTATATTGGAAACTTTAAAAACTTTGTTTGGTTCACTTTCTTTTTGCCATTATGTACAAATCTTCAGTTTTTTATTAAAGACAACTGGTACAAAGATTGTTCCATTGCACTCCCTATTATCTTAGCCTGGCTGTGCTATGAGAAATCCTTGGGGAACTTGGTGAGAAACTTGTTTTGGTGGTGGTGTTGGGTTTGTTTTTGTGTTTGGGTTTTCGTTTGTTTATTTTTTTCCTTCAGTGCTAGACACCCAACAACTGAGGAGAGGGGAATGGAATTACAATAAAATTCCTTGAACTGAAAAAAGTGCATATGTGGATGGGAGCTGGGTGGGGTGGGGGGGCTCTGTTTCACACTGCTATACCTCAAAAATAGCTGAAGGAAATTTTCCAACAGCTTCCACATACTGTGCACAGTTCATCCCTGGACTGGGACCAGACATGGAAAGGATCATTCCCCAAAGGAGAATTTAGGAGGGTTTAAAATAATATGTGAAAACTGAGAGTGATAACGGAAAGCTGCCTGTAAACAGAACTTTTCTAGCCTATGTTGAATGAAATACTGTCTTCAGGAAGATTTTTTTGCATTACATAATAATACTTGAAGTGAAGTACCCAGGTAACATTGTACCTCCCTCACATCCCCTGTGTTCGCACCCAGCCTGGAGTGTCCCCGCCGCAGGTTTGGCATGTTTGCAGGCAGAGCTGCACCAGCCCAGTTGCAATTCCCAGGTATGCACTGGCTGCCGGGGCCGTCCCGGGAAGACGTGTGTGAAGCATGATACGGTACCATGGACAAATCGCCTGTTACAGCCTTGGCTTGTGTTCACCACCCAACCTGGAGTTCCCTGGCCAAGAGTCTTGTTCCTTTCTTGCTGTCCAATATCATGCTCAGGCATTGCATATGGGGGTGATGTTGCTCCCAGTGATCATTGCCTTTTGCAATGGGTGGTCAGAGCTTCACTGCTGGTTTACCCAGGTGTGGTGAAAGGAATGCAAATCCCATGCACAAAAAGTTCATCTGTCCTTCACCTTAAATTAAACTGATCCACCTCAGTTGTGGAGGCAAAAAAGAAAAATACCTCTTTTTTTGTTGCTCTGTTCCTTATAGAAGAAGATCTCCCATTTTTCTACTAGGGTGAGGCTTTTGTCAGTACAGTTTATGTAATATGATTATGTATTTATGCATCAGCTTTTCTATTTTCTGTCATTTTAATAAAGAAACAACCAAACAATAGGATCACTTAAGCCTTCAGTATTTGTATTTTAGCAAATCTTCCAAACAAGCTCTAGCATGTTGCAAGACAAATTCAAGTGTTGCCTTGATGATTTGCTTTATTTCTTAAATGGTGAGATACTTATCTGTTTCATAACATAAAAAAGAGGAATTTATCCTCCCTCCTCGTTCCTTTCCACCCCAGAATATTTTCTTATACTTTAATTTAGCACCATGATATGTAATACATGAGGCTTGAATCCACAAGCATGGTCTCATTGATTTCAGCATGAATTATGCTTTGCAGGTTTGTATGTATAAATAGCAACACTAAAACTAAAATGATTTCTGGGCCAAAACCCCTTAAGCAGCATATTGGATATGCTGGTCGTAAAGCAGCCCAGGATAACATTGTATGAGAAATGTGAGCTGAAGTGCCCTTCCATGTGCATTTAAAAATTTACATGTTAAAATAAATGACCCACTAAACCATCTATATTCTGTTTTATTATCCTTCAAGCAATGCCATACATAGATACCTTGGCTAACCTCATTGTTATTTTGTAAAGACACACATGTCAAGAACAGCTGGCCAAGAGCAAATTCTGCAGAGGAACTTACCCTCATTCACAGGGAATACCCAGCCAGCTAGTGGTCCGAATGATTCCTGTGTGAATGTGAGTGACTCTGCCCAGGACTCTCTTTAAAATATTCTTTTGCTAATGCTCAGCTGTTGCATATTTTCATGTAGGGCCTCTCTTCCCTGGGATAAACAAACATGACAGCAAACTCCAGAAGAAATAGGAAACTCAGACTGAAGAATTAGACCACATATAAAATAAACCTTAAGTGTGTCAAGGTAGTACCTATTCTTCAAATGTTTATTATTTATTTGTATTATAACAGTGCTTAAATGCCAGGGCTACTTTATGATAACCATTATGCAGAATTAATAAAAAACCTAAGCTCCAAGGTGGGCCTGTCTGCCTCTACGTTTACATTTGCTGGTGTTATATCATTCATTTGACTTTGGAATATCAAAGCTTTAGAGGAAATCTTATCCACTTTCCTTCCTTTCAGACCTGAAATCCCAAGAGCTCCAATTTAAATCTTCTCCTGTATATTCATTGCTTACTAAATGAGATACAGGAAGGGATTATAATTCAGGCTGCAAATTCTACCTTCAAAAGCTACGAAATACCAGATTAAATATGTAAGAGCAATTCAGTCCTCTTAGGTACTATATATATTATGATATAAGACATAATTTTTCCTTTCCCCTGGCAACCTTGCCTCATTCAGTGCTGGCAAACAAATCAATGAGCCTCAATATTCCCTTTTATTCAAGTGGCTGAATGTGCCTTATATGCCTCCTTCATTGCACGCTAGTCAAAGTCCTGGGGAAAACTGAACATTTAGGTTTTTTGTTTTTCTGTGGTGCTCCTTGTTGGTGTATTTGAGGGCTTCATGAACACTTATACATTTTTCTTCAGAAAAGCCTCAAGAGTGATTCTGTTTTTACATTGCAAGCAAAAAACCAAAGGTTGGGGAGGGGGCAGGAGGCAGGCTGGAACTCTTGCCAGGTCGTGTCATGGGTGTTCTCTCACTTTAGAGAAATAAAGATATTAGGGAAACTGAGGTAGCTTTCTGGGGTCTGGAAGCAACTCAGAGCATGGCCTTCTTACTGTTGCCTGAAGCTTTTTCATGAGTTTTCTCCAATCACAGTTCATCCCATATTCTTCCTTGCTTCCCCAGTCTTCCTTCCATGGGCATTTCATCACAGCCCAGGCTCCTTCAGTTTTCCTCTCTGAGCTCACAGCCCAAGTGACAAACCATTGTCCTCATCACCCAATCTCTCCCTCTCCCATTGTAATAGATGCACTTGACATCTGCAGGAAAAAAAAGGTGACTGAGATTTTGACAGGAGGGCTCCAGCACCTCAAGGGCTAGACCAGATTTCCTGTAGTGCTTTTAAAACCGAAGTCCAGGACTGGAAGTGTATTTCATCGGCATCCAGCTAACACTCCAGGACAAGAATGTCTTTCTTGCAGATATTCTTTCCTCTTTGTAAAATTCCCACCATTTCTGAGGGATGTCTGAGAACAAACTGCCTGAGTATCTTTTTTTATTCTTCACTGTTGTAAAAAAATATAAAAATTCCTTGCCTTAAACTGCTCCACATAATTTGCAGTGCCTACTCCAAATTCTGGAAGAAAAAAGACACATTGGAAAAAAATGACAGCTTCCTAGCTTATTGCATAAGAACTGAAAATTCATCATCTGTGCTTGAGAGTGCTTTAGGTATTTGGTGATTTGTGGGTGTTGCTGTAAGACTCTAATGCCATTTCCACAGTAAGAAATACTGAATGGAGGCAGGATGTGTGATAGAGGAAAAAGAGTAGGAATTCTGTCAGGGAGAGTCTTAAATATCTCTTGGGCATGCTGTAGCTCTAGTTATAGTCCAGGTTTGGGGTTTTTTTTGGTGGTTTTTTTTGTTTGTTTTGGTTTTGTTTTGTTGTTGTTGGGGTTTTTTTGTTTGTTTTGGTTTTTGTTTGTTTGGTTTTGTTTGTTTGGTTTTGTTGTGGTTTTTTTTTTTTTTTTTTAACTAGGAAAACCTTGATGCAATCAAGTTGCAAATCAAAACAATGTTGCATTAGAGCTGCATTTGCACCAAAATTTTCAGTGCTACCTCTATTTTCTGCAGGACAGATTGTCTAAACAGTGCTTTGTAATACACGTAACAGAGAATGTATCAAAACGAGCCTTTAAAGAAACCTAAATCTTGTTGAGGAGTACCTCAGCTCTTCATGCAAGCCTTTGTTAAAGGAGCAGCAAGAACAAGTGGTGCCTGAAGCAAAGGCGGGGGCATGAACCAACAGCAGGCTCTGGTTACGGTTGCCCTAAGGTGGCTTCCTCTGTATCTCAGTGCCTGGTGGGTGCTGCTGAACCTCTTGGTGGTGCAGCTCCAGGTGGTACCATGTGTCAGCTGGAGCTGCAAGAGAGCCCCACATGGAGTCCATAGGTGTTCTACAGATAGTCTCTGAGTTCACTCAAGCATTTGGAAAGCTTTTGAGAAATATCCCTGAAGCCTCAGCTCTGCTCTGCATAGAAGTTTTGTTGTTGTAAAAAGTGCATTTTCAGAAAGAGGTGGCTGACCCAAGAAATTCAGTGTGATGGGTTAACACAGTTGTCAGTTTGCCTTTGATTGCACTTGTTAAAGGTGAAAGTAATATGGCTTGAACTTGTTGGATTCGCTTATATTTCTTGGACTAATTTATGTGCTAAAAACCTTTGAAACCATTACAGTTGTGACCTGGGATTTTATACGGGCTGCCAAGAGCCTACAAGCCCCTTGGCTCCATGTGCTCTTCCTTCCCAGGTCACCACACAGGACCATGCCAATGCATTGCTTTGCTTACACATGACATCCAGCATCAGATGTCCCATATGAACAAAGCATGGGTAAATTCCCACATGGGAGAAACTTCTGAGCTGTTTCAGAGTGACTTGGCTTTCAGACCCTATGGCTGGCTTCTCCTGTCTGCGTGCCTGGACTTCACCTGTTGTTGTTTTTCCCCCAGGGGCAGATTTTCACGCCCCGGGGTAACCAGCCTTGCTGTGGCTCCTGGCCATATGCGGCTCCTCCAGCCCTGCAGCTCTGCTGCTCGCAGCCCTCTCAGAGCTTCCAGAGTTTGTGACAGCAGAGGGCAGCAAGAGACAAAGAAGATAATTTCATAAATTGGGTCAAGTTCCACTTTCTGACATTTGTGCTCTGGATAGAGTAGCCGCAAAACCTGCCTGCGGTCCCTCTGCCCGCCCCAGGCTGCCGGGCAGGGGGCTCGGGGCTGGAGCGATGCCCGTCACAGGGCCATAGCCAGCAGGAAGGCATGGCCGTGCCTCAGCAAGTGGGTCAGAAGGGGAATCATACTGGTTTCGAAGACTTTGCCCAGTTACAAGAGCACCGTACAGTGCTTTACCATGCTCGTGTTGAAAAGCTATAAAAATCTGAAATTAGCTATGGTTAGCTTTCACCCACACAGCAAAATGTTTCACTTACTTTAACTATGAATAAATAATTTCTTATATAATGATGAGAGCTGCTGGGCTGCGTTCCTCTTCTCCTCTGCTCTGCAAATAGCTGAAGGGAGATGTATGTTTGGAAAACATTTTATGCTGAACGACAAAGCAAAAGGGTCACTGCTACTATGTGATTTTTAACAAATGGTATTTTTTCTTCTACAGGCTCATGGAAACGGACCTTATTGCTTGCTTAGCTAGTGGTTAGATAAACAAAACCTGGGGTAACACAAATTTCCCTTCACTCTCATGTCAGCGTGTACCCTAAATGGGTTGTGTTGGTGCAGGGTGGAAACCCAGTTGCTGGTGTCCTCTCAGGTGACAGCACTAACAAAAGTGGCAGCTGCATCTCCTGCAGGGGTGAGAGTAGCTGCCCACAAATGTAGGGACTGAAACTGCTGTCACAGTTTGTCTTCATGCCTGCCTGTAACGCACCAAATTGGCAACATGTGAACAATAACATGTATGACTCCAGGCAGGTACAAATCAGCTCTGTGATCTGGCATAAAACAAGTCCAGTGGGGCGGCTCCTCTTCTTGCTTGCCCCTACAGTGACCACAGCAATGTTCAGCTTTTACATGGTCTTTAGAAATGGTGCCATTATCTGAAAGGCCTTAAGCTCTTCACGTCATTAACCTTGTCTGGTCAGATTAATTATTTCCATGCTGAACAAACATTTGCAAAATTCAGCAAAATCTTCATGTTAGAGAGACTTCTTACATAAATAGAATAATTTAGCAGATTCCCTGCTATATGATTGAAAAAGTGGTCAGGCTTGTGATCTTCTAAAAGCCTCTGTTTCTCAAGTGTAGGGACAGAGATGATTAAAGAAACACAGCAAGTGGTTCAGCTGGATTTGAGAACTGTTCATGGAGGGTGGTAGAGGAGAAGGTAGAACATGAAAAACAATACGAAGGGGCCTTCACTTTTAATGAAAATATTTAACGGAGGAAAAGAGTACTTTTCACTGGTTTGTGGTTTTAATTTCTTTGTAATATTGTAAGCTGAGACAGAGCATTGTCGTGTAAGCAGGTAATAGGGTGAAGCTGGCTGGTCTAGTTTCACTGTAACTCAAGAAGTTCATCCTAGCTCAGATTCTCATTAATCAGTTACTGCTAAACACTGTTTCTTCTAAGTAATCACAAGCGTGCTGTAGTTCATGGTTTATTTTTCACAGCTGCTGCAGAGCAACGTGTCCCTCTGCTGAGCATGGGGCCAAACCCTGGCATTTCTTCCTGCTATCACTGGCTGGCAAAGTGATAAGATAGTGCTCAGCATGACAGAGCACATTTTGATGGCATGCAGCAGAGGCAGACCTCCAGTTTGATCCAGTGAAACTATTCTTATGTTCTTATGTAATGTAATCCTAACATTTTTTTTTTGTTTCAACACCCTCAGTTTGGACCATCTTCCACATTAATTCCATATTTCAATGTTAAATTAAGTTATTTGATAAAATTAAATGTATTCAGTGCTGCTATCTATAACGTGCTGTAGAATGTAGAGTTTCTGTCTAAAAGGTCCTCTGATTTTTTTTTTTCTTCCAGTTCTGTAGGAGCAGGATTTGACCCTAAAATCCAGGGAATTTAGACTCTATATTGAAGTTAAAGTAACCACAACTTTTTCATAAACAGGCTGCTGTTGGAGACTATGGTTGCTTATATTCCACGGTAATGAGCACTGCACAAAAATCTCAGATGGACACATCTTAACTTCAAGAGAAAAAGGTAAAAAATGCTGGGTGACAAATACCTCTGTAGGTCTGCTTTTGGTGCCATCAAGTGTCACGGACCAGACAAGCACATTCTCAACCAGAGCTGCCACTGCCAAGACAGCTGTACAGAGCAGCCCATGATCCTTCTCAGGGGCTATTCTTAGAAATTTTTACATAATGGTCTGCTATCAAATGCCACATATGCTGATATTTTTTTCAAGTTCAATATTACTCTCAGTCGAGAACTTTTCAGGTGGATTTTAGAAACACATCATCTTCCAAGGAGAAAAAAAACCCCACACAAACCCATATTTTTTATTGACCGAAACACCCCATCATGGAACCACATTCCACTTTACATTATCCATTGTAGTTGTGATTTTCTGAAGACTTCTGGGATCTAAAATAAATAGTGGAAAGGAAATGTAGTTTTAAATTAGAAGACAACTGATATCTTTGAAAGGTTCTAACTTAAAATGGGTAGTAGACTGAAATTTTTGTTCCTATGCTTCTCATAAATTTGGAAATAAATTTGTGGGTTAAATTACACATCTGATGAAAAAAAAGACATGAAAAGAGTCTAAGGATGGAAATTTCACTCCATGTCTTAGTCCTGCCACTGAACAGAAATCTAGCCCTAGATGAATTTTCACAGAATTTAATCCATTTTAATATTTTGTAGAAATCCAAGAAAAATACCACAGAATGTATTTTGCCAACTGCATTGTTTCTCTTTTGTTTATCTTTTCCTTAATGATTTTCATCCCTGTTTCCTTCCCGGAGTATTGCTGCATAGTAAAGCACCTTGCTTGTTAGTGAGTTGCAAGAAGTGCAGCGTACCCTTGCCTTTAGGCATAACACGGTAACACCATCCCGTACAATTAACTGCTTATATAATGTTTCTTCCTCTCACTCTTCGTGGCACATATTATGGATTACCTGCTGAAATTTGTTTTCTCACCTAAGGCAGGAATATGCTGCTTGGTAAATTTCCAGAACATGTCACCCATGCATCAAGATAGGCTTACACCTCTTAGAATGAAAAATACTTTTTCCCACCTGGAATTTCACAGTGATTGGTTTCCTATAAAGCACCTCACTCCAAAGTGAATTAAGGACTGGACTCACCTTCTTCCTGCTTCAGGACCCAGGGGTGTTTTAATAGCCAAATCCTTCTGTCAAGCTATGTTTCTCCCAAAAGGGTCAGGCCGAGACAGCTGGAGATGCAGCCATGGGTCCTAATTTTACTCCGTTGCTCACTCCTGCATTCTATGGGCTTTAGCCAGCCCCATAAGCTTGGAGACAGGGATGGAGAGCAGAATGACGCCCCCATAATCCAAGGGGAAATTGTTAGTGACCTGCCACACCACTTAGACACGCACAAGTCTATGGAGCTGTATGGGTTCTGAGAGAGTTGGTGGAGGTGCTCACCAAGCCATTTTCCATCATTTATCAGCAGTCCTGGCTAACCGGGGAGGTCCCAGTTGACTAGAAGTTGACAAATGTGATGCTCATCTACAAGAAGGGCCAAAAGGAAGATGCAGGAAACTACAGGTCTGTCAGTCTGACCTTGGTGCTGGGGAAGGTTGATCAACTTGAGTGCCATGTACAGGACAATCAGGCGAGCAGGCCCCATCAGTACAAGTTTATGAAAGGTAGGTCCTACTCGAACAAGCTCATCTCTTTCTCTGGCAAGGTGACCTGCTTTGTGGATGAGGGAAAGGCTGTGGACATTATCTGCCTAGATTTTAGTAAGGCTTTTGAAACTGTTTCCTGCAGTATACTCCTGGAGAAACTGGCTGCTTTTAGTTTGGACAGGCATAATCTTTGCTGGGTAAAGAACTGGCTGGATGGCCAGGCCCAGAGACTTGTGGGGAATAGAGTGAAATCCAGTTGGTCACGAGTGCTGTTCCCCAGGACTCAGTATTGGGGCCAGTTCTGTTTAATCTCTTTATCAAAGATCTGGATGAGGGGATTGAGTGCAGACAACACCAAGTTGGGTGGGAGTGTTGATCTGCTGGAGGGTATGATGGCCATACGGAAGGATCTGGACTGGTTGGATTGATGGTCTGAGACCAGTTGTATGCAGTTCAACAAGGTCAGGTGCTGGGTCCTGTGCTTGGGTCATAACAACCCCAGGCAGCACTACAGGCTTGAGGAAGAGTGGCTGGAAAGCTGGACGGTGGAAAAGGACCTGGAGGTGTTGGTCTGTAGCCAGCTGAATATGAGCCAGCAGTGTGCCCAGGTGGCCAAGAAGGCCAACAGCATCCTGGCTTGTATGAGACATAGTGTGGGCAGCAGAATTAGGGAAGTGGTCGTTCCCCTGTACTTGGCATTGGTGAGGCCTCACCTTGAATCCTGTGTTCAGTTTTGGGCTCCTCGCTACAAGAAAGACACTGAGGTGCTGGAGCATGTCCAAAGAAGGGCAATGAAGCTGATGAAGGGTCTGGAGAACAAGTCGTGTAAGGAATAGCTTAGGGATCTGGGCTGTTTAGCCTGGAGAAAAGGAGGCTGAGGGGAGACCTTATCACTGTTTACAACTACCTGAAAGGAGGTTGTAGCATGGAGGGTGTTGGTCTCTTCTCCCAAGTAACACGTTATAGGATGAGAGGAAATGGCCTCAAATTGTGCCAGGGGAGGTTTAGATTGGATATTAAGAAAAATTTCCTTACTGAAAGAGTTGTCAAGCACTGGAACAGGCTGCCCATGGAAGTGGTTGAGTCACCATCCCTGGAGGTGTCTAAAAGACGTGCAGATGTGGTGCTTAGGGACATGGTTTAGAGGTGGACTTGGCAGCAGTAGGTTTACGGTTGGACTTGATGATCTTAAAGGTCCTTTCCAACCTAAATTATTCTATGATTCTGTGGAACTATTTGGAACTATTTGCTTAAAGACTATGTTTTTAAGCATTCCCTCATTTTGGCATTCCCCACAATTGACATTTATGTAGTAACCCATTTTTTTCTTTCCTCCCGCCTCCCTGTGCAGGGCTGTTTTCAGAAGAAGTGACCAGTGAATCTCATAGATGTCAATCAACAGTTCTGAAAAACAGGTCATAATTCACTGTTAATCCCTCTACTTCTAAGCAAGGCTAAAAGCCTCTTTCCTTATGTTAGTTTCGCTGGCCTAATCAGTGTTTTTTTTCCAAAGCTATAATCTGTCTCCTAGTGAGTTAAGTTGATTTCTACAATAAAGCTACCCCAGTGGTTTTTCTTTTCTGCAATCTGTTAACATCAGGAGAACAGAAATTTCCAAACATTTGTCAGAGAAGCACATTCTCCTTATAACTATTTACCTAAGAAAAAGGAATTAACTCTCCTAGATTTATTTTGTTAATGGTGCCTAGAAACAGTGCTGTTGGGTACATTGGAAATTAACCTAAATAGAACTGTCCTGGAGAATTCATTTGGAAAATAACTGAATCCTACTAAAAAGGTTTAGAGAAGAAGATGCAACTTCACAAATGCTTCTTAATGGGCTCTACTTCAAATATAAAGGATTTCGCAATTGGGCTAATGCCTTTATGCAACATTTCATTATGATTTTGTTTAAAAGCAGATAGAAAATGCTTGAATAAAGCTTTACAATTGTTCAATTATTTAATGCATTTTTTAATGTTAGCAGGTAAGTGGAATTTGAAACCTAAGAACATACAGGCAGACTGCAAAGGGAGGGGCAATTAGTATGTCAGTCTGGCATGTGGGGTAAACAAACAGTACTTGAAAAGCATTCCCAGAACCTCAGTATTATAAAATTTGGCATTGTTTGTTGCCTCAGGTGTCTAACCAATAATAAGAGTCCCATAAGATGTTCTTCTTGGGATGAGAAGACGATACAGGATCTAGACCTTCTTTGATGCAAAACCTACAAACTGAACATGGGACAAATCAACTAGGGGAGTATTTCTTTACCCAGAAAAGTTCCTGGTCTCTTCAACTAGTGATGGAAACTCACCTGGGCTGCTGTGTTTGGGGTCTGAACTGTGGACCTACCCTTTTCTATGTTACCTTTCTTTGTCCCAGCAGATACCAATATGGACTTTTTCTTGGACCTTTCCAGTGCTCTCCCAGGTCATTCCTGTGTGCTCACTTTTGTGTCCACGCATGTTTATGGTTTATAGCATTTGTGACACAAGTGTTTCTAAAGCGGCTTTTTATTTCAACAGCCTGAGATCAGTAAAGATCTAAACAAAATAGTAGATTACCTGTATGTGCTACCCCATTTTTCTCAAAACATGAGGTAGCTTTTTGGGGTAAAGCTGTCCCCCTTAGTGGTGGAAATCATTTTCAGTAAAGGACATGTCTGTGTGATCTGGCAGCTAGTCACCATCGTATTGTGGCACAATTTTTTCCTTTTTGTCCTCCCTCTTCGTCCGTTCTGTGGGAACAGGAAATTATCCGAGTTTCTTTGAGTCTCCGTTACTGACTTAGTACAGGGTTGTGTAATTTTTCTTGGCATTTCTTGGGTGTTATAGAACAGCCTGGAGCTATTTCACAATCAGCATCATCTAAGAAAACCTGACTGTACAAATACTTTGACATTCACAAATCAATCACAGCTATCCCTTAATCCTAAAGCTCTCTATCATTGTTTGTACCAGATGACATGCTGCATCTGTTTTCGTCTGGTGTGTCTTTGCTGCCTTTGTTCTCTGGTATTTCTGACTCTTTTCATGGACACCTGAAACTCCTCCTCAGAAGAGCCATGAGAATTCCTCAGGCGACCCATGCCTGCCTTGTGCTTTTTGGCGAATACTGACACATGCCTCATTTTGGAAAAATCCTATTGTTGCAGCTGCCCAATTTTGAAGTGGAATTTAATGGCTCCTAGAAATTCTTGCAGTTATCATAATTTTAGCAGTAGTCCCTCCTATAATAAGATGTCTTTCCCTATTTTCAAATCCCACCTACTCTTATATGAGCGAATTTGAATAAAGTGGCTGAGTGCCAAGGGTTACAGGCATTACTTTGTGTATTTTATAGACAGCAGTGCACAGTTCAGTGCTGAGGCAGTCATTTTTGGATAACCCCTCAACTGGATTGTTTAATCACTGCAGTGTGCCCTATATTCCACTGACACAAAATGGGACTGCAAGGTTTGCCATCTGTTGCTCTGTCAGCATCTCAAAGAAGCCAGAAACTAGAAACAGAAAACTATTGGGAAAAAATATTTTTCCTACATTAAAACAGATGCAATTCAGATTGCATGTTGAGATAAAAATGAAATTTTGATGAATGTTTTGAAAAATCTGAAGATTAGGTATAAAATATTGAAATTTCTCCTCATTTCCTTCCTCTCAAAATACTGAAAAGGCCACAAAGGTGGGCCTTGGGTCAGTGTACTGTTTTGGGGAATAAAATGCCAGGGCAATTCACAGGGCATTTAAGTGAAGCTTTTTGGCTCCCACATTGCATTCCACTGAAGGCAGTGAGCTGTGGGGAGCATACCAGGTAATTCATACTCAAAAGAATTCAGAAATGAGGCAGAAAACCCTATTTTTCTGAAGAGCAGAAGTTCTAATCCTAAAATAAAAGAAGTATGGTGGTGATCAGGTTTCTACGGATGTCAGTGGTTTTGAATTAAGCACTTGGTGGTCGATATTAAAATGTACTCAAAGAGATGGAAATAATTGTTTTAAAATCTGAGATGGTTATGCTGCAAGAGTATTTCTCTTACAAGCCTCTGTGTTTATGCATTTCTGAATGTGTGAAGGAAAGTTCTCCTTTCATATCTGAACTTTACAAGCTTGGCACTTGTGCTGATGAAGTCTTGACTTCACATTTGCAGGCAGTGCTACTGAAATGAGTGGATCCCCTTCTGGGCGTGGAGATATATTGCATTGGACCCTGTCAAAATATCTGTAGTAGATGGCGCTCCAGATGTACCAGCATTGTCTAAATCTGTCCTTTCCACATCCAGTGTCCTCTCTGCTGCAAATTCAAAAGTATGTATCTATTTATTTATTTGCTTTGCACCCTGGGTGCACACATGGCTGATATTATCTTTATTGTTTTAAATTGTGAATCGCATTTTGTATTTCCTGTCTTTCTCCTATCTCAACTTTCGTTCTGGGAAATTACTCATTCCATTGAGATTAATGTCAAGAAGAAAAAGTAGCTCAACAGTATATGACTCTATATAAGGGACTTCAAAATTTTCACTGATCTGTTTTCATATTAGTCCAAAAACTTTAGAATGAAGCTTTACAGACCATAAAGATTGAATTTTATGGCCCTGGGGTGAGAGCAGATGAGATCTCTGATCCCTGCTAGTATAAGCTGAAGAAAATTCCTTTCTGATCCCAAATCTAACACAACTGCACTCTGAGCAGATTAGTAAGATGTACTGCAGGATTTACATGCCAGTGCTGCTTTATCCCTTGGAGTGAGGGGAGAAAATCTGACACACCAAGCCCTGTTCGTGGCATTTTCACTCCATGCTGTACAGTGCTCAGTGTCATGGATACTGGTCTACGTCTGGGCCTCCTTAAAAAGTGTCTCAGTCATTGTGCACCACAAAAATACCTTCCTGAGCCCTACAGGAGGCCAGCAGAGGCCCTGAACCTTGAGCTCTATTTTAAACCACTGTTTTAGTATAGCACTGGGGATGCCAGGAACAGGCTAAACATGTCCAAGCTGGGCACAGGGAGGGGGTCTGTAACAGAGGGAGCCTGGCCACATGGAGAAGAGGCTATGGGTGAGCACCCTGGCCCTTCAGCCCTCACCACCCTCCACAGAGTAGATTAGCCTCCTCCCCTGGAGCAGTGTCTGATCTCATGTTCAACCCTGCCAGGGTGAAATCCCACTGGAGATGCCCTTGGGCATCTGGAACAGGCAGAAGGCTGGCCCATCTCTGGTCACTGGGGCTGCAGGACACCAGTATCCTCCATACCAGCATCTGGAGATGCCATGGGGCATCTCAAAATACCACATGCTACCCGTGTTTGGGGATCTGATTTATGTACTTGGCAATAAGTTCCTTGTTTCCCTTACAGGCTGTTTCGAAGTATAAATAGTCTCATATATCTAAGCTAAATTCTCAGACCTTAAGTCTTTTCCAGCATGAGTAAACCTGTGCTTTCTTTCTCCTCAGACTATCATAAATCTTTTATATGTTTGTCAAGTCTCTTTGAGAAGCTGGATAAGTTCAAAACATTTTTGTGACCTTCTTCTGCTCCCTCCTCTTGTATTCCCACATACTTCTAAATGTACAAACACAGAGAAAGAAAGAATTTCTTTGTAGCAGCTTTACTGAGACTGTGCATGGGAGCAGCTTTGCTTTGCTACCTCTCTTCATTATTTCTCTTCATATTTAGCAAAGGGTAACAATAGCCTTTACTAGCACTATTGGCAGTTACTTTCAAGAATACATGAGTCACAGCTGGTATCACAAGTGCGACTCTCCCAGTCCATGGCTACCATCTGCGTCCCCAAATCCTAGGTGGAGGTCGGATGGTCACCATCTGACCTTGCAATTCAGATCACTCTGCCTCCACAGTCTGCTATTCTATTTCTGTTTCTACAGTGAATATCACCAGCAAACGTTTCATGTTTCTAAATGATTGATAAACTATTAGTGTTGGTTCAGGGACTGGTCCCTATGGACCAGGCTGAATGGCCTCAGTGGCAGATACAACTCCATTAAGACATGATGAGATTCACCAATGCGGCAATTTTTAGTGATTTTAATATGTACTCTGTTATTTCTGCATAAAATATTTTTAACCAAAATATCACCTTGTACTGGTTTGGCTGAAAATGAGTTAATTTTCTTCATGCAGTTAGAAACCTTCCTTTTTCATAGCTAGCACAGCCATTTTTTTGGACTTAGTTTGAGAACAAGAGATAACACCCCAGCACAGAGCTAATGTTTTTAATTGCTCTGGTCTGAGAGCCAAGGCCCCTGAGCTCTGCCCACAGGTGTGAGGCGGCTGGGAAGGGGGGCATGGATGGGGCAGAGCTTGACTGACATCCAGACTGATCAATAAGAGTATTCCATCATATCAGTGTCATGCTTCATATGTAAGGAGAGTTCGGATCTTCCGGTCACTCTCGGGTGTTTCTCAGTCTTGTTCTGGGTCTTGGGCACTTTCTCTCACATGCCTTTTTTCTTTGCTCTTTTTGTCAGAGCCAGGGGAGTTTTGGTTTGGGATGTTTAGTTCGGCTTTTTGCCATTTTGCAGAGGCCTCTGGGCTTTTCTGTCTTTTTTCTGGCTGCTTGGTGTGGCTGGAGTTCATGAGGAACTGCCTTGAGTATCTTTTATTTTATATTCTATTTCTATTATATATATTTATTAGTAGTGTATTAGTATTTTGCTATTTTATTAAACTGTGTTTATCTCAACCCAAGTTTCTCCCTTCACTTTCAATTCTCTCCCATATTGGGGTGGAAGAGGGAAGGGCGAGTGAGCTGCTGCTCCTAAATCAAATGCCTCGCGGAAATCCAAATAGACTATATCAATATGCATGACCTTATCAACTATGCCTGAGGTTCCCTTGAAAAAAGGTAATATTTAATGCTTTGATTTTGTGGCATATGGGACAGCATGAGTGCCATTTCATCAAGCATATGATGTACAGCCTGAGACACTCATAGTTAATGGTGTGTGAAGCTAATGCACTGCTCTTAAAACTTTGTTTTAACCCTGACTAAAGAGCAATATTAATGCTTTGATGAATGACTGGAAGTAACTGTGTTTCTGCTTTGGCTGAAATTATCTTAGCATGCTATGATTTGCATTTTGGAAGGGCAATAGATGAAAACAGGCCAGTCATTTACAAATTAAGTTGGGTTTTAAATCAAAAAAGGCTGAGCTGAAAACAAGACTGTGACATGTCGGGTCTGGCCAGCTTTGCTAATACATGGTCAAGCATTTGTATTTAGGGCTGGCTGGCATTTTTTCCCCTTTTAAGTGATGATGATTCCATAGGGAACATTTAGAGAATTATTCTTCATTGTACCTGTTTTCTTGTATCTGATTTCTATTTTTATTGCTAGCTGTTCTCTAGCAAGGTGTTAGCTTGGAGGAAATTTGGCTAATATTGCAGTTCTTTAGGTATCAATGCCAAATGCTTTAATAAAGTGTACAGCAGGCTTTAGCATAGATTAGTGAGCCAAATTCCACTTGTATAAAGCTGTCTCCCAGAGGCCTGCAGTCTGGACCATTATCCAATTGTCAATTAAAATTCCAGCAAGCCAGTAGACTCTTATTCTTAGTTCTGTGGCTGTAATATATAATTTTGTATTGTGGCAGGTGCACTGCCCGCCCTCCACCCCCTGAAAACAATAGAAATTTCTAGGCTGATGGACCACTATGGTCATACACATGCCCCTTGCTCAACAGACAGTGCCCTTGACCAACGAAACATCTCATCCAAGAGAAGTTTCTGGACCGCTACCATAAATGACCACAGTTCACATTCAACTAGGGTATAAATGGAGCCCACCAGAGACCCCCTTTGAGTTGGTCTTCCTTGGAGTGATGGGTCTGCAGTTGAGGAGCCTCCTCCTTAGACTGGCCATCTAAGGAATATTCCTAGGGGACTGAGACACCTTACCGACCTGGTAAGTGATCTGGATACCATTGAGAGTCCTCACTTTGTAACAGAGTGCGAATATGCACATTTTTGAATCATCACTCTAGAGTTCTGGGATCTGATCCCATGAGTTTGAATCAGCTGTGTAGTAAATGAGCTCCTAACTGATATCCCAACCTGTGTTTTATAAAGTTGTTGGAGTACTGAATAATTTTGGAAAAACCCTTTTCTAGTTTGTTTTCCACTAAACGGTTCTGGTTAGAATAAAGTCTGTTTGACTGTCTAAATTAACTTTTGAGGTGCCTCCATGACATGTGTATTTTGAGGGGTCTTTTTGAAATTAGAACAAGCTTTATCCTAAGGAGATCTGAAGATTGTAGCCCCAAGATGTAAAACAGATGATGTCTTAGTTTTTGTTATTCTATTACCATCTATTTTTATCCCAGACATAATTTGCATAGAGACAATGTAAGTGAACCAAAGTAGGATCGAAAAGGAGTCAAATGGAAGGTAATTGAGTTGGTGAGACTACAAATCTATTTATCAAGTGTTTTCATTTTAAATGGTCCTCTAGCACACTTTTTGTTTCTTTCTTATGCCTGTTTCTGTAGAGTGGCATTTAATCAGGCACAGCAAAACTTGGAGTAAGTACGATCCCATTTCTCTTCATCTTCGAGATGGAGAAGGTCAGCTAGGAGAGCTATTGCTAAAAATTGATTCATAGCTTGAGGAACTGCATCCCCTGGCAGCCAAACAGCCTGCCCATCCCGTGTGCAGAGTTGCAACACTCCAGCCATCAAGACACTAGGAAACTACTGTAGAGTTACAGTAGACTGCAACAGGAAGATTATAGTCACTGAAAGTTAGAGGCTGAAATAAAAGACTGAGGGTTTTTTTGCTTTTGTTTATCCAATACTATTAAAATAAGTTGGCAGGTTAGCTCATTCTTTCAAAGACATTTAAATACTTAACAAAGACTTGAAATTCTGCAGAAAGCATTTATCAACACCTTTACTAAGTGATTATTTGCCCAATCTTTTGCTGGATTTTGTTGCTGCATTCCTTGCAATCACTCAGTAGTTTCACAGCAAGAAACCACCGAATTGTTGCATGTGAAGGCTAAGACAGCGATTCCTCTGTGCCTACAGACCGCACAGGGAATGCTTTCACTTAAATCTCCTGTGAGGTCTCTGGAAAACCCCACATTCAGTAGGCCAGCTCTGCAGTTTTGTGCCTTGATAATGCTAGAGAGGATGACACTGCTTCCTCACCCATGGGGTTTTTCATAGCCTATCGCTCATGCCAGTGGCTCTGTCCCAGAGAGATTTACTTGCTTAACTGGTAGTAAAATCATATGGGAGTTAGAAACCAGAGAGGAGCAATTGAAGACACTACCCTGCTTCCCCAGCTGTAACAAAAGGGATTAACCAGAGAAATGTGGCAGACGGCTTATTTAACAGCTTGAGCAAGTTCACAAAGCTTTCCTCAGCATCCCAGCTTGACCAGCTCCAGTCCTGGCTAACGGAAGCAGAGTGTCAGATGATGAATATGGCAAAACATTGCATAGTTTGCCTTGGGCCGAGTGTTTCCTGGATGTGATTATGTGTCTGTGGGAAACAGGTTCCTTCAGGCTTCCTGGCCAATTATGGGAGAACACTGATGGGATGTTGAATGTTATTTTTACCAAGAGGTTGCTGGTTCAAATATCATCCCAGGTGGCTCGTAACTAAATATTGTTACCATTTGGTTAGAGCTCTTTGATATCAATTAGCCAGTGAAAGAGGAACCTGTGGTTTTACCTTGATTCTTAGTAGATAGATATCCACATCATTACAAGTCAGCCCTGCTCAGCTCACCTGTTGTTGTGGGAAACCCCAGGTGAGGTAATCGTGCTGGAATGGACAGTGAGGCATTTGGGAAAGGAGCTTACCAGAATCCTGGGGGAAGTCTTTTGATATCAGAATTACTGAATGTTGCTGTACTCTTTGTGGTAGAACACTTGACTTTCCATGACTTGACTTGACTTTCCATGCTTTCATGTCTGATCAATCCTCTTTACTTACTTGTTCCTAATTAAGAAAGGAAAGGAAGCACAATTGAGGTAAAAGATTGATTAATCTTTCACTAAAAGACAAATCCTTCACCAGTATAAATTGTCGTGGCTCTAATGGCTTAAGGGGAGTGTCAGTCATCTGAAAGTCTTCCCTGTCCATTTGGACAAGTTAAACCCACAAGCCTGTTGCAGTCCACAATAATGATTACCATGCAAAAGAAAATATTATAGGAGGTTTTTGAAGACATACTGAAGAGTTTGCATATTTAGTAGTTGATGCAAACTCACAAGAGCTACAAAAGTACTAAAAGAAAAAGTGAGGTATGACTCACACAAAATATAAGTTACATTGGTTGCTTTGAAGTGTTGAGCTTGGTTAAACAAAACCGTGGAGAAAGAGGAAGGAAAAATAACTCCTTATCTGTGACTGGGTACTTCCAAGGGGTTGGTCTTGCCAGAGGTGCTAATGTTGCTGCTGGGAGAAGGACACTGGGGAGTCCCCCTGGACCATTAGAAGAGACCTAAGCAGCTCCTACCTGCAGCTGTTCAGACTTCTTCCAACGGCCCTGGGGAATGGTGTATATGAAAGAAAAGTGCCTTTTTATTTTTTTTTTTCCTTCCCCACAGACATGCTCAGAGAAATACAAGTTATTGATAAGAGAAACACAAAGGAACCTAGGAAAACTAGGAAAATTGGAATAACAATGACTGCATAATCTATGTATTCTTGCTTATATCTCAGTGAGGAGCTGTCTGAACTCTTGGCTGTTGATCTTGACAGAGTAAGGAGTAGTAAAGAACAAAAAGTCCTGGTACCCAGTTACTTCCTGTCCTAAAAAGAGCCTGTACAAAGAATTTGTCTGGTAAACAATACTGTTGTTTGAGCATTAACTATTAGACTGATAAACTGTTTGATATATAATTCAATGAGAGCTGTGAAAAATCAAATGTCTCTTTCCATATTAATTATTTATGTTATTCATAGCCCATTATACGTGTTATTCAAAGAAGATAAAGCAATTTGATGAGTGATAGTTTTAGTATAGACATTCCTTTGATGGAGCTGAATCCATAAACTGAACCAAGCATTAGTCAGGGTTTGCTGATATTAATGAATAGGGGTAAAGTATATATGAATAAACTCATGAACAGCAGCTTGATTAGACACATGAGGCAAATTTACAGGACCAATTTGTATTTTGTAAGGAACCTTGAATTAGATAATACATGTTCTTTTTGATCTACCATGTATCGTGGACATGGACTGAGCTGTACCAGACCTGAAGACTATTGAGGGAAATGTTTTACCATTTGAACACAGGCTTTCATGTAAATATCACAGCTGACCTTGACACTTGGTTTACAGCTGGGGCAAAAATCTTAAGCTATTTGTCTTCTCCAGAGGTGAAGAAGAAATTGAAATTCAACTCAAATTGTAAAGGTCAGGTATAACTTTCAAATCACAGCAGCTCACAAAATTGCCAAGCAATCAAACAAGATAGAATATCTAGTGTTTAAAAGACATCATTTATTGACAGGCATTGAAGGGTCAATGCAAAGCTGAGGGTATGCCTGCAGGAGGGTACACCTGCAGGAAGGTACACCTGCAAGAGAGTGCCTTAAAACTCCATTAAGCATCTTTTCCCTGTATTCAGACATCAAAAAACTGAGCACATTCTGTGGACACAGGAATGGCTGGAGATGACTCCGTTGCTGATGTTTTTTTCTCTGCCCCAGCTACTTGTTAAAAGAGTCACATTTCCATATGTTTGCAAAGCAAATGAACAGGGCATTCCCAATGGTGTAGCTGCCCCCGATCGAATCTCCCATGACTAGAAAATGTTTGCATGGAGGCATGAAGGCTAGCATCTACCTCCAGGTGGATGAGGAGGGATGGCTGGTGTGGTGAGGAATGGTGCCAGGTCCCTACAGGACGTGTGGGCAGGGCATGTCTCAGGCAGCCTTTGTTGGCAAGGCAAGACATGAGCTTGCTGCTGCCTCCAGCAGCTTAGTCATCTGGGCTGGAGCAGTGAATGTCCCTTGTACCACTCTTGTGTTTTGCAAAGGTGAACCTAGTTTTCTGGTTTTATTGAGATTTAAAGCTGCCATACAGGGAGAACAAGACATTCATCTATTCAATCCAAAGCCATCAGGAGTTAGCCCAGGGAGAAAATTTTGCGGGGATTCTCCCAGCATTTTTAATATTGCCCAAGTTATAATAAAAAACTCAAGTAGGATCGTGGACATCAAAATTCACTGCTTATTTTCACATGGTTGTACAGAGACATTGGAAACTGGATTAGTTTGACAAAAATGTAGGACAGTTACATAAATCACCAGAATTTCAGTAATAAAATCAAGCAAAGTTGTGAGGCAGATACCATCAGCTCCCTTTTAAGGAAGTTTAACGGACCAGATAGGATTTTTCGATCCCTTTATGTTTTTTCTGAACGCTGAGTAAACATCTGAGCTCTAGAATGTATGCAGGCTGTTTGAGAGATCAATGTGGAAAATATCAGTCTCATTTACATACATCCGGAAATAATTATTGTGCACTTAGTACTGGTTATAAATATTGTCCTAACTCCAACCACAGTGACACAGGAGGCATGGGAGCTCATCAGCATTTCCCTTTTAGAGAGACAGGTTCAAATCTTGCTTTCCAGTAGGAATGCAAATGGTTTTTTTGATTTCTGCTTATTTACTGTTTGCTTGAAGAGTCTCAAAAACCTGGTCAGTCTCTGTTCTTACAGTCAGACTTCTGTGATCATGGGCCTTGAGAATGTCTTATTTTGGTATTTTGGGAGGTACAACCTGTGTCCTTTCTTGCAGTTTTTCATTTCAGCCTCGCAGCCCCTCCGTCCATCACTCCAGCATACCAGCACCCTGCTGCATGCAAAGGGAGAGTGCGCAGGGCTGGCTGACCAGCCGCCCTCAGCTCAAAGCCACGGCAGGAGGCTGCTCTGAGGGCTGAGGCCATTTCCATAGTGACTGAATCAGTGACCTGAGTGCTGTGATTCAGACATTCCCAACAAAGCCTAAGTCCACGGCCCTTCTGCTATGTGCCCCTGGGGAGCTAACGGAGGAGCACCTGGGGAAGGTGTGTTGGTGGCTGACGGTGACCTCGAGGCATGGGTGGCAGCACCCAGAGAGGAGACCCTGACAAGAGGCTTAACTGGGGTAGTGAGCAAACATCGGGAGAAAAAAAAGGGAGGCTGCATTTTGACCACACAGGTTGGCTTGGGACCACTCAATGGCAGGCTATTTTTGCATTAGACTACTGATGAAGTGGGCACAGGGTCATCTGTAACTCTTGCAATATTTTTGGACAATGAAAGGTAATGCTGGCAGCAAATTTCAAAAATTGATAAGAAAAACACTTGTTAGACAGTCATTCAAGTCTAAGTATATACTTACATGCAAACAGCACAATAAGTGAAAGCTTCATATTGATTATACTGTAGGTGGTTTAGAACAAGGGTATGTTCTGTATTTCAGCTGCACTTGACATGACAAATCTTCCTCTTGTTTTCAAATGCAGCACTGGCAAGGTCATGCTTTGAGATCATTTGCTTCCCTCAAGAAGCAAAAGCAACTCCTGTGGAGGTTTCTTGATCCTGCTGCAATCCATCAAAAACAACAGATATGCCCATGGTCTTTCAGGAAGAGACATGAATGTTTTCCCCTCAAGGCATCTGAAAGCTTGGTTCAAATTTTAAATGAGCAGAATGCTAGCTCATGAGACAAAATAAAACACCGAGAAAGACACATGAAGGGGTTAAATGGCAGGGTCAGAAGTAAGATGAGAGCCAATGTATTGATTTAATTATAACAAAATGACGGGTTTCACAGAAAGGATTAATTACTCTGAATTTCAGAATCTTGGACAATAAGGCTTGACTTTAATCTCAGCTGCAAAATTAAGATATAAATTAATACATTCCCCTCCCTCTACCCCCAGAGTTGTTGAATTTAGTCTGGGTTTTGATTTATCCTGTAGTAAGAATGGAATCTAGTATCGAAATTTGGATCCTGACCCAAATATGATGCAGAACTGTACCATATTGGAAAGTATGAGATTGAGATATTCTGGCCTCATATTCTGTGGTCAGGTTTTCTATTACATGTAAAAAATGGGAACAGATCCTTCTGTGTGCCGCTGTTAATACCACACAAGGGAAGAGAGTGGTCATTTGATCATGTATGGGCAACCTCAACTGTCTGTGCTGCAAAATCCCCACGCTGGCCTCGCAGCCTGTTGCAGTCTATTACATCAAATTTCACCTTGTCATACTTACAGAAAACCACATGTACCAACAAATCAGGTCTTGCATTTGGGGATGCTCGTTATGCATATCTTCTGTGTTGTCATGTCCCCATTTTGTTCTTTCAGTTGTTCAAAACTGGGGAAAGAAAGTGGCCTGGACCAAATAGAGTGTTTTTTGCATAATGGAGTAATTTGACCCTGATATGAGCCTAAACCATGTGTCCCACTCCTTCCCTTCCCATGACCTGTACCAAACCTACCCCTCTGCGCTGTGTGAAGTTCAGCATGTGTTGCTCCAGACTGTGGAGCAGTTTGGTGAATGTAAGACCAGGTTCCTTTCAGAGGAAACCGGATTGGAGGCTCTGCTCCAGGTGGACATTTGTAACCTTCCATCCCTCAGGAGAACATTAGAGTCTGATGCAATCTTTGGTCCAACCAGACACATACTGGGAATATTTGGCTCAGGAAACCAGTTTACAGTAAAACTCTTGAACTGCATACATCATAGCTCCAGCTGCTTCCCTCTACTGATCTGTTCCTCGTGGATGAAATTGCTTGCTAATGTAGATTTACCACTGAAGCCTTAAAAGTGCAATCACTTCTGATTTTGTGAATGCTCAACCAAGCAATCTGCTGCAAAATCATATCATGGAAGTGGATCGTCTAATTGTTCTTGCCAAAATACAGTGCATGGCAAATATTTTCCTTCATGTGGCTGTGCTTCTGTGGCCAAACTGTTGAGTACAGGGAGGCCATAGTGGAGAGACCAGCAAGAGACAAAACAGCAGTTCTGTGCAAAAATGAGCACTGTGAGTGATCTGCAACTGTCTGCAGGGCAAAGAGATCAAATGCTGTGCAGGAAGCAGAGTTGTGCAAATGCAGATAGGATACAGAAATGAAACTGTAGGATTTTGGCAGAGGATTTCCTGAAACTGGGCTCTGCAGCTTGGGTAACACTCCAAAGAGGCTACAGATATGTAGCGAGGAAGTTGTTTTCACATCCAACAGTTTAGCAGAGATTATGGTCTTCTGCTGTAATTGCCTCAGGATGTGGCTACGTGTATTTGCAGTGTGGACAAAAGCATGGCATGAACATGGACCTTTCAGGTATGTGCAGAGGCAAAATTTAGGGCATCTTTTCCTTTTGCAGACTGAATAGGCTTTTCAGTCTCCTCCTGTGGGGCCATACTTCACCACATCCCCAGTGATATTCTAAGTGCTATAATTATGCACACACACAACACATAATAGCAAATCTCATGAAACTTAGTTTCAAGTGACGTTTGTCCTCAGGGTGCAGGTTTCCCAGTTCCTGGGACAAACATAGCTTTGGGCAATTTTTTTTGCAGTGCTTTATGGATAAGATCATAAATGGTAATTATGAGATTAATCTAAAGCCTTTTTCTCATGAGTAAAGAACAAACTTACTGGGACTATGGTCAGCCTGTATGAGGACATCTCTACTGGTCATTTAACAGTAGCAATTCATGTCAAATATGTGGTTGTTTATCTAGCAGGGGAAGATTTTACATCAAATGCTCTTTCATGTATGCGTATGCACGTGGATGGTGTTTATTCATCTCCTCCAACAAATGCATATGAAGAAATGGTTGTTGAAGCTTTCTTTGCTAAGTCTCAATTTTTCCCTTTTAATTTTCAGATTGAGAAGATCTGGTAACTGTGCTTTCTCCAATAGAAATAGGTCCTGGCAACAACATGTATGAGGTGAATTATTTGTTAATCTGAAGGAACAAAGAGAGCAAGGGGAATGTGATGGAGCCACAGAGAGAAATGACATGAGGGCCAGGATTTCACCACTAGAGAGTGGAATTCTACTACACAATTTGACCTTTCTGCTCCCAGAGAAACTGATTTGAGGTGGGGAAAGTATGTAACAGCCCAAGCAGCTTTGCCTGAAGTACACTCTTTAGGTCTTTAATCAAAAGGCACATCAAGGAGGTACTGTATCCTTGGAAGATAAATGCATTACTTCCTCTGTGCGTTACTTAGCATGAGTTTCAGGAGGCATTTTGTGAAGTAAGATGTATGCAAATTGGAATAAGAGCTTATATAAAACTTATCCTTGAGACAGATGGTTATGTATTCAAATTTAAATTTCAAGCACTTTAATAGTATAAAAGAAGCCAGCTGAAATGCATTTATATGTATTTTTTAATTTTGTTTTCAACTATGTGTGTTCTATCACTATGCGTGTTCTATCACTATGCATTTCCCTTGGGCGGATACTTCAATTTTTAACTTAAAGATGGTTCTTTGAAAAAAATCTGCCTTTGCTTCTGCTGGTGTGGCTCCTAAACTGCACTGCCAAAGTCACTGCTGTGCCATGGCATAATGATAAGCAAACCAGGCATCTAATGGTTAGAGAAATGGGGGAAACCAATCTCTCATTCATACACTATGTCACTTCTGTTTATGTATGTGCATCTTTGTCATGAGGTTCACATGGGGATTCTTCACTTGCCCACTGCAATCTGCCCGTGGCGGCATTCATATGTAGCTTTAGGTCTCTTTCAGTGGTCACACACTCAGGCCTGTCGTACCTCACTTGCTATGCCTGGGACTTCTCTGTATTGCTGCAGCCTCGCTTCTCCTTGCTGAACAGAGGGTTGAAGCTGCAGCTGGCAACAAGAAGCAATGGGCATCTGCAGGGCCTGCTGGGGGGCGTGAGCCCTGAGGGCGCTCTGGGAGCCCATGGCGTGGGTCTAGTCACTGATGGGCAATGGTGGAGAAAGTAAAGGGTCTCAGGTCTCTCCTGCTGTAGTAGGTGATGTGAGGAGCCTGTGAAATGCAGAGTCACTGCTCTCAGGGGCTACAGAGAGGAAAAAATGCAGCTTGGTATCATGCACATGGACAGCCTTTGTAGCCTTTGTTGAAACCAATCTCCAGCTGACCTGAGATCACCAGAAGGAACATTAAGCCTGGGGAAGAATAAGGCTATTAAGTATACTCCAGGGATGTACTGTTAGGGATTGTTAATGGCTCTTCCGTATGTGCACAAGTGTGTATACAAAAAATACAGTGCTCGTACCTGGAATTTCACAGGTTTAGGAAAAGGCTAACTGAATTGTGTGTGCATAGTATCTGTTCCTTACCACTCATCTCCCATAAAGTATAGTGGGAAAGGGTTTATATAACAGGTTCCATCAAGCACTTAAATGGGAACCTGGGAAAGGGTCATCACAAACGCTGAAACCTGGGCCAGGCTGTAAATGTGGTTATATCTCTAACAACATCCTTGAAAATATGTCTCAGATCTGAAGCTGGTGAAAGACATTGATTTTGAATATTAATGCATTTATTTTAGCTGAGCTTACTACGGGATGAATCTGACCAAGTCTTTCTCTATTGGAATTTTAAAACTTTGCAGTGAATTGAGATATACTTAATCCAGAACATCCACTGATGTTTTAAAAGTTTTGTTCCCTTCTCCTTTCATAACAAAGCTGGTATAAACTTGGATCTCACATACAGTAAACGCAGCGATTAACTCAGTTATAGCATGTTCCAAAGGACATGCTGTTCCATGACTGACCATTAAAATACCACAAAGCATTTAAGAAAGAATGGATATTAAAAGTAAGTTTTATATAGTTTCATGGTAATTGTACAATAACAATTGACTTAAATATGTTTCCATTTAGAATATCTTCAAAAGGACTTGTTTAGTTCAGACATGCTGTGTTTACTCTATAATTTCTCCCAAATCACCGATTATTGTAAAAAGTAGCTAAATTGACATGGCAGTATTGTTCAAACACTTCAACAGAGCACCAAAATAGTTCAAAGCTTGTTGCTCAATATTTTTATCACAGCTGACATGCACACTAGAATGGGAAAAGGCTCCAGAAAGGCAGTAACATTATGATTTAAAATCGGTGCCACAGTTTTGCATTAGGCCATCTTCCAGAGTACGTTTTGCTCTTGCTGTTTTATTATAGAATTCAGGAGCTTATCGAGAGACAGCTAAACTTTGTACAAACAAAGGCAATGCCTTGGGATCTTCTCATGAACCTCATAGCAGCTGAGAATTGCGAGAATTCCTGTACTGGTAAAGGGTGGGGAGAATAATCAATATACAGAATTGTACTGTTAGCTCTTACTTCAGCCTTTTTAAAAAAATAATACAGAAATTGCTTCATCTTTGAGTCCACTTGCAACAAACAGCATTAAGGAATGGTAAGTATAAAGTAACGGAATGCAATGAGTATAAAGCAAGGCTCAATGATCTGGGGGGCTTGTGCAAAATGAGATTTGCAGGTTGAACATCACAACTTACACAACTATTTCAGTTACTTCTAGCTAACTGCAGCATGAAAGCCCCTTGAAAAGCTTTGCTGCCTCTCAGAGTGAGGTAACCGAGCCAGTACCTGTTATGTCTTCTGGGTATAGCCAGCAAAGATTGATGTTCAAAGCTATGTTTTCATTTAAGCGTAGTGCTGTTTTGCTCTAGTGTTTGTTTTCTGAATTAGGATCAACATATTGGTGAAAGTAGTACTTATCAGTAAAATTGTCCTCTCACTTTCTGGTGACCCAAGCTGACACTGTATCTCTGAGAGGACCTGCTTTCTCCACTGAGCTGGGAAGCAGCAACTGCGAGTGGTTTAGATAAGAGAGGTAATTCTCTGAAGCTGCAAATTGCCCCTTATTTCTGAATTGCTCTCTGGCAGGCCTAATCCCTTCCATGGTAGGGGGGCATGGCCTTATGAAGTGTATCTTTCTGAGCTCTCTCTTTGGTAAAGGAACAGAAATGAGCTCACCCAGAAGACAGCCAGGAGCACCTAAGGCTTGGTTTCTGTGCTGGATGGCCCTGCATCTGATTCCTGCAGCTATGGGAGGTGCTGTGGAGATCAGCCTTATCAAGCTGAAAATAAGGTTAGCAACTACAACCCCTTCATCTGCACATGCTTCAAATCCTATCTAGAACTACGTCTCTGAGTTTAGCTGAAGAAAGTAACAAGGTACCTCTGAAAAGCAACTTGAGGTGAGGATTGGACAACCTGGTCTTGGCTTCCCAACTGAGGAATGATGTGGATTAATACTTTCTGAAGCTTTGGCTGTCACCAAGTAGTGTAAGGTTGCAGCATGCAATAAAACTCTTGTACACTTTAAAAAAGTCAGACAAGACTAAATTATGGTGGTGTTCTGTGAATTATAAGTGCTGCAGCCACAGTTAGCTTCCAAGACATGGATCAAGCCAAATGACATCTGGACTCTGAGGTAACATTACATGAAAATGTGCTCAACTCAATGTTCTTGGAAGCTGTTACTCCATAAATGTTTAATAATGCACAGTAACTGCAGATACCTGCCAGCTGGGATGTGAATGCTTTTGTTCATATGCAACTACTTACTTTGCAAGATTGAGACAATGCTAGGAAGACAACGGTGCTTGAACTGAGAATTATTTATGGATGTTTCTCCTTGACTCCTACTCCCACACATGACTTTTGGCTGTCTTTCCTCAAGTCTGCATGAAAAACTGCACTTTCCAAAAGAGTTGAGTATAACTGTGTAGTCATGTGCAAATGCACCGGGATGGTTGTTCAGAAAAACATGTGCATATGTTCTGAGACAGCAGGAAGGAGAAGCAGGAGCAACATTGGTTTAGCAGTTGCTACTGCAGTCCCAGCTTCTCGCCAGAAGGAAGTTTTGGTTTAGGGGAGCTCTGAGGTAGGAGTTCAATTCTTCTGTTCCAAAGCTGTCTCTTGTTTAAAGCACGTTTACTCAGGGTTTTCCAGAGAGGGCCACAGCTTTGCTTTTACATGGGATGTTGGATTTCGGCTGATGTGCTTCAACTGATTGTGATGGGGTTTTGTATGCAGAAACTTATTACAGCTCATACAGGAGGCTTGCAACCTACTCAAGAGAGTGAGCTACTGTTACTCGGTGAAGTTCTCCATTCCCACCCCGTAGTGGTCAAACAGCCAAATCAGATGATTTCTGCCAAAATTTCTTTTCTTGATTTCTTTTTCAGCTTGGAAAAAGGAAGCAATGATTACATGGTGATTTTAAGCCCTTTTGAGTTCTCTGTAGCTCCCTGGCCTTGGCCACAGGCTCTGTGTAAAACACGGACATCTTGGCTCAGTTTTTCCAGGCAGTACATCTTTCCCTTGGACAAAGTCTACCACTCTTTGCATCTAGGTTTGTCCCACGCCACCTTTGCCATGCAGAAGACAGCTCATTTCCCCTAGCTGATGCTCACCCCACCTCTGCTTTATACAGGGACAAAGTAAGAATTAGTCAGCTTAGGAAAATCACTGGAGGGAGTTGTTGATGAGAAAAAAAGACCATGTTTTGGCTCTCTTAGAAGCATCTAGTATTCCCCACATCAGCCTGTGCATCAGCACAACTCAGGTCAACACTTTCATGCAGCTCTAGCTGCTTCACCCATTAGCGAAACACAAAGATCATCAAGAAAACTGTCTACTAAATGTCAGAGGGTTGTGGTGACTCAAACGAGAGCCTGTACTATCAATAATTGGTTTGGATGCAGAGGGTCTGAGGAGTTATAAATGGCCTTTGTTTCTTTATAGCAGCAGAAAAAAGGAAATTTGTGATACTTCAAGCGCTGGTGTGTGTGTGGTCTTTCCCTCGTGCAAGCTCACCCAAAAAGTCATTCCTATGTTCATAAGCAGTCTGCAGTTATTTTAACTTCTTTTTCTTGGCTGTAATTCTAATAGACCTTCTGCCCAGGTACCAAAGTGTGCCACACATGTGACTACTCAGACAGCAAATGTGGTTCATCTCAGACCACAGAGCCAAGACCACTCATGCTGTTTTTCACTCCTATCTCTAATACAGACAGCCTTTGCCTAACGTAACACACCTTTGCTGCAAAAAAACCTGACATACCTTCTATAAACAATAGTGATTTGCAATAAACTGTAAAGTGCAAAGCAACTGTCCTAATTAAAACACAGGAAAAAAGGGCTTTTAGATTTTTACATAGAATTATATGTACCCTGAGCCCTTGAATTAAATATTCCTTGGAAATTACTTGCTGTCTAATTGCAAGCAGCAGAACATACAATAATGATAAACTCTTGTTTTCTTACCATCTCCATAACTACATGGTAATAGGACCTTCTGCTTTGTTTTGCTCTGACAGCT
Organism: Caloenas nicobarica; assembly: GCF_036013445.1. NCBI lineage: Eukaryota > Metazoa > Chordata > Aves > Columbiformes > Columbidae > Caloenas > Caloenas nicobarica. The sequence goes on along the minus strand of NC_088248.1, from coordinate 51,268,496 downwards.
TCAAATAAAACAAATGCAGGTGCTTCCAAGCTTTATTTTCCTCTAATTTTATGCAGATTTTTATTACTGGATAGCACCACGGTGTTGTACTTTGTGTGTGAATGTTGAAAGTGGACAGTAAGTAAATGAAAGTAACAAGCCAAATCTAAAAGTACATTTTTGTTGCTTTCTGCATCTTTAAAAAATACTTAAGTTTTACACTAAAAACCATTATCATCCTTTCTGTTTTACTCTCTCTAGTTCTGGGGAGAGAGGGCAAATCAGACTCTGCATGAGACTCGTGAAACTTCTGAATTTGCCAAGAAGCTATTGCTATGGTTCTCAAATGATACAGGAGGAACCATCGACCCAATACGTTGCCACTGACATTGGTGAGGCTCTGAGTGCACCCACCACCATGCAGGTGGGCTCGGGAGACACTTGGTTTAACTTGCCATATGCAAGGAAAGAGCCTGTGATCAATACATCCAGAAGCTTTTTGAGTACCAGAGGTGTGAACCACTGCCAGTCCAGTTCCTCTTGCAAAGTTCTTGCAAGATAAATAAGAAAACATGTTCGTAAGGAAGGGAAAGAAATGGGCTTTTGGAGCTCAAGGCTGCTTGCCATTTTATTTGGCCTCTTTCCTTGATTTTCATTCCAGGTAACCAGTATAGAAGTGGGGCAATACTGTGACAGGCAGAAAATAAGCTTACCTTTCATAAGGCAGCCTGGTTCAATAAGACCATGTCAGTTTAAACCAGCAAAGAATTTTACATTTTTCTTCTCACTGATGCCATTATCAGCCCTCCAGAGCACTGCATTATTATTTTTTTTCAAATAAAGCACTGATCACTTTTGAAATGCTGCTGCAGTTTGTCAAAGCAATGAGGTTGGTTCTCATTTATGAAAAGAATTCTTTCTACAACTAGAGTAGTGCACAGGAAGCTTTCAGAAAGTAATAACTGAAGCCCAGTGCCTTTAATGTGCCTGTAGTGTTCTATGATGAGTATATATTACTGTCAGCAACTTTTATAGCCAACCTATCAGACAAAATGTTGCATGTAAACACACTAAAGCCTTTAAGGACAACGGAATAAATGGAAACTATGATGGTTATAGGCTTTGTAACAACTGTATCCCTAGCAATATTCTCCACCAGGCAGTCTATTTTTGTCTATTGATCAGAGATATATGTGCTAAAAATATTGACTCCTTTGATAAAAAGGCAAAAATCAATGAAGTTGAAGTCAGGGATAGTTTGATTTATATTAGAGTCTCAGCACATCGCAAGATGAGTTTTCTTCTACTGATTAGCACATCCGACTGAAATATTGGTGACTTTTGTGAGGAGAGAATTTATTGTTTTAATAATCATACTCAGTATTTAGTCTTCCTATGTCTCCAGGCTAATTTCAGATAAAACAATGTTGAGATATGAAAGATGTGGCTGCAGGCAGATGTGATTAGTTTTATACTTATTTTTCAAGTGGTACATTGTGGTATTAAACTTGCTAAACACCCTCGAGAACAGGAGACAGGGCAAAACAGCTTGTAAAACCACTCACATGCTTTCATGTAGCATTGTCAAAATTTCCAGCCATTGAACTCCTTGAAAATGATAAAATATTATTGGAAAATTATCTTCACAATTCTACAGACCTTCAGATAATATAAAGTACTATCTTCCTACTGTAGCATCAGTTTATACCACTTGAGGACATGTGCCCTGTGTTGTAAACCAAACCACCAGACTTCTCAAGCAGTTCAAGCAACTTGCTGCTTGGAGGTGGAATCTGAAGTAGTGGTCACAACATGAAGAGTCCGCGTCAAATTCAAGCTCTGTGTGTGTGCTCACTTATCAGAAAACCTGAAATCACTTAGTGTTTCTTATCTGGGTTTTTTCTCTTCTTTCTGAGCAATAATGTCAGCAACTAATTATTCCTGAAGAGAGATCCCTGGAGAGAAGTCTGACATCTGTGTCACGCAATGACTGCTCTATTAGGAGTCTACTGTTATATGCAGTCGATTGTCTGATCAGATTTCATGTCCCTCAAAAGCCAGACAACCCGCCATAGGATACTCTCAGGCAGTTAAATCACATTAAATATTCAAACATGGAACTTGACATCATCCATTTGGTCTATTAAAGACTCTCACTTATTGCTGCCAGAACTAACCACACAGCTTAAGACTATGACTTTTAAAATTACTCTATCTGCTTCTTATGGCCTCCATGATGTCCTAGAGAGAGTGCAGAGGAGGATGACAAAGCTGGTGAGGGGTCTGGAGCACAAGCCTTATGAGGAGCGGTTGAGGGAACTGGAGCTGTTTAGCTTGGAGAAAAGGAGGCTGAGGGGAGACCTTATCACTGTTTTGTACTGTATGAGAGAAGGGAAATAATAATTTATGGTAGAGAAATTAATGAAAAAAAAGATGAAGTCAAAACTCTCTTAATTTGTCAGTAAAATGTGAATTCATCAACCAAAATATTTTGTAGCAAGACCTCTTTGGTCTCGTACCAAATAACTGAGAATGCCAGAAAAGACAGAAGCATTGCATTGCCAGTTCTTGCAATGAACTCCAGCATAAAGAAATTAAATAATTTCCCTGTGGCCACACGCTGATTCCAATGGCAAAGATGAGGATTACAGCCATGTTTTGTGACTGTCAGTGCTGTCTTTCGATTGGTAAGGATGTCTTCTCTCTTTGTAAAATGCCACAGTGTTTTTTTCTCAAAGCGCTCAATTTTGCTCTAGTTCTGCTCCATCTGAAATCAGTTAATATTAAGCCCATTCTCCATACACAAAGTAATGATACCATACTGAAATAGTATTTTATTCTACCAGAAAGACTGGCACCACGCTAACAATGAAAGCCCTCTGCATTGTGGATTTATTTTCTCCTTAAAATATTTAGGAGTTATCTCTAGGTAAACACCTTTGGTGCTTCTTGGATCACAAATTCTTCCTGTGGCTTTCATCAGAAAGAAAACTTCATTCCTGTTTTGTCTGATTTCATGATCTTGTAGCCATCTTTATTGATTAAAGAAAAAAGATTGCTTCATGCTCATCCCATTGTCTGTTTTGAAGGCTCTTCTAAGTTTTTGCAAGGCTCTGCAAAAGAAACTTTTGTAGTTTGCCTACACATCATTCTTAAATTTAGTATCTCCTCTACCTTAATGTCCTGAGAAATTATTTCACATCAGAAATTATTCAGCTTTTTCTGTTATAATTTAGGCCATTTTCACTCTGTGATTTCAATAGGAGGGTTATATTAGTAAGAAAGCAGAGCAAATACCACAATATTACAGCTTTTGCTGGATCTATAATAGACGGTGTGGCAAATGCACTTCCCTCCACACCCCCAAGAGCAACAGAAACTTCTAGGCTGATTGACCATTATGGTCATGCTCATGCCCCTTGGTTGACAGACAGGGCTTTTGACCAATGAGATGCCTTAGTTGAGAGATGTTTCTGGACCATTACCATAAATGACCACAGCCCAGATTCAACTAGGTTATAAATGGAGCCTGCTAGAGATTGCCATTGAGTTTGTCTTCCTTGGAGCAGTGGGTCCGCGGTTGAAGACTCTCATTCTTAGACTGGCCATCTGAGGAATGTTCCTCAGGGACTGAGAACCTTGCTGACCTGGTAAGTGATCTGGATACCCTTGAGAGACCTCACTTTGTAACAGAATGGGAAGATGCACATTTTGAATCATCACTCCAGAGTTTTGGGACCTGATACTTTGAGTTTCAATCAGTTGTGTAGTAATTGAGCTCCTAAATTATATCTGAATCTGTATTCTATGATGTTGTTGGAGTACTGAGTAACTTTGGATAGACCCTATTTTTAGTTGGTTTTCTGCTAAACAGTTCTGGTTAGAATAAAGTCTGTTGGGCCCTTGTTGCCAGCCTAAATTGACTTTTGAGGTGCCTCTGTGACAGATGGCTAATGTGACATTGTGATAACTTTGAAGCAACATTGATGCTGAAGTTAAAAAATGCTGCTTTCCGGGGATGTGGACATAGAACATTTGTATACAAAATGATGCCGTGTCAGACAACGTGGTATTACACAATGATAGCGCAAAAAAAAAAAAAAAAGTTTAGGAAAACACAAACAATAAGGGTTTTTTTAAGGTGAGAAAAATTGATATGTTGTGTTTTTTTCAAAAAGTACTTGTCTGAAGAAAGATAGTTTTAAGACTTAAAGAAGGGAGTAGTATTGCTTATGTATTAATCACTGTCATGGTTCTAACCTCATGATAACTGAACCACTTTACTACTGCTTCATCTACATATTCTGACTAGGAACCAGTTTAGGATGAGCTCTGAGGTGACTTTGCCAATGTATCTGGGAGGAAGCTGAGGGTATCTACTGCTTAGAATGCTCCCCAAGGGACACTTACCTGCTCTGGAGTGGACCTTGCTAATTTCACTTGAGTTTTTCTTGAAAGGACTGTGACATCTGCCCTTGGAAATCTTTGACACTGGATGTGTGGGACTGAGTAACCTTAGAGTAAAAAGAACTCCAGCTGCCCGCAGGACACAAGAGGGATGGTGGCTACCAACTCCTGCAAGTAACCTGGAATTCACTGTGCTCTTCGGATTGCCCTATATCAGGGGTGTCAAACTCATTTTCACTGGGGGCCACATCAGCCTCATGGTTGCCTTCAAAGGGCTGAATGTAATTTTTAGGACTGTATAAATATTGGAGTAGTTACATTTATACTGCTCTAGAAGGTATGATGGGTGATGACCTGTGACCTTCATGGTCAGCTGTTCTCCCTGTTCTATAGGGTAACTGTGGTGAGACCAGAAGTCCTTCTATACAAATCAGTTTAGGAGGTTGCCTCCATGTCTGTGCTTCTACTTGAAATCAACTCAAGTCTTTATTTCATCACTTGGTAAGATGGTTTTTGTTTGATTTTTCTCTGGCTAATACAGCGTTGACTGATTGTTTTCCTCAAAGGGAAGGTGTCTGTAGTTTTGCACATATGCAAAGCCGAGGGTGATAAACAGAAAGAAAAATAGCACCGATGAGTTTATTCGGAGGGAGGCAGAAATCCTTCAGTTATACAAAACTTACTATTGGAATCAGATACTTAAAAAAATAGGTCAACTTGAGACCTTTTTAAGAAGAACCGTCTGGACACAGGTTACAGATAAGGCAGTAAAGCCAAGGGTAGACAGAGAAATATCTTTGGTCAATATAGTCACCACAAGGAAATGAATTGACCCAGGTTCCTTGCTTCTTCAAAAGTTCATCTCTGCCCTCTTTACCTTGACCCTCTGCAGCTTTCTCATCTCTCCCTTGTACCTCCAGCTCCATTCTTCTTTCTGCAAACCTCCCACCTTGCCCATCTGGCCTCTCCAGCCTGCCTCAGTGCTTGCCACACACCTAAGGAATCAGTGCAATGCATAATCTGCTCCTTTCCTCACTCTCTAACACTGCTCTGGAGATGCTGTTTCCTCTCCACCCGTTATCTTTTACATGTTCTTGACTGGTCCAGTGCACCTCAAGGAAACAAATCTCCTTCTCTTGATACTGGAATGATGCTTTTTTGGCGGAATACAAGTCTGATTAAAACCTTCTGACATGATTCAAAGTTACATGAGATATAAGAAATATCAAGATAGCTGATCTCACTTGTATCACTGCAAGAGTGGTAAAATATCTTGTATCATCCTGTCTACCTCCAACTATAAGCCATTATTTACAGATGTAATTCCATCTTAATTGCATTGATGTGCATTGTAATAGATATTTTCCTTTTTTTTTTTTCATATTTGGTTTTGCCTAAACTTTTCCAGACTTCAAGTTTTGCTCCACTTTTGCTTCTCTGAGTAATTTTGCTTTATTTTTTCTTTGCTTTTGAAGCTCTACTGCTAGTGCCTTGCTTCATTATCTGAACAAAAATGACCTTTGAGGAGGCAAACAATCTTGCAGTCTTTGCTTAGTAAAGAACTGATTCAAAAGTGGTATCCCACTTCCTCTGAAAATGTCTGGCTTTTTTCCTCTGCTAAGTTTTTGACAAAAGAAAGGAAACACTTTTTACCTTTCTAGCACTGTGCTGTGTCTGTGCTGTTCGTTGTTGCTGCATTCTATCTGAAGTACTCACCATTGCTGAGGAATTTTGTATTATGCATTGAAGAGAGAACCAGCAAAGACAGTAACAGCTTCAAATACATCAAGGTGGTGAAAAGGCACAGATGGAAATAATTACCACTTTATTTGTGTTATTAGGCCAGACTGACACAGCCTGTTTCAGGAAGCCATCTGTCTTCGATTAAAATTGAAAGGTTTCTTATGAAATAATGTATTTGCAGGGGCTTCACAGCTGCAGAACCAACCAAATCTTTTAACATCTGTTCAGTCCAAAGAGATCTGGACCTAAGATACCTTTGAAAGACTATTCTGGAAATAGTGCTTTACTTCAGGTATTCCTCTTCTGTGGTCTCAACTGTTAATAGCACTGGCAAGCACATAATCTGTCGCCTGGAAAGGTCAGGACAGAGGCTGATGTGACCCTGGCCAGCTGCCTGGAAAAATGGCCTTCTAAAGCAAGGCCAGAATGGATTGTGCTTTACTTTTTTTGGCTTTTGTTGTTCTAAATTTACTAATGGGATTATCAAATGAGACTGTGAAAGGAACAACCAGTGGAGAGAGTGAGTTTGTATGACCTGAGAAGGCCTGCTGTCCAAGCATCTCCAGGCTTTTTACCTTTTCAAGTCCCTTCTAGCTTTTCAGATCTATACAGTGTAAGAGCTTGAAATTTTTGTAGCTGTAAGAAGACTATGACTATGCACAGAGAAGGCATTATGTGATCACCGACACTGCTTAGTCACGGGTCTTGCTTTGCCACCAGGCAATGATAAACGGTCGTAACAGCCATAGCCTATGTTCAGTCAGTAATGAATGCATTTCAGACTACAACAGTTTTGTTCTTGTCAGGTTTCCACTGTGTGTGTTCACTGAAGGGAATGATGAGTTTACCCTTACTCGAGCATTTATTTAAAATGTGTTTGTATTTAGTAATCTCTTTGAAGCACAGGAAATGACTGGGTGGCCAAAAAAAAAAAAGAAATATTTATATAGCAGTGCAGAAACGTCATGGCATTGTGCACAGGGATAAAGATAATCTATCTGTGATCAACTGTCTTATTTAAAAGGCAAACAACATGGCTGCCTCCAGATAAGATTAATACGTCTGTGCAACTAGATCATGCATGCATGGTTGCTCCAGGATCAGGGCTTAACAAAGCTGCTGCGCCATGCATTTACACACAGACAATTAATCCAGCAGGTCCAGCACATGTCCAAATTGACAGGTATGCACAGATCAATGTTATGGACATGCAGAATACCACCAGCACATCTGGATCTGGGTCTTCTGCTAGCCAAAAAGGCCTGGTTGCTCTCACTGCAGGTTTTAGACCAGTCAGTGAGACCTACTCTGATGTGAAGACACTGTAGGTGTAGGCAGGCAGCTCTCCTTGGCATCAGGCTGGTGGGAGCAGCGGCAAAACCACCTCAGCCCCTTGGGACAGAACCTAGATTGCCATGGAAGATGGACCAAACTGTGTGGGGCAGTGGTAGAGTAGGACAGTCACATTTCACATTGCTCAGCAGGTGAAGGGGTTCTCCTACCAACCAAAGCCTCGCAGCAGCGGAAGTGGCCAACCTGTGTCTCCTGAGCTCTTTGTACCCTGCCTGTTTCTCCATTATTCCTTTCTTCTCCTTTCCAGGGAATGTATCAGGGACAGCTTGGCATTAGACCATCATCCTTGGGGCAGGACAACTAAGTTTGTGCTATGATGTTACAAATCTCTAAGTTGCCTGTTATATCATGTTCTTCTACTGTAGAGGTCTGGTCTCTGGTGTGACGCAGAGAAGTGGGAAAGGGCTCATTCTAGCAAGGCATGATCAACTTGATGTACATGAGCAGTCTTGTTAAAACCAGCAGACCTAACTGGACAGCAAAGACAAGCACATGCAGTAGAGACTACAGAATCTGAGACTGCCTTTTAAACAGATATTTAATTTAGGGATACTCAGTTTCTCAGTCAGAAGGGTTTCCTTCATCTCCAGGTGTGAGGTGGAAGGTCCTTTTAGCTCTTGTTCTGCAGCTGCAAGTCTTAGGTTAGTTTTGGGTCAAGTCCTCCTGCAAGAATAGTTCTGGGGTCATCTGGGCCTCTCACTCCACAGCTTCATGTGCTCTCCCTGACAGCTTGAAAACTCTGGTGTTGCTGACCTTCCAGCAGTCCCTCTGATGGGTTTGCTCTGCAGCCATGCCTGCAGATACGGACCCATAAACAGCTTGCCTGGGCAAGCTGGAATGACAGATAGTAGACTAGATCCCTGACAGTAATACAAAGAAAAATTGGTGTAATGGGTACATTCCCATCAAATACTTTGGCTCCAACAAGCCACATTGTCTGGTGATGATGTGTTCTGTTAGAATTCCTCCATTCCTAGCAAATGTGTCTCCCTCCAACCCTGAGTTATGACTGAAGACAGTAGATATGATTTCATCCAGAGATGTGATCAGCTAGAAAGTAAAATATCTAAATAAAGCCAGTCCAATTCCTCAAGAGTGAAAACATAGTGATAAAAGATACTTCGGCATTGGCTATCACTCATTCTGATGAGAGTCAGTGGTCCACATTACTTGACTTAAATGGACTTTGAGAGGGGCCATTAAAATTTAACCATCCTTAATTGGATTATCCTATCACATATAAATCAACTTTCCTTCACATTAATTTCATTGGTTTGTTTTCTGGTGTATGCTTCTAGATTTCTTTTTCCTTGTCTATTAACAAAGGAGAATAAATGGATTATTTGAACAGTTTCTGCCAGCTTCCCTATTGTAATGTATTCACCTTCACCCCACCAACTAGTAGTCAGGTAAACACAGGCAGATAAAGTCCAATCTTTGCCAGTATGGTCTGTTGTGTTACCTGAATTGATCTCAAATTTTGATATGCTGCATAACAGAACTAGACGGAAAATTGTCTTGGATGTTGTGTTTCCATTTCCTGGTAGTACATGTCTTTTAAATACAAAATATATACAATATATTAGCCATCCTTCTCCATTTAAATAATGAAATTTTGTTCTGTAATTCTGAAAACAAGATCAGACAATACCTTTTTTAATGGTGAAATGGTGTCTGTTTCTTGTGGATTACCTTCTTTTATGTAGGAATTGTGATTACTTCCTCCATTAGATTTGATCATGCTAATGCTGTTTAACATTACTAGTTAGATTTTTGTTTTTAATTTGAACAATTGTGTTATCCAGCTGGCATTTAAAAATCAAGTCTTACTTTCCTGATCCCATAATAGAGAAGGGGTTCAACTTCAAGGATAATTTTAGTACAAACATATCAATGGTGTTAAGGTTCTTGTGGGGAAAAGCAAGGATGACCACAGGAGAGGTAATAAGTTCATTAAGCTGCCAGAGAGCAAAACCCAGAGTAGGTTGCAAAGAATCAAGGATAGCCCTGATGATGGCTACTCTTAGTAGCAAAGAAAAGATGAGGAACAGTTAAAAGTGGATTTTCAAGGGGAAACCAAATCATGACACCCCTGTTAGAATAACGGTTTCATGTTTCAGCCTGTGTTCTGAGTTGCTACAAGTCGGGTATAGGGAACTGGGTAAGACGGATTAAACAGAAGATGCTTCTTACTTCAGCCATATCAGATATGGCCCAGACAATAGCTTGAAAGGATAGGCGTTTTAGATCAAAATCAAACACACGGTACATTAAAAACAAGGATGCATATAAAGCTATTCGTGAATTTGAGACATAATGTAGAAAATGCAGCAATAAACACTTTTTATATGGAGACATGAATATTTAAAAACGGGCCTAATATTTGGCAGCTTTGGCTGGAAGAGAAGTAATAAGGCAGGTAGACATGGTATGTATGATATACAATGCCTTTTTACAGTGCACCTTGTGACCCTACTATTTGGGCCTCCTGATTACTAACCACATAGCCCTGGCCAGACGTCTGGAAGCCATTCATGAAGAGCTAAGCAACATGATGGGGACTGCAGCTCCTGGTGTACAAAGGAAGATGATTTCAAGACTCTGTAAGGGAAGCAAAGTTGAAAGGAAGAATGAGTTCTTACTTAAGCTATGTTAGGTGTGGTATGTTTACTTTTGTTCACCAAAGCCTGGAGTGTGGTTTTATGCATCCAGGACATTGGATCAGGAACATTGTCCTTGGTCTCTTGGGAAACAGGTCTTTTCAGCCTGAATCCCCTGCCTGGTGGGAAACATCTTCCTGAGCAGGGAGACCCAGTTGATAACTTCTTATTCTATATTATACTCAGTAACTATAACTAGGAAGTTACTGTTTCCATAGCAGTAATGCTAAATAGATACTTGTCACTTCTGAGATGTTGTCGTGGTTTAACCCGAGCCAGCAATATAACCACGGTAGCCGCTTGCTCACACCCCCTGCTCCAAAAAGGGGAGAGAATTGAAAGGGAAGGGTGAAACTCATGCATTGAGATAGACATGGTTTAATAAAATAACAAAATAACACTAATATACTACTACTAATGATATATATAAAATGGAAACAGAAGATAGAATAAAAGATACTCAATGCAATTCCTCACGAACTCCATCTGCACTGAGCAGCCAGTCCCAGGCAGCAGCACCTGGTCCCAAAAGCTGATTCCAGAAAGAGAAAAGAGAAAAGGGCAGAAAGGCCCAGAGGCCTCTGCAAATGGCAGGATGGCAAAAGGCAGAACTAAAACTCCTGAACAGAATGCCCCCAAACAGGTGTCTGTCCTGGCTCCAAAAAAGAAGCAGAACTAACGTCACCAGAAAACCTGACTCTCCTTAAGTATGAAGCATGATGCTAATGGGATGGAATACTCTTATTGGTCAGTCTGGATGTCAGTCAAGCTCTGCCCCATCTCTGCCCCCCTTCCCAGCCGCCTCACACCTGTGGGCAGAGCTCAGAGGCCTTGGCTCTCAGACCAGAGCAATTAAAAACATTAGCTCTGTGCTGGAGTGTTATTTTCTTGTTCTCAAACTAAGTCCGAATAATGACTGTGCTAGCTATGAAAAAGAAAGGTTTCTAACTGCATGAAGAAAATGAACTCATTTTCAGTCAAACTAACACAGATGTTCATATTCCATCAGACCTAGCAAGAAAAGGTTCTCTGTGTTTGATGGAAACATTTTTCACGTATCATAACTCAAAGTACTGTTAAAAATATTTCTGCCAAGGTGCAATACTTACTGTGCTATAGAAACACCTCCCCTGTGTCTCTGTTAAGGTCTGTTGCATAAAGGACTGGGCAGCTGGCAAGGACTTGGCTTCTGTGAGTAGCAGGGAAGTGCAGGAGACAACAGTGATTCTTCCAGCCTGGCACATTTGGTGTTGGGTGGTGAGAGTTTTATGGCACTGTGAATCGAGTTTGTGAGTCTGGAGAGCCCTGGAGAGTGGGACCCAAAGGTATGAGCTGGATAAAGCTTTTCTCTGCTTGCCTTTTTTTTTTTTTTTTTTTTCCCCACGGATGAGGGGTAGGACTCACAACAAAGCACCAGAACAAAATGAATAATCATGATGACACTGAAAGCTGCTAAACAGCTCTAGCCACTGTGTGAAGGAACCAAAGGTACACTATGTGACACTGATAAAAGAGACAGTTCGTGGTAAGACTAAGAGTGGTGCTTGACACCACTTGCAACAGAAAGTGCCTTCTTCCAAATAGAAAAGCGTGATACACTCTTGCTGACCTTAGCCTGCCATCAGTCACAGATACTGTTGCAATAAAACATGATTGGTGACAGTTTGAAATAATAAAGAATTAATGAAGACCCAAAAATAGTCATCTGGAAATAAGTATCTTGACAGCACATGGACCAGGGCTTAGCAGTGAAATTACTCCAAGTGTACCATATTATGCTGTATATGGCATGCACTAATCTTCACCATTAATTAACTGTTGCTGGCTTGCCTTGTGGCACAGAAGTTCATGTGGAATCCTAGAGTCTTGTTTAGGTTCTTCTCAGGTTCTTCTCAGTGAGCACCTCCCACCCCGACTGCACTGTCATTTCAGCTGCTCCCTGGAAGAAGACAGTTTGTTGATCGCCACAGAGGAAACAGCCACTGCAAAGCTATTAGCAGCCCCCATTGCTCTCTGCCTGCTTCCTAAACTGCACCGTGTGCTTGTTGATGCAAGCTAAAATTTGCATTATTCATCGTGTTCTTATTTATTTTTAATATTTGCAGAAATCTAGCAAGAGGATTTCTTTCCCTGGCTGCCGTCTCCCCAGTGTAACCTATGCTAGGAAGGAGAATGAAATAAGTGTGAAAAAAATGACAGTGGGTAAAAGTAATGCCTCAATGAAGACTGCACAGCTACCAGTGATGACAAAATACAACAGACTTTGTCTCTGAGAAGTGTTTGCGGTGTAGTGTATTGCTTGCAGGAGGAGGATGGGAGAGGGTCTTTTCTGTGGTTAGAAAGTGCCCCAGTTTGCACAGGTTTCACTAAGCAGGAAAGGGCATGTGGTACTTTTTTGTAAACATGGAATGGCTACTTAGGCTTGAGCAAAATTTAAGGCTTAAGTGCATAGCTGTAGAAATTGAAGTTCTTAATTAAAACTGCCATCGACTTTACCCAACTATTTGAAATGTGCTCAGTACTTAAAGGCCAGAGGATGACTAATATAGGCTGGTTTATTTAAATTTTCTCATTCCACAGTTAATGATAATTTTATATGATAACAACCAAGAAAAGCTCTAATGAATATCTTAAGAATAAGATCCTAACAATACACTTAAAGGAAAGAAGCAAAATAGGTCTTTTAACAAAACTTTTTTTTTCATCACAGTGCATTACAAAGTGGCTTTTAAAATCCACAAAAACTCTTTAGTGTCTAAAAAAAAAAAATCTAAAAACATCATGATAGAGTAGCATTGACTGGGAATAAAAGGCAAAGTGGAATGTCTTTTATTCTAAACATTTCCAGATGCAAACCAGAATTATCAGGTTTTGTGACTAGATTAATCCTTATGCAGCACTAACCATGCAGCATGAATTAAACCTGTTACTTGACAATGCACAGTATGTGAAGAGCTTTACTTACAAAAATTTGGTGACCAATACTACATCTTGGACTCCTCATGGTGACCAATGCTTTAGAGAAGAAAGGAAGTGCAGGTTTTGCTCTACTTGCTCTGCATAGTTTCTTTTCAGAAAAATAAAATGGACTTGACTGTGAATAAACCCAGACAAGAGCTGCCTGCCAAACCAGAAAAACAAACAACCAACTTAGAAAAAGATGAGTCAAGAACTGGGGCAGCAAGCTCAGAATCTTGAAACTCTCCTTAGATCAACAGTCTTCCTGTAAAAGCTTTCCTTGCCAATGTCCCTGGCTCCAAATCATGTTTCATGGGGAACTACTCCCCAAACCACATCATCACCACTATTTTTGAAGTGGAACTGAAAACTTCCACCATCATGCTTATCGATAAGAATATGCTGCTTCATAATTAGGCTTTTATTTAAATGCTTGTTTATATGAAATATCACTCTGAAAGAAGTCAGTGAGGTACTCCAATAATGGCAAAATGTTCCCTTTTCCATTTCCAAAATGTAACTCCTATTTTTACCATTTAGAATTTACTTTCTAATAGTTTAAATTTTGTAAGCATTTAAAAATTGTAATATTTTAAACTAAAAAGGTATCATTCAGATAAATATTAAACATTTTCCACAGCATGAAACAAAAGCCTTAACATACGTTCAATCTATGGCAAACATACTTTGTTTCAAACTTTTATTCACAACAAAAATGAACTTGAAATGTCAAAACCATGGGTACTCAAGTTCTGATTTTCAATCCATTCTGTTCATTCCAAAATCCTGTGTTGATGCCTCATTAGATGTCTCGTTATACCTACTGGAGTGGACATCAGGAGGAACCAAACAGGGGAGGGACACCAGGCAGGACACAATTGCGAGCAAGCTCCTGAATAGGCCATGACTGCAGTAGCTCCAGGCCTAGTATGTAACTCGGGTAGTGAATCATGTCAAGAGGAAGGCCTTTTGGCTTATCTGCATTTTAGCACCCACAGAAGTGTCTGGACACAGGGCTACACTGTCCTTGTTCTGGTCAGAGCCACCTTTGTGAGGCACAGACATTCCCAAAGCAGAAAGAACCAAAATCCATGACGATGCGTGGCATTTGGGAGCCTGTCTGGGTTCCCACTGACAGATGTTGTCCCAGGCAGCGACCCTTTGTCTGAGACCACACATTGAGAAGAACGGCCTTGGTGGAGAAATGGACTCTAGTTGGCCATTAGAGCTGGCAGACCCTTTTTTGACTGGCAAGTGTCAAAGTTGCTCACTGCTCAGGTTTCAAAAATGAAAAAGGCAGAATATTTACAGACCTATAAAGGAGGAAATTGGTAATAGGAATAATACCTGGAAAAATGGCTAATCCTTTTTTCAAGAGAGAGCCCTTATTGTCTAAAGGACCTGTAACTTGGTTTCCATGGCATGTCTTCATAGGTAGAAACACCTTGGTCTCAGCTATGCTGGCCTGAGAAGCACTTTGTAGACACCCTGTAGGTTTTGCAGTGGCTTTGAATCATATAAGTGAGAAACAGCTGGTTTTGTGCCGTATCTCACTGTAACACTGAGCTCAATTAAACCCCAAACATTGATGCATTCTCTGCTTCCAGTTCAGGCCGATCTTTAAGCTTGGGCTTTGAAATGTCATCTTGGAAAAAAGCAAAAACAAACACCAGAAAACTTCTTAAGAAGCTTTTAATTGCTTTTCATTCCTCAATTCGCCGCCGCCTTTTTCACTCAGAAACAATAATTGCTTGTTTTTCCTTTTTAGCTAAAAACAAACGATGAGAAAAGCAGGTATTATCCTACTCCAACAGCTGTATGTGATTCACAGCACATTTTGACGGTATTGTTTTCATCTTTATCACTTGTCTGTCTCGGAGCAAACTTAGCTGTTTGCAAGTGTGATCCTAAGAAACTGCGCACCCTAAAAGCACTGGCAATTTTGCACATTTGAGTCAAACCAGGATAGGAACTTGCTGTATTGTCACTGCTTGTGTGTGTTATCTGAGAAAATGCTAGCTCTGCAGCTGGTGGATAACCGCAGAGCTCTGTTGATTGCTGGAGGCCAAGACCTCCTGCTTATGGAAGCAGCCACTGTTTGTCTTATTTTAATCTGATTAGATCCTCGGTGGCTGCTAATCAGTGCATTTCCAGTGGAGAGTAAAGTCTGAAAGTTAACATCTCCCCTCAATTTATGCTGAGTTATTGCTGGGATTTGCTAGTTCCCGCTCCTCCATCTATGCAGAGCTGGACCAGGGTTTTGTGACTGTTTATGTGCACTGTGCCCCTGGATAGCACAATTACATGACCTAGAGAGCCTTTCCTCCTTTCATGCCAGCTCTACCTTTTCATGTTGTTTACCTAACAGGGTTGACCTGCAGTCTTTCTAGTAACAGTTGGAAGGTATTGGTGTGTCAGTGTCTAATCACGCAGCAACTCTTGGTAATGCATTATTTGGGACCTAAACAGAAGTTTGTCTTTTCCTTACCCTAGGCATCAGTACTGCAAAACTTTATTTCATGAGGCTAATAAATTAAAACTTTCCATGTTCTGTGGAAAGACAAAAAGTTGTTATTATTCTTGCAGAACCACATTAAACAGAAAGCAACAGCAGCCGGAGTATTGCTGACATTGCTTAATGAAAACCAGAGCATGGCAGTGGAAAACACACTGGGAAGGACAGCTTCAATTAGAGGAGAGATTAAAGGCCTCTCTTTTATAGAACCTAGGGAAGGAATGTGAAAGAATGGGTTTGAAGAAGGGTCTAATTGAAGGATAAAATGGAAATGGTAAATGCCTTATGATAAGATCAGTAAGCGGAGACAGCGAAGCCAGTATTTCTAGGAAAATGTGTAGAAGTTCACAAAGCCCCCAAAAGTCAATTCAGTCTGGAACAGACAGATAAAGAGGAAATATCCCAGGAATTGTGAGCATGTAGAAGTCCTATCGGACAAGGACAAAAGGTTTGAAAGGGAAGAATGTCAATAGTTTGAAAAACAATCAAGTATTTTATGCATTAAAAAAAATTCAGTGAAATGGGAGGAGAGTTGGGAAGATCAAGGTCTTTTCCTGAAGGAGGAATGAATGAAATTTGGTGACAATTGTGCTCTGACGATACCCCTCTAATCACAGAAAATTGGTTTTCTCAGTAGGGAAAATCTGCAGAGCTCGGAAAGGTAAAACCTCTTAAACTTGAAACTACTATAACCATGTGTCATATTTCTTCTTAACACGTAGAAAAGAGCTTTGACTTAGACAAGTATGTTTTTAATTAATTCGAATTGTTAGTTCAACCAGGCTAAGAACAAGGGTGGAGGGGAGGAAAGTGGGATGAAGGAAATTATTTCAGCTTCAAAGAATGTTCAACTGCATTAACAACAGCAAGAGAAACAGGATACCAAGAAGAGGAGGTTTTCTGTAAAGAAGTCGTCCTTCTCCCTAAGTTTCAGAAACAGCTCAAAAAAATCAGCCTTTTTGTTTGCTGCTTCTCTGATTCTGAGGCAAGGCTAACCAATATTGGGTTTGTTCACCTATGGAAGCCCTGTCTCTTCCCACCGTCTGGCCGTCCCTATTGGATTCTTCAGTTGCTCCTGATGGTGGCACGTGCTTGCTGCATTGGAGAGTGGCTCCACCTGAGCAATCTGCCACATCTTCCAGTGCAATTGGTTTTTTTCCCCCTCCAGCTGGTTAGCAGCACAGGTTAAATGCTATTATCTCTTGTAGGTAATATTGCTGTCTGATACCACCAACCATTTTATTTATCTCATGAACTGTCTAAATGTATCTGACCTCTTGAGGAGCCATACACGTCCCATTTCTTTCTGTTCTTAACAGCCGCCTGCCCTGTCTTCATATCATGCACTTGTTCTTGTCACTTGTTCCTTTCCACACTCTGCTGTTATTCCACCAACATTCTTTCTCTCTCAGCTATTGAAAGCCCTGAGGCTAGTACGGTATGCGTGCACAGGTAGGTATGTATATGCATGTATGTATGCATTTCATCTATTCAGGCTATGCCACCTCCCTGCTTCTTTTTGACAGCAGGTGTTTTGGGGATGGTTGCCTGGACACATGCAGACATATGTGGTGGTGGAAGGAGGGGAAGCTGCCCCTGGAAAAGGATATTGTGGGTCAGGCCTTGGAGACACGAGGAGAAGTCTGTGCGGAAGCTTGGCTGATGCCTGCCTGAACCATATCTAGCTCTTTCCAATGGTCAGGGTCCGTTTATTTCATTAGTACTTAAAACCTCTTTGGAGTATTTATGATTTTTTACTGGGTGTTTCTTAGAGACACACGTAATATAATTGGTCTAACAGTAAATCTGCTATGATGTGTTTATAAATGCAAGCTTTAGCTTCCCTGGAAAGTTTAGAATTTCCAGTTGAATGATGCAAGTTTACACAGAAGTGTGAACCAGAATAACCAGATCATTACATGAGAGTTTCTATTTTTACCTGAAGTAGATGAACATTTACTGACATCTTTACAAAAGGATGGCACCATTTTCCTATCGATTTATTGGCACTATATGTTCTCTTTGGCTTAAACTCAGCCAGGCACTAGGGAATGTCCCTGTTGCAGCAGTAGAGTTATGCACAGCTATCAGAATTAATTAGTTGTGCTAATCAAGAAGATGTATTCCCCCAGGCAGAACAGTACACTGATGGGGTTTTTAACTTAGCTGCTTAACTTCCTCTGCTTAGCTCGGGTACCCTAACAGGGTGTGCCAACCCTTACCCTCCAGGCAGGTGATTTGTACTTCCTTTCTTCTTCAGCTCATACAGCTTGGTTAATGTTCTGAAAGGAGAATTATTGCAGTTGATAAAAACAATCTTAAAATTGCTGCAGCTGCTGCCGTCACTCTCTGTTCAGGTAGGTAGGTCCATTTACCACTGGGAAAGAGAAATTTGCTCTTTGCTCACTGCTAGGGTTGAGCAAGCAAAGGGAGATGAGTAGTATTTTACTGCTGATATGGAGACTAGGAGTAAGATTGGTCATGAGTCTTCCCAGAAACACCTTTTATGCTTTTTTTTACTGCCTTACAAACTAGAAAAGCTCCAAAAGTTATTTAACAAGGAACATGAAAATGTCTCCAATCTTAAACTGTAATGGGCCGGAGAAGCCATTTCCTGGGCAACTCTGATCAGACAGATGCTGTTGTGCCCTTTCCATCACCTCCTCCTGCCACATCATACTGAGCCCCATGGGTCTGGAAGGCAAGATCCTGTGTGGGCAAGTGCTGTTGCTCATGTAACCTGCTTTGCTTGGGATGAGATCTGGGGCGGGGGGGTCACAAAATAGTTGCCTTAGTGGTGGGCTGTTCTGGCACCAGATATGTAGCATATCTGAACAGCTGTATGGGGAATTTGAAAGGTTTCTGCCCTGTGCCCATGTTCCTCTGGGAGCTTTCTCTTCCTCGATAGCCTTTAACCTCATCCTGTGCATTTTTTTAATATATATTTTATGGTAAATTTGTCCTCTGGTCACATCTCAAAAGTTAAATTGGGCTGCAAGACAGTTAATTTATGCTCCTCTGTTCCTCAGTCATTCTGAAGGTGCAAATCCTGCAGAAGAGAGGCAAATACTACTGTTTTATCTAATACATTATACATGTATCTGTGCTTGCTTACTCAAAATGACTGCTCTATCTACTGTGAGGAGAGGCGTCATTGTAATACATGTTTTATATATGTGCCCTTTAGAAACCACAGTTTGAACATTTGACTTTGAAACTGCAGTGAACCAGATTCTGCCTCTGTTATGTTAAATGATCCTTCAGCTTTTACTTTGTTTAGACAAGGCACTGCTGAAAGTGTCTTTTAACATAAGCAAAGATAGTGGAAATAGGCTACCTCTTCAAATGCATCAGCACAGCTCAGCTTCCTAAAGATATTTTGTTGCCTAATTGCCACTGACATGGCTTCTGAGACAGTCATTACATCTGTAATTTTGTAGAAATGAGACTCAGCAATTTTTCTAAACCTCTTAGGAAAAAAAAGGGTTTATGGAAGGCATTTATCAAAACAAGCGAGACTGAACTGGTCAGAGGTAGGTATATTTGCTCCTGTGGAAAGTATAGTATTTGAGGCAATTAGAATCATGGTGGTTTTGCTGTTTCCTATTTTTAAGTATTTTGAAGCATATTTCAGCATAACTGAAATTTCAAAAGCTCAGTGTATTATGCATGACATTAGAAAATGTAGCCTGAAGTTTTAATGGAGAATAACCTGTGCTTGAGATGGAAATTAAGAAGAAACCAGTGAGAACTTCAGCAGATGTGTAATAAGGTCCTACTAAAACGAGGAGAACGATTTGTGAGATGCATTTTGAGCAGAGTGGATGGAATATGGTAAAGATGACAGTGGCATATCTGGGTGGTTTATTTCCTAGTGGGGACAGAATAGCAAAGACAGTAAAATCTGAGACCAGTGCAACTCTGGGCCTCCCACAGAGAACCAAAGTCCTGCTTTTGAGGAATGAGCAGAAATAAAATCCTGTGAAGCACTATAGCAACCATCACCAAGGATACCGTCACAGATCTGAAACATGTTTATCCAGGAGAATTACAAGTCACGGAGTCGGATGATAAACTTGGAAATGGTATTTTAAAAGTAAAAACACTTGTCACCTGGTAATTGCAGTGGTATAGAAATGAGACACTTGGACTTCTTAATAAAACAAAGCTGTTTTTAAGAGATACTGGAGTATCTCCTAGAAATAGCTACAGAGAGTTGTATTTGCAAAATATCTGTAGACAAGAGAACTGGCCATTGTGCAAGAAGGGAAACCAGACCAACAAAGTCATTGCAGTAGAACGAGGTAAAGGTCTTTAAATAAAAATAATAATTTTTTAAAAGATTTTAAAAAAAAATTATGCTCCAATGTTAAGACCAATACATACTAATATCCGCAGTTAATCATGTTTGTAGGTGAAACAAATTCCATCAAGTGTGGTGTGATCCTCATGGATCATGTTCAGCTGAGCCATACTCATATTTGGCAAAGATGGAAACCCCAACTGATTCTTAGCTTTGTTTTCTTCCAAAGAGGGAAGTATGAATTGTCACATTCTCTTCCTGGGTGTGTCACTGACCCAGGAACACTGGACAACATCACACTGGACAATTCATCTGCTCGTTTCAAATTTGTATCTTTCAAAGGAAGACAAAAGCTTGCTAGGGTATTGTGAAGGTGAGCTACTTACCGTTTATGCAGAGGTCTAATCATGTGAAGTCTTGGTTTGTAAAATGCTGTATGATGTAACTTGTTGCCTTTCTTCACAATTGACATTTTTTATCTTGATACTCTATACTGCCTACAAGTCATCGTGTTCTTCCATAAGTTCTCCAGTTTCACGTAGTTCTCGTTGACACTGTCTGCCCACATCTTCTGCAGAGATGCAGAAAAAGACAGTATTATCCTTTACTCATGCTGAATTCATGACTGATCCTGTAAGAACAATAGCTAACAGTAGCAGTCTGTGTAAGCAAATGTTTCTGAATCTCACTGCCAGGCCTGGTTCAAATGTAAAGTTGAATTGTCTTTGCTCATAGTTAGATGGTTCCAGTCTCCTGCCCCATCTCTCTGGGTGTATAAATGTCCACCAACCTTTGCAGATGCTTCAGTTAACAAAAAAATAATAATAAAACCCCACCAACCAACCAACCAAAAAAGCCAAAACCCAAACAAAAACCAGTATCCCACAAGTCGCTCAGTCCCTGTCAGGATCCCCAGCTGGTGCCACTTGGCTCCCCCCATGAAGAAAGCTGGTGTCCAGGAGCAAGACTGGGTCACCCTGACAGTGCCTCTGCATGTCCCCTCGTACCCTGTGCCACCTGACAGAGGAAAATAAGCAAGATTGTAGTCTATATCACTGATGTTCAGGTGCCTAAATCAAAGCACCCTAAATCAGAAATCTATTTCTAATGTTTGAGTTTTGAGATAAACTATAATGTTTTTGTAGTAGCAGCCTATTCCTGATCTTTAATAACAAAAAGCTGTTTCTGAGTAACAGGAAAGATGAAAGAAAAAGACAAAGAAAAGTTATCACCGACACATTCCTTCTCAGTCTCAAAAATACTGTCATCTCTGTATTATGTGCTTTTGCATCTGATATTGTCAGTGCAATGTTTGCTTCCCAACATGACATCAAGCCATTACTTAATGCTTACATATTGGCTTATGACTTAAGAAAGGAGCACTTTGTTCTGCTGTGTCAACGTTACTTTTCACTGTCATTGGCAGAAATATGTTACTGTCACTTGCACACAACAGATTCAATCATCTTTTCAGTGGACACGTGACTCACATTAGATTAACCACTATGCTTTGTATAAAAGCATTTCAGGTTAAAATGGCTCGAGTTGGTCCAATAACCAAGAAGTCCAGTGATTCATTATAGCGCATATATTTTGTTATACTGGTATTGTGTCCTTAACTTTTTTGAATGCAGTTAATTTTTTGCAGCCCAGACTTTGTTACTGCTGAACATGTAGGTCTTTATGATTGGATTTGCATGGAGTGGGAAGCTGTATGTTTGGTTTTTTCCCCTCTGACTTTTTGTCCTGGGTTTCAAAAGTGGCAGAGCAGTTGCTTGGTGTGATGCAGGTGGCAGCTGCAGTTGCTGCGTGGGTGATGCACCGGGCATGAAAGCACCCCTGGATGGTACCCACCTTCTGCTTCCCGCCGGGACACTTGTTTCATTTGCACTTGTTGCAGCGTTCTGCCCACACTTTCCCAACAGAAAGACCACATCCTTGTGGAGAAGTTTATTCTCAGTGATGAACAATTTGGGTGGTTTTTTCCCCCAGTTTATGAAGATTAGGAAAGATAGCAAAGCATTTCCTAATGATTCAGTGTAATAGTTAAAAAAGTCAGGGCTTAATTTCTAGATAGATGTGCTCATATTTTTCCCTTTATGAGTGCATATACCAAGTACAACTCAACTATACTGCCATATGAATCAGAAGTGCCTATATGAAAGCCTGCTGGTGTGGGAGTTTCAAGCATGCATTAGGGAAGAGCAGCTGTGACTCCACTGTAAGTGCTTTTAGAAAGCCCATCTCATGCTCTGTTACAAATAGAAGAAACAACTATCTGCATTAGGCAGGCAGCACAGATACTCTTTGCATCATCTAATCATGAAGACTGGGTAGGATGGAATCTTATTTCACTTTATATGAGTTCCTGTGAGAAAACAGCAGAGCTACAGTTTTCTGCTTTGTTGCAAAAGTGTAATTTAGATACTTGGATCTATATCTTCTTGGTGATTCTATAATCCACTTTTACAACAAACTAAACAAGAAAGGGATAGATGATTTTTGCATGATATTGTGTCACAACATTCTAGGGTAACTTACAAAGAGTTTCATGTAGCGGCTCCCCGACGCCCCAAGGCTACATGCCTGAAAGCAGATCCCCTTGGTTCAGAAAAGACAGCAACAATTAAGGATGGAGGGTGGTTTCCACATGGTGAAAATCAGTGAGTTTTCTTGGCTCCCAGCAGAGCTACCCAGCCTATTTCAGAAAACAAACAAACAACAAAAAACCAAACAAACCAAACAAACCAAAACAACAGCAAAAAACCCAACACAACCCAAACTCGGCTCCATAGATGTCTACATGGCTCTTTCTTAAAGATTTCTCTGTTCTTGGAGATTCATGGCGGAGTTTGCAAGCTGCCGGGCAGCCCCAGAGCAGAAGAGACAAGGCTAAAAGCTTTGCACATAAGACATGCTCATGTTGGGGAAAAGCTCTGGTTTTCCAGTGTTGTCGTCTTTGCTCTGAGAACTAGATAATACTGATGAAACACCTTGATGGAAACTTTCCATAGCAAATTTCAAATAGAAGAGGTAGGAATTTGTGAGTGTATTCAGTGACAGAGACTCCTGAAAATAGGGGTTTATAATGGAATACAAGGGATACGAACTGGCCTACCTTGTTTAATATTCTTCGAATGGTGCGATCTGCCTACAATCTTTTAGCGCTCTGATTATTTCATCTCATTAGCTGATTTGATTTATTTCCTTTATGATGAGTCTGTCAGCTAAGATACAATAGGACTGCAAAAGGACTCTTCAATTCAGTGGCTTTCATTAGGTTATGAAGTTCTCACTTAATGAAGAGCAGCAATGATCACAGACTGAGTTTGAACTTATAGAGGGGGCCAGGAGGAGCAAGAAATATTATTATGAACTTTAAAATGCTGTTAAAATCCACATGGGATCTGTGGATAGAATGAAATATCCAATCTGACTACCCTGATTTTTTTTTTTTTTTTTTAGCTATAAATGCTTGTTAACCAATCATAACATTCTGACATTTTGATAAACAGCTATACTAAAATGTAGCATTTGATTAAAGCAATTTTTGGCTGGTACCTTAAATTTGGTAGATTTCCACTGAAATTACTGAAAGTCAGGAGTGGCCATAGTATGCAAGTTGTGTAAGACCAAATGAACACTTACTCTGTTTCCATCTCCAGCACTGACCAGGTCCAGACCCCACAGCTTTATTAATGCAACCTTAATGCAAAATCTGTTGAATTCAAAGGAAAGATTTCCCTGTTGATTTCAGAAAGAGCAGAAGCAAGCCATGTCAGTGGCAATTATATATTCTTTGCCTATTTTCCAGCCAGAAAATAGAACATTTTGAATAACCACAAAATAGCTGAAGTATGCTGCATTAAAGTTAATACAAAACCATCCCAAAGTTGAAAGAATTATAATAAGGATATTCTCAGATTTGCTTGTAAAAATGTGTACACACATCACCATGACGTTTGTCTTTCTGCTGTTGTGCTACATGGGAGACACTTTGGTGCTGTTAGTGGTGTTATTTAGTTGAGTCTCAGCCCTTCTCAGAGCCAGGTGGCTTGCTGCCCTTTTTGTAATAACAAGACATAGTTACTGGTGAAACAAGAAACCCAGGTAATCGCCTCATGGTCCTATGGGCCAGCGGGCATGGGAAGAAGGATTAATAGTCCAGAGTGTGGATGAGAGGGAGGGGGGCCCTGATGGGCCTAGGAAGACATAGGAATTAGGAGCTCTGGGTTTTATTTGCCATCGGTCACTGGGATGTTGTGTTACTCCAGTTAAGGACTTTACCTGGATGAACACTTGTAAAGGGCTTTTGGGTCCTGGCAAAAGAGCATGCTCATCTATTTCTAGAGGTAACCTCAAGGGTCCTAAGGAGAAGATGAAAGATTCACATTTCCTCAAACTGCTTTTGAAGAGCTCAGGCTTCCTGCCCTTTACACAGTCCTGAAAGGGAGACTAGAAGTTGCCCCCTCTTGTTCCAAAGGGCATACCAGCCTTTTCCCCCCAAAAAAGCTAATTAAGGAAATAGCGACTACATGTTATGCCAGCATCTGTAAAATGTGGGTTTATGCACACAGTAAACCAAAAACTTCTGCTCCTTTATGTGTTGCTATAGAGATGCATACAAAAGATATTTGTAGGAGAGATTTTAGGCAGTTCAGATGCAGTGATTTACGTCAAAGGAGTAATAAAATAATTAAAGAATAGTCATAATTTTCAATTTAACTGTTAGCTTCTGTTTGCTGTGGTACTGGAAACTGCAAATTTACTGCTGCAGAGACAAAATACATATTGATGAGGTGCAGGCAGCAAAGAGTTACTGGAGTGTGGACCACTTTATCAAAAGAAAGGCAGCATGAGAATATTTTTGAGTATTTTTTTGTCATGTTTAGCACATGCTTGTTCTAAATTCCCTTTGCTTCCAACACCAAAGAGTGACCTCTGTGAAACAGACTCTTGATCAAACAGCTTAGAAGTTGTTTTTGTTCAAGATCCTCTGTACAAGTCATTCTTGTTCAAGATCCTCTGTACAAGTCATTCTTGTACAAGTCCTTAGATTACAGCCAGCTACTAAGAGAAGAAAAAAATTACTGACCTCCAAACCCCACTGTTTCATGAGGAGCCACGCTCCTGGAGCTTATATTTACTCCAGAAACCTGGCTCTTTTTTGTCTTTTCAGACTCAGGTTGTCTGGGTGTTGTCCTGGAAAACCAAGGTCCAACATCTCTACACTACATTTTCAAGTATAGTAACATGCACCTAGTTATGATTATCATATGTGTACTTTCAATTAACAGACACCTAGTTGCTGGCTGTCCTAGCCAGTTTTCCAACACAACAGGATAAAAACGGCTCACATTGACTTTGGTGAATGCCCCAAAGCACATTGAATTGCAGCATGCAAAAGGCAGGATTTCTTTCCCATCTGTTCATGTGCATTGGATGTTGCATGAACGTAGATGATGATAATTCATGCCAGCTGGGGGTTACTTGTGTTCCGTTTTGAGCTGATCTTTCATCAGACCATGTTCATGAGTACTCGGGTCTACTTCATCCACTGGCAGTTAGGACTTTTTGAGGCATGGGGGGTTGCGTTGTTCAGCTTTTTGTTAAATTCCTGTTATGGAAGGATGGCAGGCAGGATTTGTGAGAAAGAAAAGCAGTGCTTTTTCACAGAAGTAGGAAAATACAGTTCCAGTGTGAACGAGGTCAGTGTCAAAAGGCATCTGCTGCCAAGGAAATACACTGTATTAGAGAAACGAGATCACAGTTTTCTCCTACTGCAGCTTCTCTAATTTAATTAATATCTGTGTTAACAGTCCAGAGGAAACAGCAACAGGAGGAGAAGCCGCTGTTGCAAAACAATTGGGCACACATGGCATTGAGAATAACCTTTTTTAAACACTGACAGGAGGATGACGCTTGATGCTTTCGTTAGTGTTGCAGGACATTGGAGCACAAGGGTGCCCGTGTCCTGAGGCTCATGCCCGAGGCAGCATCCATCAGTTCTCCCATCACTTTCTCGAGCAGACCTCAAACCCAAGAGACAGAATGTTCTTTGTGTGTGAAACTGTGTGTTGTCTGAGAAGTAAGTAGAAGTGGATGATGATTTAACTGTTTAGAAAAAAATCCTTGGCACTTCCAGGCTCCTGTGTTTATACACTTGCATTAGTTGTCTAGTCCACTCTGTCACCTGTCGGATTGGGCACAAACTCTCCAGCCTTTGCCACTTGTGAATGGATTTGAACCATATGGCTTGTAAACCCATTGCAGTCCTAATGTGAGTTTAGTTGGGTCCCGTGTGCTGCTTCTAAAAACAAGTATTACTAATGTTTTTACATCAAACTCATAAAACTTGGAAATGGTTTTATGTCTGGATCTGACCTTTCCCAAAGTCTGGGAATCCTTAGATGGTGATTGTAAGACTGTGAAGCCAAAAAATAAACACAATACTCAGTAAAAGTCCACAAAGAAAAGCACTAAGAAGCACAAAGCATTGTTGTGTCAAATAGCTGATATGGCCCAAACCCAAGGGACAGCGACTCTCCAGTCTAATATCTTTGACTCTTATTTGTTCTGTGAAGTATCTCTCTGTTAAGTCGAAAAGCTGTACAGTTATACAAGTTCGCCTAATTTGTTTAAAGGTGTTGAAGAGGTTAGATAGAGTCCCTTCGTGGCTGTGTGCGGGTTGGGCGTGGGGAGGAAACAAAAGCAAATTACTCTTCTGTAGTTGGACAGAATTACATATTAACATTCAGCCATATGCAAATTTTCTTCTATGAAAGATCTTACCAGCTTTTGGAAGAGAGTAACTGCCTTTTCTTTGCTTGGTGCCCAGTA
Source organism: Caloenas nicobarica (assembly GCF_036013445.1). NCBI lineage: Eukaryota > Metazoa > Chordata > Aves > Columbiformes > Columbidae > Caloenas > Caloenas nicobarica. The sequence continues at coordinate 51,241,738 of NC_088248.1, read as the reverse complement.
GAAAGGGTCTGATAAGAATGGACATTGAAAATTAACATCAGTTCTTTAAACCACGAGTCCATCCCAGTAACAGCTGAGGATGGTTCACTTCTGCATATTTGCCAGGGTTTGTTCCAGCCTGAAAACGTGGGTTTTTTTGGAAACCTGATCCTTATGAGCTCCAAATGCCCATGTGGGCGAGGAATTGCCCTTTATAAAAGGAACACAGCATTTCTTACTCTCCTTCGTGAATATTAACCATTTGTTTCTCAGAACATTGCAATAAGGTTAAAATGAAGAGTACAAAACTGAAGAGGGAAATAATTTAAGTAAAGGGTTCTGGGAAAAAATGTTGTTGTTGTTCACCTTTTAAATATTTAACTTCATAAAAACATTGAGGATTTGGCAGATTGTGGAGGTTTGTTTTGTTTTGTATTATCTTGTCCTTGTTAGGTCAGTTCTTTTGATGATGATGTAGTCATCCTAAAATCCTTCCAAGGGTCTAAGATAAAATAAGTAATACTGTAAATAACATGATAGCATCTTATTATCTAAGCCATAAATGGAAAATTATTTTGGGTGACAATATATTTTTAGGGAGTAAACGAGCTAAGCAAATCCATAAAGAACCAAGCAGTACACAGTGCATAACCCGTTAGCCTAGTTCTTATCTGTTAAAAAAGCAACAATTAACTGAGTAAGTTTGGAGGGAAAGTTTCTATCCCTTGGAAACTTTCCTCTCTTCTTGATGTAAGGAAATGATCTTCTTTAATGGGCCATTTATTTCATAGCTGTCTGCAATAGAATTTTCCCCCTTTCCTTTGAAATCTCCAGATACAGTCATTGTGAGAGACAGAGCTGAAAGAAACACACAGCAACTCCCGTGTTAGATCACCTAGTATGTGCTCTGGACCTGATCTTTGCCCACTGACTTTGATTCAGGTTATGACGGGGTATGTTGCTTGGAAATAAAATTCAATAATCCTGACCTTTCAGGAAAAACTTGGCATATATTTATATCACTGAATTAATTCCTGCCAGCTCTGGGCAGTTGTTTGATCTCTTTGTAAAGATCTTTTCCTGTCAAATAATGGTCAGCTCATCTTACTGTCTGCATATGTTCCTGCTTGAGGGGAGAGATAAATACTGGCGTACCCATTTTCTAGGTGGGAAATAGAGGAAGAAGGACATTGCATTATTTGCCCCATGTGAGTTCTTGATAGGGATGAGTTTGGAAATCACAGACTCTCCTGTTCAGTCTATAGAGCTTGCTGCTTTCCTGAATGTCCTATCCTGAAGGATGACTCCTGTAAATATGCCTTATAGTATTGGATATTAAATGGTTGCAAAATTTACTGAAGGTGGTGACTGGTATTGCAATCCCTCAGAGAGAGAGAAGCTAAGGGCTCTTCCATTCAGTGAGAGCTAGAAAGTTAGAAGATACTGTCCAAAATAATAGGAGTAATAAGAAAAACAAAGAAGCCCATACATCATGGCTTAAGGGAAACAAACAAATCAACCCACAAACCAATAAAAAGGGGGCAGACTGTCACTTGAAATTATGCCAGGGAACTTGCATCTTGGGTTTTCGTGGTGGTTTGTGTGTTTTTTCATTGAGAAATGGTTGCATGAATTCAGGTTTAACAGCGTTTCAAGATAAATGTTTTTTCCTGAGGGATAAGGGTCATTTTCATATTACAAGGGTTTTGCGTGAAATCACAGAATGTTAGGGATTGGAAGGGACCTCAAAAGATCATCTAGTCCAATCCCCCTGCCGGAGCAGGCACACCTCGCTGAGGTTACACAGGAAGGTGTCCAGGCGGGTTTTGAATGTCTCCAGAGAAGGAGACTCCACAACCTCCCTGGACAGCCTGTTCCAGTGCTCTGTCACCCTCACTGAGAAGAAGTTTCTTCTCAAATTTAAGTGGAACCTCTTGTGTTCCAGCTTGAACCCATTACCCCTTGTCTTACTGTTGGTTGTCACCGAGAAGAACCTGGCTCCATCCTCGTGACACCCACCCTTTATATATTTATAAACATGAATGGGGTCACCCCTCAGTCTTCTCTTCTCCAAGCTAAAGAGACCCAGCTCCCTCAGCCTTTCCTCGTAAGGGAGATGCTCCACTCCCTTAATCATCTTTGTTGCCCTGCGCTGGACTCTCTCCAGCAGTTCCCTGTCCTTCTTGAACTGAGGGGCGCAGAACTGGACACAATGTTCCAGACGAGGTCTCACCAGGGCAGAGTAGAGGGGAAGGAGAACCTCTCTCGGCCTACTAACCACCCCCCTTCTAATACGCCCCAGGATGCCATTGGCCTTCTTGGCCACAAGGGCACAGTGCTGGCTCATGGTCATCCTGCTGTCCACCAGGACCCCCAGGTCCCTTTCCCCTACACTGCTCTCTAATAGGTCATTCCCCAACCTATACTGGAACCTGGGGTTGTTCCTGCCCAGATGTAAGACTCTACATTTTCCCTTGTTATATTTCATTAAATTTTTCCCTGCCCAGCTCTCCAGCCTGTCCAGGTCTCGCTGGATGGCAGCACAGCCCTCTGGCGTGTCAGCCACTCCTCCCAGCTTCATCTCATCAGCAAACTTGCTGATAGTACACTCAATTCCCTCATCCAAGTCGTTGATGAATATATTGAATAATGCTGGTCCTAGTACTGACCCTTGAGGGACTCCACTAGATACAGGCCTCCAACCAGACTCTGCCTCATTGACCACGACTCTCTGGCTTCTTTCCTTCAGCCAGTTTGCAGTCCACCTCACTATCCGATCATCCAGTCCACACTTCCTCAGTTTAGCTGTGAGGATGCTGTGGGGGACGGTGTCAAATGCTTTACTGAAGTCAAGGTAGACCACATCCACCGCTCTGCCATCATCTATCCACCTCGTTATGTCTTCATAAAAGGCTATGAGGTTGGTCAAGCACAACTTCCCCTTGGTGAAGCCATGTTGACTGTCCCTGATGACCCGCTTATCCTTGATATGTCTTAAGATGGCACCAAGGATAAGGTGTTCCGTCACTTTCCCAGGGATGGAGGTGAGGCTGACCGGTCTATAGTTGCCCAGGTCCTCCTTCTTGCTCTTTTTGAAGACTGGAGTGACATTTGCTTTCCTCCAGTCCTCAGGTACCTCTCCTGTTTCCCGAGACGTGACAAAGATGATGGAGAGTGGTCCAGCAATGACTTCAGCCAACTCCCTCGGCACCCGCAGGTGCATCCCATCTGGACCCATGGATTTATGGATGTCCAGATTGCTTAATTGCTCCCTAACCCAGTCCTCATCAGCCAAGGCAAACTCCTCCATTGCCCTGCCTTCCTCTGGGGCCTCAGGGGTACGGGGCTCCTCAGGACAGCCTCCGGCAGAGTAGACAGAGACAAAGAAGGCATTCAGTAACTCTGCCTTCTCTGTATCTTCTGTGACCAGGGCACCCACCCCGTTCATCAGTGGGCCTACATTGCCTCTGGTGTTAGTTTGATCTGCCATGTATTTGAAGAAGCTCTTTCTGTTGTCCTTGACCCCTCTTGCCAGGTTTAACTCTAAGGAGGCCTTAGCTTTCCTAGTTGCCTCCCTACATCCTCTGACAACAGCCTTATATTCTTCCCAATACTTCCCAATACTATTTATCCCAAATACTTTGGGATAAATAAAATTCAGTTGTATATAGAGCATGGTGAATGGAGTGGTTCGTTTTCAGCTCAGTGGAGGCTGGGATTGACTGCACAAGAGTGAGAGCAAGAGATTTGGTATATGAAGGAAACACATTCTCTAGGTACATTTCTTCTACAAGTGTCATGACAACTAAACAGACCTGCTAAACAACAAGCATTTACTCAGTGCTGTTACCACACCAAACACTGGCTGTGCGTGGTCTGTGTTATTACTTTCTGACAAACTGATTGTCTTTCCTCATCCTCTGTAGCTGCATTTGGTGATAAAAAATGAGTATGAATGTGTAACATTGTCATAAAGTAAAGCTTTTAGATTTCATGTGACACCTTCTCTAAGCCATTGTCAAAATCCAGTTTAATACAAATATTGGACACTACTCTGAAGCATGTGATTGCAAAAGTGTGCTGAATTCGATGTTGGTTGAAACCACAGTGCAACACAGTGATGCAGTGTGCCCAGACATATCCCCATATATGTCAACAGTAGAATGAGCAACCTGTGCTGGAGCATTTAAAAAATACGGTTTTAAAGGGTAGGGGGAAGAATTCTGCTTACCTTTTGGGTTTTAATCCTCAAGGTCAGGTTCTGAGAGGCAGCTGAGTGTCGTTCTGGTGTTTTAGACAACACTGGTCGCTGCCTGAACTACTCATCTTTAAAACAGTAAAAACTTCACTGACCTTAGCTCAGAATAGTTTTGTTTATCTGAAAATGTAACCATAAGTATCCAGAATGATGAAAAATAAATAAACCAAATAAATGTTATCATCCCTGCTTTGCCTAGTATTTCCTGCTAGTGTATAATAATAAACAATTACTCGGGGGCAAAAGAAAGCTAATCCATTCCTTGGGAAGTAAAGCGCTGTTACTACAAACTTCCCGAGAAACCTCAGCTGCCCCAGTGAATTCCAGGCAAGACAAGCCAGTTCGCAGACAGAAGGGATCAGGTTATACTGCAGCAATGTGCTACAAGATCTGCACTTTGAACTGCAGCCAGAAGTGAATAGGTCATCAAGGCAAGCCAGTGAAAATGGTCCTACTGGTTAAATCAGTCTGCCTGAAGGTGACCAGATTCAGCTCCAGTCGTGGTTATCTAAAATATGTAGGCATTTTGGTACACATTACTCAATTTCTACAATTTTCTCCAAATTAAGAGCTGAAAAGTTATTAAGTTATCTGGTAAACTATTTTGAGGATGAAAAATGCTTCATAAATGACAGTGACAAGTGTATGATTAGTCACTAAATAAAGTGTAAGATTTTGTTTGTGCTTCTCAACTGTGTTTTCAGAGACCAGAGATAATGCTGCTTGTAGTTCAGTACTTACAGTGTTCCACACATAACGGTGTCTTACAGCTGCACAGAAAACACAGCTCTGCACACCAAAAGTTTTGTGAGGATGTTGTAAGAAACTTTGTTCCAGTTTCTGTTACTATTAATCTCACTGTAGAACTGCAAACCTATCTGGAGCTTCTTTACAGCTATGCCGAAGTGATCAACAGTAGAATTTGGTCTCTATCGGATAGTCTCTTGGTTGAAGCCTAAGCATTTGTGGTGTCTGGTTTGCAATGTTGGGTGAAATCTGTATCTTCTCTTTCAAATTCTTTGTTTTTCTGGAACATGACTTGAATATTTTTCCTCATATGTGTGTGAAATGAAATTGAAAGGATAATGTTTCACTCTGGGTTATTCTAAATTTCATTTCAGTATTTACCTCTTTATTTTACCGTTGCAGTGATTTGGCAAAAAAATGTCTGTCAACCTCCACCTCTCGGGTTCTGTTTGATCCTGGTAAGTCTCTGTGGATTTTGGGGCAGCCTGCAAACTCCATGTTGTTGCCTCATCTGCTGTTTTCTGCATTCGTGGTGAGATGAAATGCACTTCTAGCACCAGGCGAAGTGTTTGTGGCAGGTTAAACTGATACAAGCACTTTGATAATGATCAGCCTTTACAGTGGTGAATGCCACCAATGGCTTCCTTCACAGCAAGCCCACCCTTCACATCCGAACCCTGACATTGTGCTCAGAGCAGTAGACACCTGCTGTGACGAAGTGGACTGAATGTGCCTCCCTCCAGCCATATAAGAATATGGGGAAGGGAACCATAGAGGAAAAAAAAAGGGAAAAGTTGTTATGATTCAGAAAGGTCTTGGACTGATTTGTTAAAGGAATCTTCTCAGGTTCAGACCACATGAGCAAATGTATGGTTGTTTATCTTTTTTTTCTAGGTCTGCTAATGTATTTTCCCATGTGAAGCAAAGCAATTCTGTACTGGAAATAATAGAAAACTTGTGCACCAGGTGTTCCTGGAAAGAGGAGATTGGAGGAAAATGTATGTTGAAGCTGCTTAGGTGTGGAGTGGAGAGAGCCATCACTGGTGTGCTGTGCCCTGGGAGAAAGGATCTGGGAAGATGGAGCTTTTCAGGGGCTGCTGGCCCCACAGGAGTCTCCCAGAGACAGCAGGGACATGCGACTGCAATCTCTTTAGGCTGAGGAGAGCTCGAAGCCCTTAGGTGACAGAGGAGCAGCCGAATGAGGGATGCCGTGAGGGTGAGTGAACTTTAACAAGGCCGTGAAGTAATCTACTATTTGATATAAAATTAATAAGCGAAGAGGAATATTTTTCAGAACAGATAATTGAAACGTTCTGTTACCATATATATATATATTTATATGTATTGAAAATGGTTGTCCTACTTTTCTTCTTCAAAAATTTTTATGTGATTTTTAAATGGCACACGGTCAAGGAAATGAACATCTCCAGAAACATGGTCTTCCATGTCATATATTTAGTCATGTCTAATAATGTTGTGTCAAGTCTGGTGAGTGTATTTAAATGAGGAAGCTTATGATTTTCTCCTACCATACCTGAGTTTTCAATGAAATGTTATTTTTAGCATTTCTCTGTTTATCTGGTACACAGAACACAGACCAATCTAGTCTAAAATCATTATTCTAACTCATATAAAAAAATAAGAAACAGACACATATGTAAACATCATACAGCTTCTGGAAAAATGCATTTCTGAGGTGAGAGCAATTCTAGAGGAGTCCATGTACCCTGCTCTTGGAAACCTTTTCTTGGTTTCTTTATATGTACACTTTAAATTTCATTTCTTTAAAGTGCTTTAAAAGTATGGATTTGAGACTTATTTATTTCAGTCATCTCCTGTGTTTTAAATTTCTCTCTCCATCCTGCAGTTAAAAGCTTATGTTCTAATAACCTAGAAATAAGTTTGAAGGTGGTTCAAGTTTTTTAATTTGAGAGGAAATCTGTACTGTAAGATATGAAGTGTTTTTCAACGTAGTCTTTTGATAGTATTATGCGCCATAAATCTTATAGCATATTAGTTACAAATTTAACATGCTGTTTGATAGCTCTGTTTGATTTTGGTTCTCTAAATGGTTCTGAGGGAATAACAAGAATCCATTTAGACAAGAGCAAGAAACTCCAGCCTTTTATTTACCCCACTTTTGAGTAAGTAAATTGTGTTTGCTAATGAATAACTTCAGGAAAATGAGCAGACTACAGGAAACTTTCCGTTCTCTGACAGAATTTTAGACCTCATTAGCAAAACTCTTTCCTACTCCGGTAGACACAGGTAAAATAACAGGCTATAGAGCTTGGGGTTCTCATTGTTCCCTGGTGCAAAAGGTAGTTCAATTCTGGCTGCTTTTTGGTTGGTTCAGTTTTAGCTGTTCTCAGTAACACTGGCAAGGTCAGCGATGTGCTCTGACTAGGTACAGCTCAGTCACGCAATTGTGTGTATATTCCACTGAGACAACTCATGATTTGCATTCAGAATTTGTTCCCTTTAAGACACTTCAGAGGCAGCCCAGGTGGTAAAATATTCTCTGAAGTCACTGAAAATGCAATGACTCCATTAGATGAAATAAAAAGCGAGCATCAGCAATCTTGCCATCTGTAAGAATACAGATACCTGACATTCAGAAGCATTTTGTGTAACAACCAACATCAAGGTCCAGCCTTAGTCTGGCTCCAGCTGAATTCAAAGCAAGTTGAATGGAAGCAAGATCAGCTAGGGAGTTTATTTTATGTAAAATATAAACATGTTAACAGGAGAAAATACTGTTTTCTTATGTTACAACCTTAATAACCAACATGAGATTTATCTTACAGTTCTGCAGGTAGTGCAGGGTTTAATTACATGTACATGATTAAAAAGAGCAATACTCAACTGTATACATACACCATGTATTGTATGCTTTACTAGAAAGTCAGTGTTTTTATGTGTCCCCAGTTGTGTGCCTAATAATTTTACTACCTCTTACTCCACTTAAAAACTAGCACAAAATATTAAAGTAGTTTTACTATGATTGCATCATTTTGACAAGGTGGGGAGGGTCTGTATATTTACAAAGAGATATACATATTCAATGCCTCCAAAAACCAGCCCTTTCTATATTTCTTGCTCTCCTCTCTCTTCTTCCTCCTACCCTATTCTCACATTCAAACAGCATAAGGTGACTTTGCTCCTAAAGAGTCATGGATATGTTATGGAGCTTGTGTCAGGTCGTCTTTAACAAAAGCTGCTGAAGCTATAAAATTGTCTCCAGGAAAACCATTTGAATCTGTAATGTGGCTGCCCTGATGTTGCTCTTGCTGTTAGAATGAGAGATGAGCGAGGACTGGGAAACTACTTGGTATGTGAACACAATCTGTCTTGGGACATCTGCAAAGACGAACACCGCTGCAAATACAAAGCTGATGTTTAAGCTCGTCCACTTTAAGGAATGTATACTTACAATTAAGAGTTTTGGGGAGCAGGGAGAGAGGAGTTGCAAATATTCATTAATTAGCTACTGTGGTAAGCAAGATGTTTTGGTGAACTGCAAAGGGTCTTCACAAAGGGTTTGCTCCTGTCACTTCAGAATCTGTAGTAGGGTTAGGGTTATCTAGAGGATAGAGCACCAGCTTCAGCTGGGTACAAGCTGAGCGTTTGGAAGCTGCATGCCAGTCCAGCTCCTGTGTGCTATCATGGAAAAGTCACTTACTCTTTAATATTCTTACATATAGTCAAGTTGCCACGTGCAACAGCCTTCATGAGAAGCATTAGGCTGTTAAATTGACCACTGTGAATGGCACATACAAGTCAGGTTATTTTATGTTGTGCAATAGACCCAGTCTTGATAACCAAATGAAGCAGAATGATTAAAGAATTATAGAAACTCCGAGACCATGAATAAAGCGAGTTATATGTGGTTTCATATTAAATCATACATGCAAAGCCAGCGAATAAACCTCCTAGGGGATAAAGAATCATTAGTGTGTAAAAATGCGTGGGCTTAGTCCAGATGGTCGCATCAGGTGGGCACATACCTCCTGATAGGTGTTATTCGACCTTGTATGCGAAAGGAGTGTGTTGATCCGAATAAGTCTTGTGGACAGGTTCAAGCAATCTCTTTGAAGTAATGCATGTTAGCTGGAAAGAAATTAAAACTCTGTCTGTCGAGGCTTACCAAGGGCTATTTAAATATTAAGTGCCACGTTAAATTGAGAAGAAGAGCCTCAGCAACAGAACTGATGCAACAGAAAAAGCCCTGGTCTTTTCATTGATCAAAGAGAATACAATATCTAAAAAACTAAGAATAACCCTTGCATTAACAACACAGGTAATGACTTTCTGATATGGATAGCACAGATGCTGGCCTCTAAGAAACATCCATTGTCTTTGATAGATGGTGTGGTTTTTTTTTTTTTTACACCAGCACTTATCCCACTTCATTATCTCTTCCCTTTATATGAGCCCAAGTGTAGAGAAGAAAGATGCAAAAAGGTTTGCTCTCCTTTCTAGCACTCACACAAGGGCCATGAAAAAAATGCAGCTCTTAAGATTATTAAAACTTGAGACTGCACAGAGCGCAGATAAAATGGCAAAGAGAGCAATACTTGTATCATCAGCTGATGGAGAGCTGTGTGTTTGGTAAAAGAGAATTCCCCTGTGAAAGATGGAGCTTTTCTAAATTAGTCACTGATAACCGTGCCATAGATGAAAGCATTACAGTCATGCTCAGATGCCTTAGCAGGTAGAGTGCAAAAAAGGTTGTGAAATGTGCAATGTGGGTCCAACTCGTCAGGTACATACTGTTATGTGCAGCAGACATGTAGTAAGTACTGTGTCCTTGTTATGTCTGAACAAATGTGCATGAAAAAATTTGGCCTTCCCGAATTTACAACCCAGCTAGGATTACAAGCCTAAAAATGTAAATTGGGTTGTAACTAGAGACATTGGATCACAAGCAAGCAGCTGCAAAAGCAAAAAGACAAAGGCAAAATGTTAAGCTGATTGGAATTTCACAAGATTGACATTGTTGCTTAAAGTGCTTGGGTTGATTGCATTTAAAAAAAATCAAAGTACATAAAAATTAAAACAAAACTAATAATATTAACTATGCAAGTTATTATACAAATAGAATAACAGACCAACAAAAGAGAAATAAATTAAAACAAACACTGATAAAAGGTACTAGCAAAGAACAGGTGCACAGCCAAAACTTTTTAAAATTTCTAGTACACGTTCAGCTGTAAGATACTCCCCACATTTGTCAGCTACAAGCAGCCAAAAAGAGATGGAACAAGAAGGTTCTGCTGCTGAGAGGCAGCAAATCACAGGCAGCTGCAAGTTGTTGGCTCAGATCCCCAGTACATGGTGCTGTAACAGATGAGTGAATGAAATGCCGTGTGTGAAGTTAAAAGACAGGTTGTCATAGCACTTTAGGATCCACCATCTAATGTGATTTTCAGTTTCACTTTAGTTAGGTCTTCAATATCTTTACTAAATCTAATGAGAAGGAAATACCTACTGCTTTATTTTCTTTACTCCAACTGCTAAAGGAACAAGACTTTTAAAATGTAATCTACTGCTCTGAGGTAACTGTAAATTATTAAAACAAAATTGACAGGAGTAATTTTGGGACTTGATTTCAACAAGGTGTTCTGCTTCACTGGCATGGTTTCTCCATCACTCCCCTCTTCTGCGTCCCTCTGCTATGTCCCCAAAATAGAAATTACATAAAATCCTGACAGCCTCCTCTGTGAAACACAGAAGTTGAAGTCTGAGCTCATCCTCTAAGATAACTGATTCATCAGCACTGCAGTGCTTCATCGGGTTCAGTGGAACAGCACAGGACAAAAATGTTATTTTTCTAAGTAAGAAAATAGTAATGAGACTTATAAATGGACAATACGTCTCAGCAACGGCATGTGAAACAAGTAGGAAACTTAAGATGTCATTAGGCCTAATATCCGCAGAACTCAATGCCATAAAAATAGTCATTTTAGGGAAGCACAGAATAATATTAGACATCTGTGCTACATTTTTTTTCTAGCTGCTCACTGAAAAGCTTTTATTGTCCTAGATATTTTTCCATTCTTTCATAAGGGATTGGAAGTCTACACGTAAGCATAAGAGAAAATGAATTATGTTTTATTTAATCAACTAAAATATTTTACATCATATGTTTGTTCCTGTGAGGCTCCCAATCCTAAAGAAAAAAGTGAATGTACTTAATTTGACATAGGAGAGTTGTTCTGCTGCCATACAAATAGTGCCAGTCTTATTTGTACGGCCACAATGGACAGGCTTTTGCTGGACTGAAGTCAAGGCATTCAGCACACTGTAGACTGCTTATAATTTATGGAATTGTGACTGCATTTTTTTTAATGAAAATAAGATGCTCCTTAGCTTAGTTGGTGTTAGCATCAAGTGAACATTCCACCATTTGTCAGAGTTGACATCAGACCACTGATGTTGGACTGGTGTGATACTAGTGCTGTGATCTTTTCATGGACTAGCATGAATTTAAAATGTTTTCTTCATAATTTATGAAAAGGCTTATTCTAGTAATTTTACTCTCAGTTGCATATTGCAATTATCTGTATGTTTTACAACCTAGAGCTGTCTTGCACCTGAATAAAACCAGAGATTATAATCCTGTACTTTAGCATTTAAATATTAATTCATATTACTAACATTAAAGAAATCACTTTTCAGATAAGTCAATTGAAATACAGAAAACATTTCCTAAAATTAAACAGATCTAAAATTGTTTTTATGAAAACATTGAAATGATACCTTAAGAATATATTTTTTTGTTGCTTTTTTTAAAATTGAAGAATGCCCTAAGAATGTTTATCAGTAAACTGTGAAGTACAGACCTTTGGACCAGCACTAGTTAATGCCGATCTAGAAAGTGCCTTTGCCTTTATTCACAGTGAGGAAACCTTACTCATTTTAAAAGGCAAGTGATTATTATATTTTTGTATGGAAATTCTGAATGCTTATAAATAAATCCATTAAAGAGGGATTTGCAGGTTTAGCTTTCCTGTGGAAAAGCTCCTGCGCCTCAGTGAGAATTGAAGTCTCCTGGAAGATGTCTTCTGTCTGTGTTAGAGACAGAACATTTCATTCTAACATCAATAAAAGAACTGGAGCTACATCCCCATGATGCTTGTCATGAACCTGAGTACCAGCCTTCATTCATGTGAGTGATCTCTGTAGAGTGCTACTATTATTCACCTAGTAAGAACTCTGAGGTTACATTCTACGTCCTTTTTCTTGTATCAGCATAACACGATAAATCACGAATAATGTTGGATGAAAGGTCCACTTCTGTTTCTCTCTTAGTGTAAAGTGCTACATTTCTTTAGTTTACAAAACAGCCATTGATAAATCCAACTGAACTTCAATTGATGTTACAGTAGAAGCTAGTACTTAATTTTCACCACTGTTTAACAAAAGATATTTCACATTCACAGTAGATTACAATGAAATAAAACTTCGTCTCTTTCCTACGGAAGACTAAAATATAAGATTTAGCTGCACTTCAAAAGACATTTCTTGAAATGGAGTGCTGGCCATGAAGTGTCAGGCAGGCTTCTTAAAAGAACAACCAAAAGCAACATTGTCTGATAAATACTTAACAAGAGTGAATGAAATATAACAGGTAGAAATAAATTCTGTGAGACGAGAATATTTCCTTGTAAATACTAGAAGCAACTGTCATTCCCCCTGAAGACAAGAGTGATTTTGCTGTTGATGTCATTGGAATAGGAATTTGGCTACTGAAGTTCATGAATTGTACAATGGAGTGAAAATGTCAAACCAAGCAAGGTAGTTACCTGGTGTTACCACTGCCACAACCTGTAGATCCCTTCTCATACCCTGTTGATACTTTCATCTACACTCATTCTTTGCCAAATTCCAGCATGCGAGTTCAGCAATGTTATTAGCCAGTACACGAGTAGTGCCAGACAAATTCACTCAGTAAAATCACAAACTAAGCCTTTTGATGTTTTTAAAATCAAACACTCCAGAGCCCTATCTGTTTCTGTGGTGACCTAGATGATGTCAGACATGTCCAAAATGTTAGAGATGACATACAGAAGAGACTTGACAATGCCCTCAGACACATGGTGTGAACTGTGGGGTTGTCATATGCAGGGACAGGAGTTGGACTCGATGATCCTTGTGAGTCCCTTCCAACTCAGGACGTTCTATGGTTCTGTATACATGACAGCATGTGCAAACTAACGGGTTTTATGTATTACGTTATGTTGCTCGGAAATGGACTCTGTCTTGAGAAATGAAAATGGGACCTACAGATATTAATAAAATTGCAGGATCAAGCCGTGTAACATGTATCATATGTACAGTACTTATCTGAATGGACTCTGTAATTTCAGTTCTGATGGATATATTATACGTGAGCAGTCTAGCAATTTCTGCAAACTCAACTAAGAAAACAACCTACGATATTCTTTTAACAGAAAGGTAAGTTCAATCTCTATAAATATGTGTCATCTTGCTCCCTTTATTCCAGTGCTCTGCAAGTTCTGAAATCTCACTTCATCTGCACTACCTCGTGATAAACAAAGTGACTGGACATAGAGAGTTAGTTCCACTATAATTTAAATCCTTCTATGTGAATTGTAGGCCTGAGATTATGCACTGGAAGTTTTTAACAACACAGGGCTTAAATGATTTTGGAAGAACATCTTTTTGCAGCAGAGAGTAACATGTAAAAAAATCCCCTATGCAATCACAATTCCATCATGAAACAGATTTTTTTTTCTTAGACTTAAAATGAGTAAGTGTATGTCAGGATGTATTTAAAGGAATGCTTTGTAAATTTATACACCCCAAAGCCACATAGAAAGTTTTAAACAATTTTGCCCTAAATGCAATGAATGCTTTCATATAAAATACTATTTTAGCTGGATTGGGTTTAACAGTTGACATCCAGAACTTATTACCTGTAAACGTTAGTCTGTATAAATTCCACTAAAATCTGACTGCAATTAATTCTTCAATCAGACTTAAAAACTACAAACATCCCCCGCAAAACAAGGTTCTGCATGTCAAAAATGGATGGTTATAGTCAATGCCACATAGACCAGTTAATAGGAGACAGAGAGTGGTGGTGTTCAACCGTACAAGATGTGGTCTGTGTAAAAGTCAGTTCAGGGGGACTATCACCTTCTGTTGCGTGCAGCATTGTTGTGTGCAATTGTCACAGTTTGCCAAGTCACTCTCTTGACTGATAGAATAAAATATAGCCAGACTCTGAATTTTTTGATATATCAGAGGTCAGACCATAGAATTCTTCAATAGCTTGAGCATCTATTTTCTGCAAAATAAATAAAATTATTTAATGTGCTGTCAGGTAAAAGAAATACCAAACATGAATTAAATGATTGTATAGACGCAAAAGACAAAGTAATTTGTTTCAGGGTAGCAATTAACGAATTCTGTTTGCAATTTAAGTGGTGAAAGGGTAACATTCAGGGGCTTAAGCCCTACTGGTCTCACTCATGGAAGTCAATAGGAATGTTTGTCTCAGAGAACCTAACTGAATTAGGCTTTTCCCAATAGCAGAGAGACTCCTTGGAATGCAGTAGTGAACACTGTTAAAACACACAAATGTGACCATGCGACCCCACCTTTCTGCAGTTTCCAGAAACCCTCTTCAAGACATGACACATCCAATGTCCCAGTGCTTACTTTCCTCCATTGGATTTACTTTAGGGAAATCAGACTCAAACCCCCAGCTTTGCCAAGGTGCTACAGTGACATAAAGGGTTTGCTTAGGAATTAATTGCAGTGTGCTTAGACAGAATCTGTAACAGCTGTGGGCCAGATCCCGCTCTAATTTACATTCAGACAAACCCAGACTGACTACAGAGTCTGGACTTTCTTATAACTTCCTAGTTGTTCAAAGATTGAAGTTCTACTGCAAGACTAACTTTATCCAGTCTAATTTTGCCAAGTGATACTGCCAAGGATTGCAAAACAGTTCCTGGATATTTTAGGTTTTGATGGATTAAATTGATTTTATTAGATGTGAACAAATCTTCCAAAATAATGAAATCATTCCAAATTAAACCCTTGAAGTCGGATATTAAAAACATTTAATGTTGCTCTGAAATAAAACAACCCCCTCTGACATTGACAGTAAGAACTACAGGATTAATAATTGTGTTTGCAATCTTAGTTGCTAACAGAGTTGAGCTGAATGTCACATTACAACCAAACTGTAGCTTTGCAAACTAGTAATCTGTACCCAGATCTAGATCAGAATTTCAACCCCAAATAGAAAAGAGAACATAAACACAAATATTGTGCTCATGACCTTCAGCATACTGACCTCTACAATGTCATCATCAAACAAGAGCCAAAATCCGTGACTTTTCACGATAGTAATATAATGCCCTCGATTCGGTCCACTAGAAAGCAAAACAAAAACACAAAACCTGAAATATTAGAAGATACCGTTGAGTCCATTTTGATAAATCCATTTCTATATGCAGGCAGTCCGAAGTATAACTAAATGTTACAAAGAACATAGTAAACCCACCCCTGGCAGTACAGACAACACGTACTCCTCTCACCTTGTTACTGACTTATTGCAAAGATTTCATGAACTGAAAGCTAAATGTGTTGTTTTCATCTGTGCTGCGACCGTTTGCAAATTAACCTATAGAACACTTAAAAATTTGCTCATCACCAGCATCAACTGTTGCAAGTATTTTTAAAACATTATAAACTAAATTTGAGAAGGAAAATTGTTTAGTATGAACCATGAATATTTGGTTACGCAGTCTTTGAGAAAAGTGAGAATAAGTTGTATTCCTAGAGCCCCAAGGATTTTTTGTTTGTTTCTTCTTTGACAATATCCGCTATGTGAGAATCTTTATTAAAGCTGTGATTGTCATTGCCTTGACAGGAGACCAAGGTGTGCTGCCGTAGGGCCTGCATGCTAGCAGTGCCTGGCCCTCACAGAGCCCTGGCTCCCAAGCTGTCTAAGTGGGCTCATGCGGAAGGAGTCGGCTCCATTAATTTAAGCCAACCTTGTGACTTTTGGAGGCCTGAGACATTGTTTTTAGAACAAGTACAGATTTACTATGAGAGAGGGTGGCTAAGAGGTCCAGGCCAAGTTGATGCAGCAGCAGGGTTTGTGTCCTCCCTCCCACCCTCCCCACATTTTGTCAGGCATGCCTCTCCCCTTGGCAAATGTCTGGCAATAGCTCAAGATACACGTGAAAGTATCTTACCTTCCACAGTGAACAACGACGGCTACCAAGTCATACATCCGATCTAAGTTGACAGCATCGCCAGATGTGTTGAAGAGACGTAACTCCAGAGGAAATACTACACGATAAGACAGCTTAGTATACCTGTGCAATTGCTCCATGTACTTGAATCTCTTGAGGTGTAAGGCAAGAATCATTGGCAGCTTTTTTACTCTCATCCTGTGAAACCATTACAGCACATATGATAAAGACCTGACCAGTTCAAAGCTATTCTGTCTTTCCCTAATGAGTAAACATTTGCATTATAAAAGCACTTAGTAAGTAACAGTACTCAACAAGCAGTAGCTTGTAGACTAAGACACACGTAGTAGCTTCGAATCTGCCTGTAGGTTCTCTGGCACACGCAGAGAAGGCAGTCGGGGTATAAAGCTTCTAGGTATCTAAAAACTAAATATCAATGAGGAGGTTTGTCAAAGCCCAGGAGGGTCATGGTCAAATAGCCTGCTCTTTGCTTACCTTTTCTGTGCCTCTTGTTTACTGCAGCAAGTTTCACAGTAGTATTTCTGTTCACTACATAATGTCTCTGTGTTACTGAAGTCTCTGTAAATAAAGACAATTATCAGTTCTTAAAGGATCTTAACATTTTTGCACCACTCGTGCTGATGAACTGGAACCCTAAAAAGACAACACAGGATGAAATCTTCTCTCCATTGAGTCGAAGTTTCTAAAGCATCTAAAGCAACTGTACTGGGGTTTGCAAAGGGACTTAAGGTATCTGGCTGCTGTGACAGCCCTATATTAGGAGCGGTGCCCCTCCGTATGATATGGGAGAGGGTCAGATATTTCAAAGTGAGACTTATATCCTGGTCTCCTACATATCAAGGGACTACCTAGACTTGGCTGTAGTCACTCGATCATCCAGTCCCTTTTAAAATTATTTGCAGAATGGAACAGCTTCAAATGCACTTCTGTCATCCTCAAATAGCTCACATTTTATGGTCTGGATCTGTAAGATAGGCTTGAATCATCTGACACAGAAGAAATAAATTGAACTCCATCTTCTGCATCCTCTAACCTCTGGAACTCTCATTCAGAAGCTATTTGATTATACCTTCTCGTTTTCTAAAAAGGAAGATGTCAGCTAGTATAGAAGATTTTGTAAATCCTGATCAAGTAAATACACTTGGAAATGTTTCTGGATCGAGCTTTGGAAGTGAGAGAGGCAGAGGAAGGCTGGTTTGATAATGCTTCTCAGTTCACCAGAAAGATTTGCCTGAAATCACAGTGCTGATACGCTTCAGAGCAGAATTTTAGGTACCTAGGAAAACTCAATTGTAAAAAAAATGACAGTGATTTTTTTGTCACCTCTAGTGTTACATTGCAGCTGAGCAGGCATTTTGAGAACTGCAGATACAGACATAAGCCCCTATCTCCCAGCTTAAGCACACAGGTTTTCTTGTGACTTTGGGCCTCAGATATATCTGAAGCCCAGATCTGTCCTGTTGATTGCACCTACATTGTACCTAATAGACTTCCGAACTCCAGACAAATTTGGACCCATTCTGACCCAATAATCTCTAATTTAGCATTGCAGCCCACATGGACAGAGGCTGAAGCTGTGCTACCTGCAAGTTCAGCCTGCTCCCACAGTAGGCAGCACAGAATCATCTTAACAAAGGCAAAGGGAGGATTCTGGATGATTATTTCTGCCTGGCATCATCACCACAGGGGTAGATGGGAGAGCTGAAGACTATATAGATTACCAGGCCATACATTATTAAAAGTTATTTACATAACTTTGTAAAAGGGGAGGATTTTCCATTTTCAAGTGTTAAGTTCTTTAAAGGTTGACAGAGCATGACAGAGAGACACTTCACATGACTGAATAATATTTATACTGAGAATGCTTTAACTAGTTGGGGTTTTTTCCTTTCTTTTTGTGGTCTTAAACAGTTTGATCAGAAAGTGCTGAAATTTAGGACAAAACACATCTCTTGAAAGATACATTGCAACAAAACTTTGACCATAACTACGATTATTTACCTAAAAGAAAAATAAAGCATGATCACTGGAAAATATTTTCTTCAATGGTAAACATTGATCTCAAGTATCTGATTTCATACTTGAATTTAAAGACAAAAATAACTGAATTCTGCCAGTTCCTCTAAAAAACATGGTGAACTTTGAAGGAATCATAAATGAAGAGCTGAAACTTTAGAAAAGATTAGAGATGGGTTATATGCATGGGGAACATAATGCTGCAAGATTCAAAAGAATGTGTTTGTGTATGTTTTAGGTCTTTTATTAAGGAAGGAATCTGATGTTTATTTTCAAAGCCTAACACATAAACTTAAACAAACAAAATAACACACACACAAAACCACCACCACCACCAAAAACCCACCTCAAAAACCTAACTTGTGGAATGTGTTGGTTTCCTTTTCACCTCAAAGTGAAGCTATGGAAATAATATTTTTCTAACATAAAGAAATATATACAGATGGTAGAACTTTGATAGATATTGATTTTATTTTGATCTCCAAATTGTTTGTTTAATAGTTAAGAGTGTACTAGGAGCAGAACTGAAACTTAGAATGAAAGTCTTCTCCCGATAATTTGAGGATGAGGCACAGAATAAGAAACTTAATATGGAAAAAAAGTAGACTTTTGAAATCTTTTGTCCTCTAGGGGCTCTAGCATTCATTCTGCAAAGCACACACTTAACTTTTAATATGCACGTAACTCCTAATCAACAAAACACTTGAGTAGAAGCTTAAAGATAAGCACATGTAAATCCATTTGAAGCCAATTATTATTCTGCAGTAATTCTTGAGGATGACAAGGCAATCAATTATCTTCCCCACAAGATGATCTTTTTTCTCTTTCAAACACATAAATTGAAACAGAAAGTGAGTAAAAGAAAATATATTCATGTATATTTTGTCATTAGAGAAAATATCCAGTTTACATTATTTTTCTTCTCCTTAAGAAAAGCTCAAGACCCCAATGTTATTCTACTTCTCTTTTCTGTACATACTAGGCTTGGGAAATTTAGCAAAGTCAGACAGAACTATCTGCTGGAGAGGTGCATTCATTTACCTTAGACAGTGTGTAATTGATGTGTTCTGCTCCACATCAACAGAAAGGTCAAGAAAATCTTCGTCTTTGCTACTAACCTGTTGCAAAAAATATACATGTAAAACAGAGATGTAGTAAAATGTCACACATCTAAACATCGTTTATGTCTATGTGCAAATGTTAAAGACAGAGCAATTTCTGCAGAAATGAATTACACAGAAATAATTCATGTCAATGCTTTCCATTTTTTTTCTAGTTCACCGTGACTGTATTTATTAGTAACTCTACCAATCCAGGTTTAATGTAATTTAGCTTCTGTCTGTTCCACTTATTCAAACCCACCAACTAGTGACTGCCGTCTACTGGTCATTAAAGGGGGACCATCATTGCCTATATTAGATGTGACTAGTGTATTATATATGTTCCCTTGTTACGCAAAACAGCTTAGTTTCTTATTTTACTGGAATTTTATTCACCCTTTATATAATATATTACACTATGTAATCACAGCTTATGCCCTACATAATTATTTCCACTATTAAGGATGCAATGAAGATATTTTCCAAATAAGTGTCTGTCAAGAAATTACATATTTAACCATGTTGTGATTTCTTTCCAGTGAGCGTTCCAAAGGCTGGCTTTATATTTCTGGTTGACACAGCTGCATTCACTCAGTGAATATTGTTCCTGGTCAATAATTTTGATTAAATAATTGAAAGATTATAGGTAAAAATGGCAAAGTGATGATATTTTGCAAAATAATTTTGATTTTTCCATTTTTTTAAGGAACAAGAGGAGAAAAATTCTAAGAAAGAGGTTTTGTTTTTTAAAAATGACCTCAAATATTTTCAGAATGGCAGATCTTGATTTTTGCTTTGAAAACGATTTTTCACTTAGTGTTCAATCTTGAAGATGAAAGAATGTAAAAAAAACCCTACAAACATAATTGTTGTAATACTTCAGTGAGTTAAAAAGACTGCAGAATTACTGCACATGAATTTAGTCATATGCATAATAACCATTTTGTGTATAAAATGCTGCATGAACACACCATATTTGCCTCCTATGACTACATTTCCTTAGAATAACTAAATCAGATGACAGGATAGTTAAGTTCAAATCAAGAACTTCAGTGGGGGGTTGAATCCATTGTTCTGACACAAGTCCCTCCTGCTCAGATTTCTGCAATTCTATGGATGTGGAAGTTATGTCCAGCTTTCAGCTCATCTGTGCATTATATCAGAGATACTATAAACGCAGTGAATGCAGCCTGTATCAGTGCTGGATCCAGAGGAACACCTTTAGCAGGATGAATCTTGGTATTAAGATAAAGTGCACCCAATTAAAATGAATAGCAGCTCTTCAGACACAAATCCTCCCTGAGACATGACTTGACCCACGAGACAGGAAACCACGAAACTGGCAGCAGTCAACTGCAGTATAAACACACAGCTGGAATTGGAAAGGTAGAGTGACAAAGCTTCAGAGAACATTGTGTCTCTACGGCTGGAACTGGAGTTGTCAGACGCACGGTGTATCAAGAAAGAGGTTAAATACTTGGAAAAGTCTTTGACAAGTATAGTGTTTCATTTGAATGCCACCAAGAAGCTAGGAATTTTGTTATTGATTTCAAAATATCAAGTATTTACTGAAAGGGGGAGGTGAGCTAGTTGTAGCAAGAATGATACAGACTGAAACTAAAGGTAGCTGTAAAATCAGATGGAAACTGCAAGTTTCACTGTGAGTGAAAATAAGAACTACTGGAATCTAATGATTCTTCATGCACTACATATTCATACTTTAGCAAAGGAACACCTTTGAGTCCATTTTACTGTTTCCCAAAGATTTCAAGATAAAATAATACAAGGAAAAAAAAAAAAAAACAAACTAGAAAAGTATCCTCAGTAGAATACAGTATTTCTGCATTCACAAGAGGCTATAGACAAGCCTTCCCACAGCACCAGTAGCTAGCATGATTTTTTCCACAAAGCTTGGTCACCTGGAATTACAAATAGGGTATTGTGCAGTTTTGCTGTTATCCAAGGACACATCCTGACTTCAGTACACTTTGTCTGAATAAACACTGGATATTAGTTCATAATTAGGCCGCGGCCATTTAAAGAAGCTTGTGAGTTAAAAAATAATTCTATCCTTTTGCTTATTTTAACTTGCTATTGTTTCTTGGGGTGTTATAATTGAAATAGATTAAATAAATAGTTTTCAATCTCTCCGTCATGTTTTTACTTACACAAGCTTATTCCAAACTTGGTCCAACTCCTTCTTTTATGTTGACTATCACTGCATATTTTTTTCTTGCTCTCTGACCCAAATCCCCAGAGAAGTCATATTTTCTTGGAGTACAGAGCTATTCTTTATAATTAGAAATATCAGAATATGTTGTTTTACACATCTGGTAGGACCTGGGTAGGGTTTATGTCACCTTACTTCAGCTGTCTAAAGTTAGATATTTAACCTCATCTTGCTTGCTGAAGATAACCTTCTCCTCCCATCTTAATGCAGGTGATCTAAAGATGCGTTTTCTTTAGAGGAGGTCCTTGGCAGCAGTACTGGTCTGAGTTAAAAACACATGATTGTTAGATCACTTTGCTGACCCAGTTCGCGGCATTGCTGCACCAACAATTGCAGCAGCTCCGTAACAACATGGAACCAGAACAAGCTGTATGGAGCAGACGGAATGCCTGATACTGCTCAAAACTTTGTGTGTCATGACAGCTTGGAGACAGGTGGAGAGAGCTTCCTGCAGGAGCTCCTTTGCAATCTCCATCATCTACAGAAGGAGCTAAGAAAACTAGTTCATCCTTGACACCTACCTTTTACGAAGCAAAGGTTAGGTGAAGTTAATTCCAAACTTTTTGGAAAGTCGGTGTCAGTGCTCTCCCCTAAACAGATTTTCTTTTTCCTGCCTGTGTTAGTCTTTCACATAGCAACATTACAGAGAGAAACTTTTTTTTCCCCTTTAAGTAGAAGCATGTGATTGAAAACCACACAAATCGATACGAGACTTGCAATCAGGCTTCCTAACTAAAACTACTTTTTACTCATACTTCAAACATGAGAGCCTTCAAACTGACAGCATTCTCTAGAAAATATTATGGAGATAAGAATACAGTTTGTTAATAACAAACTCTCTGTATGCCAGTCACATTCTTAGGATTGAATTAACACAAATTCATCTTAACTTTTCAGTTATTCATGGAATAATGATGTGAATATCTTCTCCCAAAGTTACAGTAATAAGGAACTGTATTGATTAACTAGTGAGGATATTAACTGTAGAGGTATGTATTAGGACAGCAAGACTTGGCATAGGTTAACCAAGTAATGCCTAGAAAAATAAATTTTTAGAAAAGAATATACTCACTTTAAGAAGTTATGTCTACAGGAATATCCACAATTCTCAGATGTCTGAAAAATTCATATATTTATATATATAAAATGTATATACCAATTAATGGGCAACAAGAAAAAAAATCTATCCCAATGCTTACGGTTTCACAGTTCAAACATCTAGTTTCGTTAGTCAGTGTTCCCTGAAAAATCTCATGCACCCAGGTGAGTTCTTGTTTATTGTTCTCTTCAGCTTCATTCATGTTGCCATTTTTCAGTTTCCCATTTTGCTTTTCCTGTTTCTTCTCCTCCTGCAAAATGTCTGCGATGGTGTTCAGCAGGTAATTTAAAAACTCATGTGCATCCTGCTGCATGTAATTGTCAAAGAGATCTGTGAAGAAGAGAGTTGAGATTTCAAAAGTTAAGTATATCCTCTCCTTCAAGAAAGCAAACTAAATTCATTATTTCTTTTCAAATAAATGTACTAGTCCTTGCTCAGCAAAGCATTTGGAATGATGCCAAAGAAGAACAGTTTTGCAGCCACGCTGGCTTCAGTGAAACTAGTTTGGGAGAAGGTTTCATCTCACCTAACTTTAGCTGCTGGAAAGGTTAGGCTCTTCTGTGGAGATGGTTGTGTAGGATCCCACTACAGTCAATGAAGAAAGCAAGTGGGTGACTCAGCCTAAATTAATTGCTTAGACTAGATGTCTAACTTTAGACAGCACTGACTCCCACCCATATATTCCAAGTCCGTCAGACACTTAGGAACATCACAGAGTTTGGACAGTGAGACATGTGGCTGGGGCAGCTGAAGACCTTGGATACTGACACATACCAGTGAGCTGTGTCTGGCTGGGGTGGAGTTCCCTGTCCTCCTAACAGCGCACACAGTGCTGTGCTTTGTACATCTGGCTGCAGGGGTGTTGGTGACGCACTAACGTTGTGGCTGTTGCTGAGCAGTGCCCGTGCGGCATCAAGGCTGGCTCTCCAATCCCCCAGCCCCCAAAAGCTGGTAGGCTGGGGGTGGGCAAGAGGTTGGGAGGGGACATAACTGGGACAGCTGACCCAAACTGACCAAAGGGATGTTCTGTACCATGTGACATGGTGTTCAGCAATAAAAGCTAAGAGAAAGGAGCGGGGGGCATTCACTATTAAGATGTTTGTCTTCCAGAGCAGCTCCTATGCATACCAAGAGGTTTCTTCTCAGGGAGTGGCTGGAAATTGCCTGCTGATGGGAGGCAGAGAATAAATCTCTTTTGGTTTTGCTTTGCTTCTGCATGCGGCCATTGTTTTTTGTTTGTTTTTCATTTGTTTGTGTTTTGTTGTTGTTTTTTTTTTTTAATTAAACTGCCTTTATCTCAACGCATACATTTTTTTCATCTTATTTTCATCCCTTGTCCTGCTGAGGACGGGTGCGAGAGAGCAGCTCGGTGGGCACCTGGCAGCCAGCCAAGGTTAACCCACCACAAACAGTAATAATAACACCATTTAATGAAGCTCATTTTTCACACACACAAATCTGATGAGCAGAGACTTGTCCTTTTCAATAAGAAATGCTTGCAGGAGGTGGGGAGAATATCGCAGTGATTTAGTACAGACTTCTCCAGTGAAGGCTTAATTTGCCCACCACGTTGAAGTGAAAAGAATCTGTGTTCCCAAGAAATGTGTATTTTTATCCCCCTGCTCCTGAAAAAGCTCACGTGGATTTCCTCAGAAAACATGGCAAAGATCCTTTGTCTTTGCAGTGTCTAGCCGAGGTTAATACACATTAAGTGTGGCCCTAATTTAAAAAAGCTGAAAACATAAGATCCAATCCCTAAAAGTGATTCCCAATAGTGTGGGGGCATTTATCACCAGATGACTCAGAGCTAACTTTGTCACACTTTCAAACGCCTGCTCTGGAATGAACAGTCTGCCCATTTATATGCTGTCACCAGGAAGAAATTTCTTCCAGGTGTTCAACTTTGTCTCTTCATTCAAAGCTCCCCTGTTTCTAAGCATACCACCCACACTGATATGAATCTAGGCCAAAATGGAGCTGTGTGGCAGGCTTCCTTATTTCAAGATGTTCCTCATTTCCCTTAGACAGAACTACTGCAAGATTAAGCATATGCTGTTGCCAACTTAATGCTCAAAAAGGGCTTGATGCTTCCCAAAGTAAGACTCTGCCCAGCACTTTGATGAAGAAGAGCAGCAGTGGACATGTAGGCCACTGAACACCCCCACATACATAGTTACTTATCCTCCAGGTGTTTTGGGGTAGTGGTGCCTGTAGCCCTCCTAGGTCACACGGTCTCTGTACTGTGAACTGCCTGCAATGGTTTTCTCTGCTATACTTCGCATAAAAATTAATTAAAAAATTGTGACAAGAGTATCACGCTATTGCCAGCCCTGGATCACTATTCAGAGCGGTCTGTCCCACCATGCTGTGAAAACATCATTAATTCTTGCACCTCTGGGAATGTATGAAACCTTGTATGGTTATTTCAAGCATAATATCATGTATACAGATACTGAAACATTAAGATCTAAACCCCCAAAAGTACTAAAAGCAACTTACAAAACTAACCTGAACATCTGATTAATATGATCACATTGTCCCTTGAAGCCACATTTATTTATACTGATGAACATATTACTGTCTAAGTGGATTCCAGTTTTCTGCTTACCATTCTCTTTTCGTAACCTTGATATGAACTTCTTTGGTGGAATAACTCCAACTTTCTTCTTCTGAGTAGCAATACTGTGGAAAAGATCTGCCAGGCAAGTCAAGAGATTTTCCTTCTTTTTCTGTTGGGCCTTGTATGATAATACATTTTCCCGAAACGGCCGGCAAAAATACAGTGCCTGCAGCACGGAGTTACAGTAGCAGGTGTTCCCAAACTGCCATGTAAAAGTAAAAACAATCTTAATCCCTGGGCATCACAATAAAACTAGTTGCTTCATTCAACTCTGGCTTCTATGTCCCTGTCACATACCAACCATTTTGCCATGCAGCTACTGTAGAAATATCTTCCACACCCACACTTGACACTTCACGGGAAAAAAACAAAACAAACAACTATGGTGTTCTACATTAACTAGGATACAAAGCAGAAGTTTCCACTTGCAAGAGATATATTTATTGTAGTGGATCTCGTTAAGCTTGTTTCCATATATTAATACACTCTTGGTGGGCTGTATCTTGCTGCTCAGTAGCAGAATGACTAATGTTTTCAATGGAAGAGATACTATATCTGCTTTACTTTTATGGGAATAAACAAGTCATTAAACAGCCTTCTCACTCATTCTCTCCTTAGTCAGATAAAAAAGCTTCTCCTAAGAGAGTCCCTGATGCAGGCTGCTGTACCTAAGCTCGTACATATTTGCATCACTTCCAACCAAAAATTAGAGACTGTCCCTCACATTTCATAGCTAAAAGAGACTTTATTGAAGTGTAATTTCTAATCACTGAAAATATTCGTGGAACAGCAAACTGTTTTCTCTGGGGATCTGTGAGTCTATCTTCAAACACCTGATACGGTTTTGCGACCCACTTTGCCTAAAATTGGAACATGAGCTGCACTTTAAAAAAAAAACAACAACAAACACAAAACAACAAGCAAAACTACAGTCCTGCCTTAGAACAGGACTGGGGGAAGGAAAAAAAAAAGAAAAAAAAAGACACCAATGTTCAAGTAACATTAAAGCCATAGTTCTGTATATGGTTTCCCTACTGAAAATGGTACTTACATTGACCAATCCAAAATAGTGTTCATTAATTGGAAACTGCTCTGGGCCAATGTCTTTTTCCAGAGCAGAGGCATTGGTGCCCTAAAAAGAAGATCGAAGAATTTATTTAGAATATTAAGGCTCTAAAATAAAGTAGTAGCAAGACAGAAACTCATTTTTTCCTTTCAACTACAATTAGCCAAGCTAACTCTCTCTTACTAATAGTGGACAAGCACAACAGTCACATGAGCCAACAAAAATATTTGCAGTTCTAGGTAGTTGAGCTGGCATGACCTGGACACTCTAGTAATGACCGATTAGAAGCGAACAGGTCACAACAACAGTGGTTCTCCCCTCATCCATCTCCATCTTATTTTTACTTTGTTCATAAACAGCTGGATCCCATTACCCTCTTCCTTCGTAAAAATACTTGTAGATCTGAAGTGAAACTATGAAAGGTATTTTGGATAAACCATTTTCTAGATGTAGGGCAGGTTTTCAAAGTGTTACTGAAACTCCTCTGAATCCATTCTAATTCATCAGCAGCCTTTAACAATACTTGGGCTCCAGACTGGCACCTACTTCTAGTAACAGCATCACGAATGCTAAAAGCAGGTGTAACATAGACCTGCCGTTTTGTCCTGTCTGACATCAAAGCTGCAAACTGTTACATCTCTCAGTCGCTGCCTCAGTGTGGCAAGTTAGGTTCTGCTGTATCTTCAACAACAAAGTTGCTTTCACAGCTACTGGTCTGTGGGCACAATGACTAATTTTGCATGTGTTACAAGTAGTTTTGCTGTATTAAAATGTCCGTGTTAGATTACCAGGCAAGGAAGGTAGATGGCTGCCAAAGACAGTGTCGTAACTGCTGTCCACTCTATAAGCATACAGATCCTTGTAAGACCTCACTAAAAATGCTGGATTTGGACAAGGATTCCTACATACAATCATTCCCTACATACAATCATTCAAGTTAGCCAATATTGAATCGGTGTGATAATTGCTTTACTGACATCATACATTTATTGCCTTACTGAACGTGCTCTGGAGTATGAAGTATTAATAATCACGCCTTAGAATTTGCATCACACAAGAAGAGCACAGTTGGTTGACTTCTATAAAATCATGTAAAATGGCCCTGTAAACATGCCAACATGTAAAACATCGGAAAATTTCTGAAATTTCCTGTGTTCGATTTGCTCAGAGGGCTCTTTAGCTAAAATTTTCAAGGTTATGATAATCAAATTAAATAATTCTGGTGTCCCTTCCCCATCTTCTCCCCAAAGCTTGATTTGTATTTCCTTACTGCACCTACCAGCACCACTGCTGGCTATATTAGAATATTATTTCATGTCAGCTCATTGAAAGAAGATTATTTCAGTCAAAAGAATCAGTGGTGTGAAACTCAGCACGGGTACTCTTTGAGAATTTGCAAGCCTTGAAAGTAAAACAGCTCCTTCAAGTTGGCATCTTCCAGAGGAGCTCCCAAGATTTTGTATTTCCCATTCCCTTATCAGATCTCTTTGCAGTCTCTCCATTTCTCTCTCCTGCACATGGCTAATTTCTCAGGCTGAGTGAATGTTATTTCCCAGACCTTTGAGACCAAAGTACTTCAGCTGCACG
Organism: Caloenas nicobarica; assembly: GCF_036013445.1. Lineage (NCBI taxonomy): Eukaryota > Metazoa > Chordata > Aves > Columbiformes > Columbidae > Caloenas > Caloenas nicobarica. The sequence continues at coordinate 51,213,775 of NC_088248.1, read as the reverse complement.
AAGGTCCATAAAAAGCTTAAGGGATGTGTTGTCGTTCTTGGGCTCTGCTAAGCCTCAGTGACAAACATGGAAAAAGAATGATCTGTACAAAGCAATTATTGGCTACCTTTCAATGGAGATGACAGCATGATAATTATGTAAGTTCCATGTGAAGATTGAATTCTTTGCTTGCAGAGACAGCCTTGCCGAAGATGCACAAATTCAGCAAAGCATCCAACTTCCCAAGAGGGAGGAAACTGATAAATATTTGCCCATTTGATATTAATGGGGAAGTAAACAGCCACTGTTACCCTCAAAACTTTGTCTGATAAAACAAAAACTTGACTACAGAAGATTAATGCAGCTTGAGAAGAAAACCATTTCATAATAATACTCATCGTATGACATTCAGATCAAAGTAAAGATTTCTTTTGATTAGACATTTAGCATTCAAATCAAGTTCCCTAACATAAGAATGAAATGGGTGTTTTTCCAGTTTTGCAGGAAGTATTTTCCAAACTCAAAAAAATTCTCCCTCTGGAATTCATGGAAAATAATTTCTCTAAAAAGTAACCTCCTACTCTTTTATAAACTACAGGTTAGTGTATGCTGTTAAGTAGAGTGCAAGTGCTCTGCTAACTGGTTCCTCCTACATTACTCATTTTCCTTTCCTCCAGGGCCAGGGTTTCTTACTTCAGAGGGTGCCAGATGGTTTGAGAAATTCTTTCTAGCATCCAAATTGTCTTGTAAATATTGTGAAAAAGAGCAGGAATCAAGATTTACCAAACAAAATTACCACTGAAAACCAAACAAATCCGTAATGTGCACTAATTTATCTTCATATAAAAACAATACATTGCAAGGAAATTTTCAAAATACATGCTGTTGAAACAATGTATGCTGAGTAACAGCTCATCATAGAGCTATAGGTTGTTCCCCAAAACCAGGTCCTGGCTGTTGTAAATGCACAACAAAGCACTGGATGGCAGTTTCCCAGTAAAACAGAGGGGCTAAATTTGGTCTTTGGGTAAGCTGACATAACTCCCACGGACTGTATTAGGAGTTGTGCCTTCTTATAGGAAGGGCAATTTCAGTCTGCTTTATTTCAAGGTGTCCAAAAAAATACTGTTAAATTCATAGAAAAAGAAGAGTAGGAAAACAGGTAAGCACAGAGACCTAATACTCCAAAGCAGTGTATCTTTTTACATGGAGAAAAAAAATGTAGACAGACTATTTACTAAACTTGAGCCATGCCATGCTACATTAATTTTTATATGTGTGTTTTGCATAGGAAGGTTCCTCAAGAAACATGTTGACATGATGGAAGAAGAAATGATTGGAAATTTTTCCAACCAAAGGAAACCAGAAACTGCACACCCAAGCCACATATAAACTGGAAAAAATACATTATTAGAGATGAGTTAAAGATTGTTCAGAACTCAGTTTAAACCAACCATATCAAATATAGAAATCATGTTAGCCTATTGAGGCTAATCTACAGCAAAAATCAACCATGACTATTTAACATGGTTTTAAGCATGGTTGTGCTTCTTCCCACTCCCACCAAGTCAGTTTTGTCACTTCTGCAGTGGAAACGGGCTCAAACATTTTAATGCAAGCCATTCTCTATGGCATACATTTATAATTAAATACATGTATAAATACATTTATACAGTCCTAAAATTACATCCAGCCCTTTGAAGGCTATCGCGAGGCTGATGTGGTCCCCAGTGAAAATGAGTTTGACACCCCTGCTCTATGGATTTATAAACGGTCTTGTGGTTCAGCTAGGAGAACTATCCTACTGCAGCTGAATTTACTGTAGTTTCATAAAAAACACTGGGAGTGGCAGTGTGGCCACAGAGCCTGGACCGAGGAGAACCCACGTAAGTCAATAAACTGGGATCTGGGACTACTAAATAAATTCACATCAGGGTATAGAGACAATAAAGGAGACTGGCTCCTTCTTAAATGAATACCCTAATGAAGGAAATGCAACGAAGTGACTGTGGTGGCTAAACCTTATGAGAATGAGAACTAGGTCAATGCGGGAACTCCTACAATGTATTCTATGGTGTTGGTGAGCTTTGATTTCTCTGAAGTTTTGCCACTTAATTCAACAATCAGTATTCAGCCCTTATAAAATGGCAAAGACACACAGTTAGAGACATAGCCAAGCATGGATCATTTCAGGCTAAGCCAAGATTTCAACCACAGCATCGCTCCAAAAACATTCTGGCCATATGACCTATATTGTTTCCTCTCTTGTTATTTTGCTCTAGGCTTTCCAATGGATAAGTCTGCCAGTTTTCATTTCAGCTGAAATTTCTGATAATGATGCTAAGAGTTTAATTTGTGCTTTGCATCACATGAAAGAGATTGAGTAAAAAAAACTCCTGTTCCTTTGCACTTTAGCATGTAAACAAAAATAATGCAGGGGAAAAAAAACCCAAAAGACACCAAAAAACTAAACCAACAACAACCAACCAACCACTCTCCCCCCCCCAAAAAAAACCAAAACCAAACCCCAGACATCAGATTAGCTCATTAAGTCACATGTAGCAAAATAAGCTAAATACAATCATTCTGTGGAGGGTGAGAAATGGAATAGAGCCAATATAAAAGATACTGCAAACAGAAGACAGCAAATCAGACTCTACATTCTAGTGTGACAGAGCTATAAAACATGGCAGTAACTTTGTAGAAGTATGTATGTGCTTAATTTAAAGTAAATGAGTGCAATAAAGAAATTTCATAAGTCACCTGTGGAAAACTATTAAATAGGTATTGCAAAATCAGAAACATGGTGTGAATGGCCATCAAACAACAAAATACAAAATAAGAAATAGCAAGAAATACCTTGTTCAGGAGAAAAATCTAACAAATCTAAGAAAAAAACCACATAAAATTGAGTAATGAAAACAGAAATTTAACAAATCTATAAAGAACAAAAGATCAATGAAGGAAGTTAGCTGGACCATGACAAAAGGCTTCAGATCATATACAGCTGTGAACTAGATTTTTTTTTTCTTAGTATTCGGGGAAAGCGAGAGCAATGTACTAGAAATAGGATTGTTTCCTGAAGGGAGAAACTGAAGACAAACTAGGAGTGATGTCTGGGCTGGTAGAAGAGAAATTAAAATAAAAATAGAAATGGCTTCAGGGCCAGGCAGCCTGAGTTTTGGGATTTTGGAAGGCACAGCATATGGGAAGGAAAGGAAAAAGAAGATAAAGATCATGAAAGGCAGTGATGGCTAACTCAAAATAGAGGCAGCAACTGTAAATGAAATCCAAAATTAGCTCCCAGAAGCAACACAAAATGAGAGAAGAGCGAACAGTATCACACCATACAGTATATATGCAACTGCATTCAATGGACAGGGCACCTGTCCTTGGTGTTGGACTTGGGACAACCTCAGCTTCCAGAGGGGGATGGCGAGTAACTGGAATAGCTAAACCAGCCTCATTCCAAACTCACAGACCATAGATAGAAAACCTGAAATGTTTCTGTATTTTTTAAAGTCTAAGTCCCACAAGATAGGTTGAGTTTAACCAGATTAGCTTTTTTTTTCTTTCTGCAAAGAAGTGGTTTATTGTTCCTCCAGAATAGCTATGTTGTGACTTTGGTATCACAAGATAAAAGACGGTGCTGCGAAAAACATTGGGGATTATAGTAGACAGTAAAAGGATATTGACTGACCTAAAAACCACTGCGTACTCGTGTTTTTGCGGGAAAGGTGATTTAAGACAATGTAACTAAATAAATTATTTTCGTGCCTTTTTTTCCAAAAGGCAAATTATAGGAGCTTGAAAGGAGATGTCTAACTTGGTTTTTTGTTGATGCACTAAACTATCTCTAATCGCAGACCTAAGTATTACATATACCATTAATAACTTTAGATCTTTACTGTGTGGTTACCAAGAAAGAGATAAAAATTGAGATGCCTGAAATCCTGAATCACTTAAAATCTTGGACGAAGCGTTTAAGGCACTTAGTTGTATATAGCTTTAAAAACTTGTTTTTCTCAAAGCACAAAGTGTTACAAGTTCAGCATCTAAATCCATAAGTAATGTTTTTAAAAATATTGACCTTTAAAGTTTCCATGATTAGACAACCTCCACCAAACTGCAGCTCAGTATTCTTTCATAAGTCTGTCTCCATTCCCAGCTTAATTGTTCTTAGATTAGTGGCACTCAGCCTTTTCCTGGAACAAGTAGCAAAACCATTTTTTTTTGGCCAGTTTCCTTCTTCAGAACACATAACCTCAAGATGGCCTCACAAGTGAAAAAGAGACTGAGGTTTGCTTACAGACTATAATTTCTTCAGTAAGATTTTTGTGTGGGCCACCCAGACTGCATGTGTGGTGCCTCGGAGCACTCTAAAGGCAAGGCACCTTCCAGACTTCATCACAGCTGCACCAGCTGGAGTACTCTTTGATAACCTGGAGACAGAAGTAAAAATACCTTCATTAAGTCTCAATATAACGTGAGTTATGAGGGCTGCAGTTATGTTGCAGGACAGGTTTAGAATTCAAAATTGGTTTTGACAGTCAATTTTTTACTTTTTTTTTTAAATTTTAGATAAATGCTCTAAAACCTGTTGAAATTCAGCTGAGACAAGTGTAAGATTCTGCACATGAAATGAAGAATCACCTGTAAGTGTACAGAATGGGAAACAGCTGACTAAGGTAGCAAAGAAAAGCAAAACAAAGCAAAGCAAAGTGAGAAAAAAAAAAGTACAGAAACTATAGCATAGTGTAAGATGAATAAGCATCAGCTGTGCAGTGCTATTGCAAAAAACCATAACAACAACAAATGTAGGCAAAATAATGAAATTATTGCAGACAGGAGTCTACAAAGTTCTTAAAGTAACTTTCCTGTTTGACTTGTCACTGGTAAGACTTCGGACAGGATCTTATGTCCAGATTTGGGTGCTAAGTTTCAAGAAAGAGGAAGGTAACTGGAGAAAGTCCAAAAGAAAGCAGTCAAAATGAAAAACTCAACTCTAGAGAAAAATGACCAGTAAAAAACAAGAATTGAACAGGGTTGTGTTGCATAAGACAGAAAATTCTGAGGCGGGGGGTGACAAGTACATGGCTTGTTATAGAAAGGAACTAGTCTGTTCTTGATCTCAAGGGTCGACAGGATGAGAAGTATGAATCTCAAATTGCAGCAATATAGAATCAAGTAAGACATCAGGAAACATTCTAGTCATAAGGACAGTGAAGCATTAGGATCGCCTGCCTAGAGAGATGATGTAGCCACTGTCACTGGAAGTCTTCAAGTTAGACATACATCCAAAATAACACAGGTTTACGAAATGGAAATCCAGTGGACAGTTAGAAACTTGATTGTCCTAGGACAGTTTAGATGCAACTATTATTAGGTCATTAATTGTGAAATCAAATAACCATAACACACAACATCCAGTGATGTCCAGCTCAAAACCATCAGCACAGCAGCCTTCTCTGCAAAGGGTGAGCATACCCAAGAACCCATGGAGCCCTGATGGTGGAGATGCAAGCTCATTTCTTCCCCAGAACTACTGATATACTGTGGTGCTAAGAGCACATAATATACATAAATGTATGTGAGTGTATCTACCAAACAGCCAACCAAGGACAGTTTCTTGCAGCTAAATGAAGCTCAGCAGAAGAGATTTTGCTGACTGCTTCTCTGGCTGGCCATGATTTACACTCCCCAGACTGTGGCTCTTCAAGCCCATCAGAACCTCACCTCCTGCGTGGCAGCTGCCCAGCACACACAGTTAATCAATGGCCAGATTCTGCTTTTAATCCCATTTCTTCTGCAATTCAGACTCACTCAGCCTTGCTGAGCTGTAATTAAGAGGTTCCTTTGTTAAGGTATTTTGCATAACCACTGGTTTGCTCTTAATTCAGCAACTTGAAGCTAAAGAATATGTGCATCTGAAAGAAACATACTGTAAACCACACGTATTCATAAATTTTCCTGTTGTCCTTCTAAACAACTAGTAAGTGCATGATAACCTTTTTAGCTATAAAAAAGCAGTATTCATGCAAGACAAGCCTCAGTCATTAGTCCAGGTTATACATTGGAAATGATAGATTAGGATGTTTCTTGCTTCGCATATCCTCCTCTATCCAATATAAAAAATATATTTTGTGGACTTCTGTTTGTCTTCTGATGGAATGCACACTCCTCCTTGTCAGTCCAGTACCCATTTGTCAGCCATACCCTCAAGTTTCTCATTACTTCAGAAAGGTATTACAAAAATAAGACTTCACATTCTCTATATTTTTCATATTTTTGTTTCTATATATGTCATACTGAAATTGTGCACTCTTGAGACTATACTTCTAAAATGGCATTGCTTGAACTGCCTGTAACTAATCTTTTCAGATGTAAAAATCTGTTTGCCTTTATCCACCTAAATATGCCTTCAGATAGCTGTTTTGGCATGTATTATTCTGCCTTAATCTCTGTTTATAAGAAGTTTTAAAAGTCATGAAGAAATACATGCTGCAGGTTGTTCAAATGAATAAATCCAGTTGAAAGTCATAGCCATCTATTCTGTAATCCAATAACACTCTTATTGTACAATGCAGAATTTGACTGTTTTTACGGCATTACAATTGTAATTTTTTTCTATCAAGCATTTTCTAAATCTATGTTTGTATTTTGAGCTCTCATTCTGCCAATGCTCTATATTCAAACAAATCCTGCAACAAGTTTCTATAATTATGACATTAAAAACAAAGAAAAAATCCAACAGTTATTCTTGTTTGATTCCTGAATGTAGAGACTCCCAAGTTTATGTTTTTCTCTACAACTAGTTTCTAGGGTGGTTAGAAACTTTTGTTTGTTTTTAAAAATGAAAGCTGAAATTCATAGGTATTCACGTAATTCCTGGAAACTATGAGAACAGGTAACATGCAAGCCCAATTAATAAAAAAACAAAATTAATCTGAGGAACTGCAACTTTTTTTTTTTTTTTTCCCCCAAAGGATATCTATACAACTATCAGGAGCAACTGTGAGGTATTTCAGATGATACCTTGTATCAGAAGTGATCCGAATTTTTTCAGAATGTCCCATTTATTAAATCGACAGAACACTCTGAAGTGTGGATCAGATTATTTCAAATACTATTACAAAATTATGAGAGAGGGGGTTGAGTACATGTTCTCAGCAGAGCACTAAAAGGTATTTAGGAGAAATATTGTCCACAGAGCTTGTTAGCCATCTCTGTAAAAATACATATCAATACATTCTGAAATGGTTAGGTGTCCTTCACTACACAGCAAATAATATCCCTAGGCCACAGCTGCAGCCTGCGCTTAACTCAGGACTCAAGGCTGTGCCAAAAGCTCATCAACAAAGAAACATACTGCAGAGGATTTCAGTAAGCAACAATCTTAAAATGCCACTATGCCTATCTACCTTTGAACCAGCATTTTGTACTTGAGTCATTGTGTTATCTCACAGAAACAATACCAAAAAGGATTACAGCATCCCAGGGGCTAGAGCACATCCCTAGTTTGTGTCTGCAGTCTACAAGGGTTACATGGCATCAGGTCTTGCTATTCACTCAAACAGGGTTTCTTCTTCACATCTACTGTACCTGTCCTACATAAAATCTGATAATTGTCTGTTGTGTACCTGCCTCCCTTTGTGGTGAACCTGGTGTGCAGACAGAGTCGATGAACCCTCCCAGTGTCTGAAAGGCAGGTACGAGGAACATCTTCGGGACTAGACGTCCCTTTTCAGTGTGGCCACTGTGCCTACATAAGAGGCCCACTGATTACTTGAGGCACAGTCGCCTTCATTCCCTCTACTCCAGCAGAACAAGCTTTAGCTCTTTGGTGTCATTAACCAAATCAGTGGGGAAAAAAAAAAAAAAAGCTAATACTACTGTTATTGTAACTAGGGGGACAAAACTGTTAAAAGACAATAGAAGAATTTTCTTTAATTCTAGATGATGTGTATTTGAATATTTATTATTAATACAAATAAATGGATCAAGTGGAAAGTTTGCGCCTAACATTTTTTCTTACTGGATAGCTCCTACTGTGTCTGCCTTAGTGTGTGAGAGCTTATCCAGTGAATATATGGTAGTAGATCTCTTTTGCAAGAAAGTTAAATATTGTCCCTGACTTCCTTGCTTCACTACACTTGTTTTGATCCTTCCTGGGAGAGACTGAATCTCTAACCATCTTCAGGAGACCAAAATTACAAACCTGAGATACTAGACCTCAGTCAATTAAATAGCAAACATGCATCCTAAAATGCTGACTAGCCAGGTTCCCTTGAACTAAATTCATTCAGCTAAATTTAATCTATTTTTCCCCTTAGAGACATGAAAGTACTTGGACAAACAAACACAAAAACCTTGTCAAGAAGAACTAACATTGAAAACACGATCTGTGCTCCATTCAGAAAAGGACAAGTATTTCAGGACCAATTCCTCCCTCTGTCTCTCTCCCCTTGACCCCCCTCCCAAGAAAATCAGCTAGGCATCATCCAGGTTTTTGCAAAAGTTGAGAGTGTTCAGAGATTTTATTTTTTCTTAAGTGGAACAGGAATGGAAGAAAGATAAGAACATAACTTTTTTCATTACTGTGTTCAAGTTAAAAAACTTAGAAACATACTATTATGCAGCATTATGTACCAAAATATATTCTATTACCTAAGAATCATGCAGCTGTTTCCTGGTCCACAAATTGTAAATAGTTCAGTTCTTCAAGCGCTATGTTATAGTGCAGAAACAAGGTTTGGGAGTTAACATCTTTGTCTCGTAGATTTCTACAGATGCACTAAATCAATCTAGCACTGCGAATATTCAGGTTTTGTACCAGTAAATGGTTTCCTTATGTCCCGTTCTTACGGAGGGCTGTCATAGCTCTTCTTACAAACCGCTGAGTTCAAGTCCAGCACTACATCTAAGTGGACACATTTTTGTAGAAGCCATAGCTCAGTGTTGCCAATACTTCCAAGAATTTATATTTCTCTTACAGTCCAAATTCCTGTAGCTTTCTGAAAATCTCAGTTCTGTTTGTTTGTTTTCCTAAAACAACTTCCAGTCCCCATGGGTTATCCAGAAAAGACTAAATCTGACCAGCTAACACATCACCTCAAAAAGCTAAGTACACAGACTCCAAGGATTATATAGCTTTACAACATCATTATCATTAAATCAAGTTCACCTTCTGTCACAGTATTGGTACTATGAGCTAGAGTTGCCTTGAACTATGAGCCCCTTTATGCCTTTTCTGCCCAAGGCTCTAATTCTTCCCTTCAGTCTCTCCATTTCTCGGATACTACTTTTGCAGGATATACTGGCAGGAACAGCCAAGCAGGACATCATTAGAACCGCCTCATCAGTTTTGCTGTGAATCTGTTCAGTCTTTGGGAGAATCATACTGTATACAAGTGCATCTGTCTGAAGCACACGAAAGAAATCATGGAGTTCCTAGTACTTTATGCTGATGCTAAAGTCTTACGACCACTTAAAAGTCTCCAGCTCCCCTTCGTGCGGTGCTCTCTTACACAGTCTGCAGGGCATCACACCCACCATTCTTCAGCAATAAAAAACAGAGTCTGCCTCAGAAGGAAGCGTGTTTGGGTTTTCTCCTCAGTCCTGTACTGTTTCCTAAACCTTTCTTTGCAGTATCCCAGGCCTACTGGCACACAGGACTGGAAATTATTAAGAACGAGGAAAAGTTCAGAAAACTACTTACTTTTTGGTGGAGAAGCATGAGCATCCAAATTATTTTAAACCAAATCTGGATTTTGTATTAAGCTTTTTTAACCCTAAATCCAACCCTCCCTCTCTGCATTTCAGAGCAGGTGTTTCAAAGGGAGAACTGAGGCCGAAGTCAGAACTATGTATGCATGGGATGTCCTGGGCATCTGGTTGGAAAGAAAAGAGCAAGCCCACTTGAGTGGAAGTGTGAACACGTGGAAGGGGAGCAGGCTTGCAATCTGCACTCCCTCCCCCAGACTACTGCTGCTGACCCCACAGCAGCCAGGCCTCTGGGGCTATGCCTGTTGCCTTACCCTAGAGTTAGGCTCCATTCTCCAGGGCAGGTGAATGGTATGTGTGGCATCACCAGCACAAGGCATGCTGGGGCACCACATGGAGGGAAGCTGGCAACTGCGTGTAGCTACTCTTGAAGAACCTGGAAATAAGGGGGGGAAAATACAGACTAATCCAACAAAATGTGCAGAAACAGGCTTATCTTCGGTTTGCACTGGGGTGCTTAACACACATCCATTTCTTTCACAAGTTTATTACTGCCTCGCTGTAGTGATAAACCTTGGACAGGCAAAATTCAAGCTCTCCCTTCCCCAACAAGAAGTTTCAAAAATCTAAACCAAATCAGGTGTTCCAAGTTTGCTAGGATTAAAATTAGACCCAAGCACAACGCAGAAAGTGTCCTTTCAGCTGTTCCTGGGGAGGAAAGTGGCAAAGTTTGCACATGACAAACACAAATATTAATGTTTCCTTATTCCTTCCTAATTGCCTAGTCTGATTTAGAGAAAGCTAAGTGATTCAAGAGTACTTGACAAATAGCAGTCCTCTCCGAGTGGCATGCAGTGCAAGCTAAACCCTGATGTCAGCTCTAAAGCCAAGACTTCCTGGAACAGGTACCTAGCATCGGGATCCAAAAGCGTATTATCACGTATCTGAGGATCCTCGTTTTCTGTATAACCTGGGGAGCTCCTGGCCCCATGAGACCAGAGGGTACCTCCCTGAGAGGGTTAAATGCGGTCACTGACTTGACGTGGATTCAGAGACCAACTTCGGGGTCCTTTGGCAGGATTACTTAGGGCAGGCGGAAGGGCAGGACGAGGAAGGGCTGTGGCTCCGTCTGCAACGCGTATCGGCCGGGGCCAGCCCCGCGCCGGGGGGCCCCTCCCCGGCCCACTCCCGGGCTGCTCCGGCAAAACTCCTCGGGACATCGCCGCTCTCCGGCGGCCAACTCCGTCTCAGGCAGGTCCTGGCGCAGCCTGCCCGGCTCCCCCTCCGCCGGGGGCAGGGACGCGGTCGCTTCCTTTGCCTGGCGCCCCCGGGGGGAGCCCCCCGCCGCCCCACCGCCGGCCCCAGCAGGGCCTGCCCCCGGAGAGGTTGCTCTGCCGCCCCCGCCCCCCGCCGGCGCGCCCGCCCGCCAGCACTCACCATATTACAGATGGAGGCGATGTTTCTGACAGTCATGAGTCTAAAGGTTGCAGCGATCCCACACCGCCATCTTTATAAGGTGAAAACAGCCCCGCTCATGGTGGGAAGAGCGCAGGAAGGGAGAGGGGGCGGCAGCGGCTCCTGCTCCGGGGCTGGGATAAAAGCGAGAGGAGGGGACAGCACAGGCACCCTTGGCGCCCGCAGAGCAGCGAGAAGGACGGACCTTCCTGCCCTCCCTCCTCCGGGCGAGTGACCGGAGGCTTTAGCAGCGCGGGGAGAGCAGCCGCATCTCCGCTCCTTCCGCCTGTGACTCTCGCACGGTCCGCAGGGCCCCGGGCTCCCGCTGGAGCGCTCAGCCGCGCCTCTGCGCCAGCCGGCACGGCGCTAAGCTCTCCCTTCCTCCTCCTCTCCTGGCGGCTGCCGTTGCCGCTCGCCGCTCCATTGCAGCGCTGCGCCCGCTGATCCGCTCTGACAGCGCCGGGGAAGGAAGGTCAGAGGCAGTGACCGGCACGGGGGCACCCCCGGCGGGCCCGGCCGGCGGCTGCCGCCGCAGCCAGTGCGCTGCGGAGACAGGGGGCGCGGGGGGGCTGCCCCTGCCGCCTCCGCCCGGCCCGCGGGATCTAATCGGTGGGCAGCAGGGTGAAGAACAGGAAGGCAGAGTGCAGGCAGGACGACATGGATGTGTGGCAGTGATGGCAGTACTGTACATTGGGACAGGCTCTCTCTGCTTCCTTCGAGGTACACAGAAGCCCAGGCGCTCACAAACCCCAGAACAGTAGGCTGGAATGAACAGTAGGCTGGAATGTAATTTACTGCCCGCAGCAGGTGCTTTGCATTGCCATTTCTGCAGACAACTTTTGTCTTCACAAATGCTCTTTTAGGACCATGTCCGCACCACGCATCTTAGTGCCAAAGTGCTCACTCACAAGTTTACAACACGTGGCATTTATATAACACTTAGTGCAGTAACCTCTTCAAACACAAGTAAGTTGAAGCCCATCCCTTTCTCCAAGTAGAGCAGTATGAGTGTGTTATATTTACACGTGGTAAGAGGCACAAGACTATTAAACAACTAACTCGAGGCCACGCAGCAAATCTCTGAGAGTAGCAAGAACACAGTTCAGCTAGGGCAATGCCTCGTCTTAGAATTCCCCTTTTCCTTAGCAGATGTTGTTTCCAGCAGAAGCTTAAGGCCCATTTATTGTTCCTCTGCTATGCTGAGGATATCATCCAAATGAAGAGAGAGAACTGCTAACATTTCTACAGGCACCTTTGCTCCTAACAGCATCTGGAAGCATGGCACACTCATGCTTGGCTATGCTTTTTACTTTATGATGCTGGTATATAGTAATTTCAGTCTATAGAGCTTGGCCCCGCAGGCTTTATTTAGAGGAAATATTCTGAAGTCATTTATTTATTTCAAGAGAAGGTCTATGATTATTAATAAAAATCTGGCATCAGCAGTAGCATCTAAAGATAAATTCCTACCCGTAGAATACTGTTAGGTAAGTGGCCTCAATCCAGCTCATTGTGGACAAGTGCCCACTTTATAAAAACAGTATCAAATTTGGCATTAGTTGGTATCCTGCTGACAGTTTCAGCAAAGAAACTCAAAATGGAGTTGTCACAGAGACAGAATTTTCTTTCCCCAGTAAGTTGGATTAGTTACATTAAACCACTGCAGACATTTGAAATACAGGATGGAGAAAGATTTTTGGACATTATGGAGTGAAGTCATCAGGGGTACTAAACTGCTTCATAAATCCACAAATCACTATGCAAAAGAGACATCAAATAATATAACATTGAGAAAAATTAATCCTTGGTATAATTCTATTAAGTCCATGATCTTACATGATGTGTGAACTTTCATCCCAAGTGTTTAATTTGTTTAAACACTGAGGACTGGATAATACATAATATCATGGGTTTTCTTGACATAACCAAGGAAAATGGGAGTTAAACTGCAGTGTCATTTCAGAACTGGCCACCCCCAGCCTCAGCTGCAAAGCAATCAAGGCCTGATTGGTCTCCAATGCATTTCTAAGTAGCCTCCAGAGACTGACAGTGTTGCACTACATCTGGCTTTGAAACTCAGACCCCTTTTATTCCAGAAGCCTAATTGTGCACTCTTCACTGCAGCCCATTTATTCCTGTTTACTGTAGAGATCGCGCTTGCTCTCAGTGAAAAGTTATGAACCAAATTAATTTGGTTTGGAAGGTGATTAAAAATATAAATGGAATAAAATGTGATAATCAGTAAAGCCATTTACCTCGTATACATTTTAATGGCAAGGACATTATTCCCAAAATACGAACCCCAGAGAAATCATACGAAGTAGGAAAACAAAAAAGTAAGAAAAAGCTAAGTGGTATTTTCACACTTTTGCTTTCTCACTGATGCTGATTACTTGATTTCAGGGTAAGGTTTCAGTTGGTTTCTGCTTGTTAAACTTTTTTTTTTTTTTACAGAATGTAATTGTTATTAGTTAAGCATTTGTTGGTTGTTCAAGCAAATTACTACTGTTGAAAATAAGTATATTTGAAAAGATGGACATAAATACATACACACACATAGTTCTGTGAAGAATTCAGTATCATTATCCTTAACAATAATAAAAATACTTTCATTTAAAGGTGGACGCATTTTGTGTCTTATTTCTAAGGATTTCTAATAAAAATAGGAAGCGATATACAAGACTTTTTGTGCCAGTTTAACAACACTTCAGCACTGGCTTTTTTGCTCTTCAGTCACATACCAAACTGGGAAAGAGGAAAAAAACTTTCACACTTTAAATGGACTGGAGAGTGTTTTGGTTTTCTTCTGGTGGTGTTATTTTCAGGACTAGGAAGTTTATTCCTGTAGCTTTCTAAAGATAAAAAAGTCCTAAAAAAAGCAACAAATGCTAGTTACAAACATTATAGGAACTGTATAAATAAAGAACAGTGACCAATTGTTTCCACTCTAAAGCGTTACCCTATCTCTTCATAACAAACAACTAACCCTGTGTTTCTTCTGAGTGTTAGACAAAGAGAAGGAAAACAAAGAACTATTTATAACCTAGGACTGCTTATATAATTTCTGTTGAAAGGTCAAAAAATGCCTCCTGCATTTAATTTTAGAGCAGTCTTGGTCTCATCTGGCTATACACTTGAACATTTTTATTTCACTACATAAAATAAGAACCTATTGTAAATATCCTCTTTGGCTAGCGGAGGCCTGGACTCTCATAACATTTTCCATCTGACATTCTCAGAGTACTTTGCAAACATTCACTCAGACTTGTCAAACTATTGGGTGGCAAGTTAATATTACCTTCTTTTACAAAGCAAGAAAACAGGCAGCAGAAATGTAGCTACTTGTCCAAAATTATACAGGAAAGTTAGTAGCAAAGCTGGGACTAGAATATCTGTTCTATGCTACAAAGAGGATATTGCATTTCCTTTCCAGAAATCTTAGAAAATTCCACAGAGGATTCTTTTATGTTTTTCTTGTAATAAACTCTGGTTCAGAAATGGGTAATCATCGGTCAGTTTTGCTGAACAAGTGGTTGGAACAGAATCAAATTTAGAATACATTTACAGGCAATTAAAAGGGCATTTTAATGGTAAAGGCAGTTAAAACAACACTCACATTTTCTGGAAGCTGTGAGAATATATAAGAATTAAAAGATAATTCAAATATCTGGTATACTTTCAGTGCTATGTTTAGAATTTTACAAACATTTTATATATTTTGTTTCTTGCCTTAAATTATGCTCTACAATAAATATCAACGTGTTTTTAATGGAATTACAAATATGTAGACACAAGCATGAGGACTAAGTGTTTTCCATGAAGCTTGGCCGCCACTGCAGAACAGACTGGGAGCTTTAGTACAATGCCAAATGTCAATGCACAGCCCATGGTGCGAGGCTGTAGTGCATAGCTCATAACAGCTTTGCAGAAGCCACTTCGTTTACACTTGAAATTCTAATGGTAAGAATTGTAGTCCATGAAAAATTCATGGCAATCCACAGAAAATGTGGTGAGTTTCCTGGGGGCTCTTTAGTCTAAAAAAACCCACAACAAAACAAAACAATCAAACAACCCAAAGCAAACAACAACTTTGGAATCACTATTCTTCTTTAAGTCTGTCAGCTTCAAAGCAACCCTTACCTAACATTTTCAAATTATCTGAGAAATTATTTCTCTTGATTTAAAATACAGTAAAACTTTGTCTTTAGAGTCCTAATGAGTCATACTGTCGTCACCTACCAAATACAAAAGTTTGCATTAAATTAATCTCTGAATCTTGCCTATCTTTGCTAATGTAAACATTATACTAGCTGGCAGAGAGGGAATACCATTTCCTCCTTTTTATCAGAAATTTCTATTTTATGGAAGCAATCAAAATACATTTACAGTATCTGATGTGACCTTTTTTTTTCTTTTCCCCCCCAGACGTCAGATTTGAAGCCCAAAGGCAGCAGAATAAGGCAAATACATGGATGTCAAATACACCAAAAGCTGACTGAGTGGATAAAAGGAGCTGAGAGTTCTATAGTGATAACCATTAAACAGTTTATTCTATGAAAGGCTGTGTAGGCCTTTACAGTCAATTCAATGCTCAATGGCATAAAGGCATAGAGGTGTGATTATCTTACTCTTGGTTTTTTCCTCCTGCTTAATTGTGTTTCAAAAAATTGTATTAGGAGCCTTGAACTGTGGCAATAAGAGAACTTCTGTGTATTTCTTTGTCAGTTTACATAATATTAATCTTCCCTGACACTGACTACTCAACTGAAAATATTCATACATTTGTGTAAGGCAGAAGCAGGAAGAATGGCCTTTACTGGTATTTTTCTTACCTCTACAAAATGTGCTTTCAGTTGGAAAGATATTGTTTAAGTTCTAGTCATACATATTAGCTAGAAAGAGATAACCAAAGTTTTTAGCCATGGAAGTAATGTATCAGACAAGAAGAAACTCACTGAGCAAAAAAAACAGAAAACCTAAGTTTCTAACAGAAATGTATTGTTATTTTCTGCCTCTACAAAGGAAATAACAATTCTGGCTTGCCCTCCTCTTCTTCTCAAAAAATTGTATTTATTATTTTTGGGGTTTTTTTCTACAGGCTCTAATTTTAACTAACATATAGTCTGAGGACAAAACGGAAAGGATATTTTGACAGCAGACAGGCTCTAAGTGGCATTTAGTCTATTTTCATCAAGAATTTAAAATAGTATTTCCATCTTATATAAAATGTGGCATAAATTAATCAAATTACTTTTTTTATTACATTAGCGTCTCAAAGTTCTAATCAAGTGAAAAAACCCGAGGCTGCTATATTCTAAGGTCTCAAACCTGTCAATTATTTAATGTAGACTGATACTGTCATTCAGCTGCAAAGACTGATGGTCACATCAAGATTTTACTTGCTTGGTTTTCCTTCATATCAGTGTGGAGAAAGACAGTGAAATTGAAATGAAACATTAATGACAATTGTGCATTGTGGTGAACACAACAAGATATTTTTAAACAAATATTTTTCGAAAGTCTTCCAGCTAAGAGAGGTATCAGACCAGTGACTTTGAGATTACATTCATGCATCCCACAAAAGAAAGACTTGGCTGATTAGAGCACCACCCTTCAAGATTTGATCAACTGTGTTCAGATCACTACAGATTCCCTAAAAAGCTCAACACTAATCCCACAAAATAACCAAGGAACCCAGCTGCCGCTTACCTAACTTCAAAATGCAGACCTTCAGATATTCTTCTCCTTGACTATCTAAAGTGTAAGTGCCCTAATGTAAACAGATCTAACATCATCTACTGGCATGGTTGAGCAGATGCTTGACAGCTTTTCCTAGGCATGCATAGGACCTGCTAACCTCTCACACTGAAAAGAAGTAAAGGGTCTTCTTCACCATAAGGCAGCCAGTGTGGAACAAAGGTAGCACATTAAGTATCTGATTCTTAAGTGTAATGCTTCTAACAACTATCCATACTTCCTCCCTCCCCCCTTAAATGTTTCCATGGTCACTAGTCAAGCTCCCATGATAACTGAAGTTCCTGCAAATTCTGTTCATGACCAGAACTGCATCTCTCCTGATCAGTGATTCATCTTAGCTCTACTTAGATCCACAAGTAATGTGGGCTTTCCCACAAGTCCCCAAGATATCCAGGCTTGTAGGCAGACTTAATGCCCAGCTGAGAAGTTTGTTGAGGTAAAAGTTAAGAGGCAGCTCTTTCCTCCAACAAAACATAGAAACAGCAGATCTGCCTGCAGTCTTGTAGGCAATAACTCAATGGTTACAGCACTTGCCCAGGAAACAGGAGAACACTACCTGCATGCGAAGAGGCTCAAATCCCTTGCTATGACAGTAGTCTATTCTCTAGGGAAGGTTTAGGAAGAGACCCTGCATTCCTCCTCTTGAAGTTGTGCCACTATCAGACAAGAAAGTACATTTCATGGAGCCAGAGAGAAGGCAAACAATGTAAAGTTTGTATGTAGAAGACAGAAGAAAACTCGTGCAGGGGAAGAAAAAGGAGTAGGACTTTATCTGAATGACTAAACAGCTTATCTGGTATAGATACTGATCACTGGTTTGCTGCACTAATAGAGGTGCCAGTTTACATTCTGTACTGGAAAAGAAGAAACTGAGCTTGACAAACATCCCACTGACACAGATAGTAAAAATGTAAAGGTTGGATGCCACTTCATCTTTTTGGCTACGTTGCAAGGACTGATCTGACTTGTGTGTCTAACTGTAGAAAATGGTCATTGCAGAGAAACCCACTGGAAATAACATCAAGTTACATGCCTCACAAATTCATATCCAGAGAGTGACTTAGCTGGAGCCCTCAGCTTTTGAATCCTTATGTACTCAGAATAAATTTACGGGCACAAGGATTGCATGTGCAACAATGTTTTAAGCAAGTATCCAGAATTAGAAGAGGTAACTAGAGGTGACAAGAAACAATTTCTAGAGCTATCTCTTGATTGCAACTATGTGACTGTTTGTTTCAGGCTGCAGCAGAGGGATGTAGACCTGTTGATGGTGATTTAAATACAGGGTTCAGAAAACTCCCAGGGATAGTGGGCCAACCTGTTACTTTCTTTCCACACACTTTCAGGTGCTGTGCTGGTAGCTACTCAGTATGAGCCAAGGTGTAGTGTTTGACACTGAGAGAAGAAGCTATGAATTATCAGCAATATATTCACCTCTTTGTGAAGCAGGAGCTTTCATCGAATTCAGAACTCCATGGAAACCAAGATGTTGTGCTTCCTACCTACTAGCTTTGCTGGGCAACATTCAAAGTCTCTGTGCTACAGATTACTGATTCCCACTTTATGCTAATTGGCTTGTGCTCACTCTAAAATCTTTGAGTAGTATCCCCAGTCGGGCAGCACATCACAGCTGTTGTAGAACAACAGCCATGTTTTGCACCCATGTTGTGCTCTAACTCACAGGACAACAGGTCCGGTTCCACCGTGCCAGCCTATGAACTGCAGCCGAGGCGTGCTCAGGGTGAGCTGCATGTGCTGTGAGGTCAGAGAGGGTATTAGTGCAGGCTTGAGGCTTACTTCACTATCCTTACAGACAGATCCTAAGCCTCCTAAAGTAGGGCTTAGATGGCGGTTTAGACAGAGATCAGTAGTATTTAGTTCCTCAAAACCGCTACACGGCTGCTGCTTCACAGATCACACAGATCACAGAATGTTAGGGTTTGGAAGGGACCTCAAAAGATCATCTAGCCTGATCCCCCTGCCGGAGCAGGAACACCTAGATGAGGTTACACAGGAAGGTGTCCAGGTGGGTTTTGAATGTCTCCAGAGAAGGAGACTCCACAGCCTCCCTGGGCAGCCTGTTCCAGTGTTCTGTTACCCTCACTGAGAAGAAGTTTCTTCTCAAATTTAAGTGGAACCTCTTGTGTTCCAGTTTGCACCCATTACCATTGGTTGTCACCAAGAAGAGCCTGGCTCCATCCTCGTGACACTCACCCATTACATATTTATAATCATTAATGAGGTCACCCCTCAGTCTCCTCCAAACTAAAGAGACCCAGCTCCCTCAGCCTCTTCTCATAAGGGAGACGCTCTACTCCCTTCATCGTCTTCATTGCCCGTTTCACACCGACGACGCTTTTGTTTCTGTATGTTAAAGACCTCCAGATCCCTAGAGTTTGGCCTGGGAAGATTCCATCCCCACCAAGACGGAAGCCCCGTCATGACCCAGGCCGCGGGTCCGCCCTTGGCCGACCGCTGCAGGGAGCGCGACCGACCCACAGAGGCGCTTCCCGCCGAGGCAGAGGGCCGCCCCTTTATCCCCGACCGCAGCGGCCCGGGGGCGCAGGCGGTGTCCCCGCGGGAGGGGCGCGGCGCGGCGGGCTCTCCCCTCAGC
The DNA here is from genome assembly GCF_036013445.1 of Caloenas nicobarica. NCBI lineage: Eukaryota > Metazoa > Chordata > Aves > Columbiformes > Columbidae > Caloenas > Caloenas nicobarica. Next base: position 51,194,247 of record NC_088248.1, on the reverse strand, counting down.
GCCTCTCGGAGCTGCGGCGCGCGGATCCACCGCCACAGGCCCGCACGCGCGCCCTGCCGCAGCCGGCCCGCCGCCCTCATCTCGGGGCGGGGGGGGGGGGGGATCACGTGCGCCAGCTCTGCCAATAGCCGGCGGCGCCCTTCCCGCTAGCTCCCCCTGCCCCGCCCCCTCCAGCGGCGGCGGGCGCCGCGCGGGGTCTCGCGGGAGCGGCGGGCGGGTATTTAAGGCCCCGGAGGCGCTACCTGCTCCTTTTCGCCGCCGCCCGCCGCTGCGGTGAGGTGGCTGCAGCCGCTTCAACAAGGGCCCCACCGGGCTCCTAACGGGTGGGGGTGGGGTGGGATCTCCTCGGGTCTTCCCTTCACATCTTGCCCTCTCGGAGCCTGGCGGTGCTCCGGGGAGTCAACACAGGGGGATAGAGCAGCTTTCCCTCACAGAAACCCAGCGCGGAGCCTCCTCTCCGCCCTGCATCCTGTCGTGAGGCACATGCGCTCCCGCTCCCTCCTCCCTCCCCGGCCCCTGCGCTGCTCCGGGCTGACTTCTCTCTCCCTCCGCAGTGCCCGGCGAGGGGAACGGCAGCAGAAAGCGTCCCAAGGTACCGCCAAGGCCTTCCGATGTCCCCGGAGGCTTTGTCTGCCGGCCCGCCGCGCTCGGCCGCTCCCGGCGCGGGCAGGAGGCAAAGCACAGTAGGCCTCGACCGCTGGGCATCTGGAGCCTCGCCTTTGAAGGGCTGTAGGTAAGGGGGCACACCGACCTCATCATGTTTCGCAGCCTGGGGCTGGTTGGATAAGGCTTTGGGCTTCAGAAACGGAGGCTTTAAATCCTGAGGCTTTGTATCACCTAAAGACAAACATACATGAGAATACTGGTCTGTGTCAGTGAGCCAAGGAAGTATTTGTGTACATTTGTACCTTTCTACTCTTTCCTAAACTGTAAGAATAGAGCTACACAGACATTAAATCTGATTCTATGCAGTGGTTTCTTTTTAATAGACTCCATCAAGAAAGTTGCTACAAGCCGCAGCATTTAAGGTACTGAATGCTATAGGCATTCGTGTTCAAACAGACTTAATTTTTGAAACAAAGTCACTGATTGCATAGGGTTCCGGTGCAGTCTTCTACTGTGTCTATAACAGTGACAGTCTCTGGGCTGACCCCTGTATAATTTGTTACAAGGTACATGGAAGTAGGCACAAGGTAGCAAAGAATTGGCTGGTAAAGGTCAGTCTGTTAAATCTGGAATTTTGCAGTTTACTTCAGAGTAGTGTCAATGCTATAAGCAATTTAGACTTAATAAACTTTCCATTGTTTCTGATTATCAGTATACTTTAAAAGATGTTCTATGTAGTTAAAGTGGGCTGATTAGAAAAGAATATTTTTAACAAGTTGAACCGTTGACTACTCTGCAGTCTTGATTTGTTAAACTTTATATAAATTACTTCTGCAGCTTTGTAGAAGAGGGCTTTAAGGTCTGTAGGTCTGTAATAAGACAATATGAATTTTTTTTTCCCTGTTTAGGGATCCCACTTAGCAATTTCATGTTTGAGGTGTTCAAGAGGCAGATGATCACACCTAAATTACAAGCAATGCTTAGGACTTCATTGGAACGTTCTGCTAGTAGGTAAGCATGCTCTAGTGTAATGACAATCACAGATAGTTTTAAATCTTGCTTTTTGATAATTCATAAATGTCAAGTAAATTATAATATCTCTTTTGAGTAAATGGCAACTTCAGATAATTTTAGTTAATAGGAAAAAATTGGTGCTGTAATCTACTCCCCTATTATGCTTTGCCCTCTTAAGTCTAGCAGTGTCTTAAGTGGCCAACACAGAGGGGTATAAAACTTCTCTCTCAAACCCAGAGGTGAGGTCGAAACTCTTCTTTGGATCATGCTGAGAGGAACATGGTCACGGAACTATTGCACTTCAGGAAGTCACCAAATCAACTTTATTAGTAGCCTGTAGCTAGATTTTAAATTGTAATCTGATTCTCATATTATTTGAGTCTTAGTATCAGTTTCATGTAAATCTTTTCAGGTTGTTCAGATGTGTCAGTGCTTTATGAACCTGTGTGATGCACACCTCGAGTGAAAAGAGTTCTTTGTAAACTGGTTGGTCTCCAGGTATGTAGTGTGGAAAAGATTATTGGTTTTTGGTAGATGGATTGCTTTATATAGCTAAGGAAGTTTTATTCTTTACTTGAAAACTAAAAACAACAACAAACAGACAAAACCCCAAAACAAACAAAACCAAAACAAACAGCAAAACCACAGAACTCCACAACAAAACAAACAAAAGAAAAACAAGAACAAATACCACTAAAAAGCCTCACCCCAAACTACTTTACAGTAGTGGAAACCTGCTGCATGGTAATTGTTTGAACTTTATATGGATTTAGCCAATCTAAATTAGAAAAAAATCTGATGAAATCTTATAGGCAAGACAATTATTGTATCCATTTATTCTAATCTGGCTGGTCCTCTAGTAAAGAATCCATACTAATAGTATGGGAAAAGAAAGTCCTGTCCTGTAGAAATGAAGAAATTTGTATTGAGAAATGGCTCTGGCTTAAGGGTTAATGCATGTAGGATGTTCATACAGGTCAACTTTAGGCCATTTACCTCTTGTGTGCATGGTGCTGACTGCAAATTAAAACTTCTTTTTCAGGGAGAAAACCAGCATGTCCAAGGGATTTGAACTGATATTAAACATCAGCTCATGATTTGATGAGTGGCTGATTTTTGAATTCATACTAGATGACTCCAGTGGTCACCTGTAATGTATTTTCTTGGAAGTGGAATTAAAACAAGTGGCTAAAACTGCACGTCTTCAATGATTATGTTTAAATAGGAATCTCACAACTTGTTGAAACAAGTTTCTCAACAAAACATGCTATAATTTATTTTTGTCTGTGGATTAATTGAAATAAAAGAGGAGAATGTTACCAGAAATTTGTGTGTTCTGAAGGTTTCTTGTGTAGGTGCTTCCTGTATGAAGGCTTTTTTTCATGGATGTGGGCACTCCTGTGCTGTCATGCGATAAAGTTCTCTTGCCAAGCACAAAATTAATAAGCTTAATCTTTAACTTACAAATCCATTGAAAGTGGCTCTCTAAATCATCTTCCCTTCTGAATATCTGGTCATGGTTTTCTGAAGTATTTTAGAATGCCAAAGCACTTTGAGGTCAACTGGCCAACTTCTCATTTATTTCATTAGGCTGTGTGTGTTATTCGCGTGTCCTCCAACTAGTCAAAAGGTTGTCTCAGACTTTAAAGAACAAATACTTGCCTATTTCAAATAAACAAAAGTTGCAATATTCCATGTAAAGAACAACCAGCAGGAAGATCCTTGAAGAGCAAGATCAATATGGTTGAGCAATTGAAAGCTCGTATGTGCTTTTCAGTTGCTTATTTCCAAGTAAATATTTAAGATTTGTTCCCCAGCAGGAGCTCTGAACATAAAGTGATTTATGTGCACCCTATTCCTGGCCAATGCTTCCTTAGAATGCACAAGCAAGAACATAAAGTAGTTTGAAGTAGCTGCCAGGCATTGCCCACACAGAAGGGTGAGTTAGTGTGGATTTAGGACCAAACTCTCTTATGTACTTGGTCAGATTAAACTCTCATCTAGCCAGGAAGAGTTTCTCGTTGTTACCTTTACTTAAACATGTCCTAAATGGGGTGAGTATTTAGTGATGATCTATTGCATTCGTAGCCTGCTAGGCTTACATAAATGCTGCTTTTCCTCTGGATTTGTGTTTTTATAAAAGGTGAAACTAAATTTGAAGGACATCCAAAAGTACTTTCTCTTCTATACTAAATCTGTCTCACAACTGTCTAGTTGCTGTTATGAGAAACAATGAATCATTTTCCTACAAGCCTTATCAGTCATTTTATAGTCCTCCAGGCCTCTGCAGTCATGTGCGAGGATTAAGTTTTAGTCTATTCCGTCTTGAGTGTGGTTTCAGATCTCATCTATGCTGCCTTGTGCAGGCTTTCTATTCTAAATCTTGCTTCTCTTGGGTTCAGCATTAACTGATGGTATTCAGTATAAAGAGATTTATAAATGTTGTCTCCTGTTTGCCTTAACTATTAAGGTTGTTTACATTTGATAGCTTGGGATGATGTTTTCAGTGAGCTGTCTACACTAGCAGAACTTTGTGAAAGGAGTAGAAGCAACGTAAGAGTTAGGATTGGTTTCCTTCCCAGATTCATTAGTTGTGCAATCAACGTCATAAAATTCCATCTGCTGCTCTGTCCACAAAGATCTTGTCAGAATCAAGATCTTTTGGAGTCTGCAGTCATGGTTAGCTCTGAAATTTTTTTTTTTTTAACATCAATTGATGCTGAAAACATAGTTTTGAAACCTTTTCACTAAGGAAAACTACTTGTTCCTTTCCTTTCTAAATTAATGGCCTAAGAGTACACTAAAGCTCCCTTCTCTTTTATGGTAGCTATCATGCTCTTGAAGGACCTGTCTGAAGACTTTTCAAAAAATAAAGTGTATTCTTTTGAGTTGTGCTCTGTGCTTAGGTGTTGACTCCTTCAGAGACTTGGTGGGCGTTTGTTTTGTGTTTTGATGTGGTGGGTGGGGTTTGTGTTGTGTTTTTTTTTTTTTTTTTATTGCTACTCTTCAACTTAATGCTGTGCAGTTGGTGATAAAAAGTACCATTAAATCCTAATGACTTGGTCCTTATTCACAATTTTTTTCTAAAATGTTTCAGGCGAGTCCTTGTTCATTCATCGCTGGTTTTTAAAAACTTTGGGAAAGTAAGCTCTATCACAGACAAATCATTCATTTGGCTTTTGTAGTATAGCCTTGGAATTCTCAAAGGCTCCTTTCATACTTGTTCATTTTTTGGGCTTGCAAATTCTTTTGCAGACTGCCTGACTCTGATCAATTTGAAGAGATTGGATTACTCGTTTATCATTGCTCCTTAAGCATTTCTGCTGCTTCGGTGTTGTACAGATTATTTTTACTTTGGTTTGGTATGACTTGCAGTTACTGAAAGATGCAGCTTCACTGTGGAGTACATTCACAGTTTAAAAGTGCTGTCATTTTTATGTGTTTTGATTTGCCCCTGAGACTGATTAAAACTTGTCTTTTAAGCAACATTTTGTCTGCTTAGCTATACTGCACCCTTTTTAACTGGGACTTTAGAGTAGTTTAATTGCTCTTTGCTCTTTCCTTTCCTTTCCTTTCCTTTCCTTTCCTTTCCTTTCCTTTCCTTTCCTTTCCTTTCCTTTCCTTTCCTTTCCTTTCCTTTCCTTTCCTTTCCTTTTTCTTTCTCCAAGGGAAGATTTTCCTTAAATTTCAAGGAGTTCAATATAAAAATGTTTTAGGATGTACTTATTTCCACTGCTGACAGCTGAGGTTTTGTTTCCCATTAGTCTTTCTGTTGCAGAAGATAAACTTTTTCACAGTAGTGACTTACACACTTCTACTGTGTACTGGCAGTATGTTATACAAGATTCCCAATAAAAATGCAGTGTTAGTTAAGTCCTAATTTGCTGTAGCTACTAACAAAATACCCATGTACCACTAAATGATGATGTTGTATGTGAAGTCCAGTCTTTGCTGTTCCATCCTTCTGAGACCTCTGGTCAGAAAGGCTGACGAAAAGAGGGAGAATAATTTCTAAAACTGATCTGCTACTCTGGCAGAGCATAAATGGATTTACTTTACTGTTTTTAGTACATCTAGTGAGAGAGCAAGAATGACAAATGTATACTTGAGACTCTGTGTGAATATTTAATGTTTTACCTACCTTGTTATTTAGGTAACAAGGAAATCTTAAGGCGCTGTTCTTTAAAAGCAGAAAGAGTGTTTCAGTAGAACTGGTTTAAACCAAAATTGAAGTAAAGTTAGTATTTTAAACTAAAGAAGTATAATTTTTTTGTGTGTGTCTATAAGACCTATGACTTTACCTTTGACTATATGTGCTGTCACTCACTTGGGGCCATTATTCTATACTGAAGGTTTATTTTGAAGAAACACTGGTTGAAAAGATAGGTCACTTGAGAGTACTCTGTTCTATGACTGCTCATGAGTAGTTATAATAAGAAATCTCTTATCAATTAACTTTGCCTTGTTTCTATTCCACCTTCAGGCTTTTCGGAATGTAAATGTGTCAGTTCAGGTATTGTTCACCTAATTAATTTTATGATCTAACATGTTAAAACAGTGAAGCAAAATGGATTATTATTAGTCTAGGAATATGAAGTAAATCTAAATTTGATAACTTTATTGTTGTAAATTAGATCATTTACCCTGACCAATACCCTGTGGGACTGTATAGTAGGGGCTGTGCAGTTCACTAAGAAAGCTGGTTTGTATGAATGGTATCCTGTAAATGAAGTGATAACATCACAATTTTCCCTTTTATTACTCATTGGAAAAGTGAAGACTAACGGAAGAAAAATGACCAGGCTTTCTGGAGAATAGTCAAGGGCTAAGTAGTTGGCTTACACCATCACAGATTCGTATTAGCTAGCCTTGTTACTGGCTAAATGACATTAAGTCAAATTCCGTCATTTTATAAATTTTTGTACAACAGGCATTTTTTTGGGAAATAAAATGGAGGAAATCTATAATATAACTTTTAATCTGTACATTTCTGTCTGTTCCAGCTGTTGATTACAAATTTAAGAATGCTGCTTACGCTTTTCATTGACTAAATGTGCAAGAATGTTATATTCATTCAGCAAGACTGAAGACTGTCAGATAAAAGGGGGAATATTTTCATGTCTGTATTTCATGTTCTAACAGACAGTTGAAAAGCATTGTATTTCCTACCTCTCTTCATTTTAGTAAGTTGTTACAACTGTTGAGACTCAATGATCAAAGGAAATTCAGATTAAAAAAAGCTGAAGAATGAAATGTACTTCAGGAGTAACATGTGCTAAGCCCTGGACTGTGTTCTCTGCACAGGGCTACGTGCAACAACATCGGTTTGTATTCTGTGCAAGATTCTAGTTCGACACAAAAGTGCTTGTTCTTCCTTTTTTTTTTTTTAGTTTGGAAGTTGTTGGGGGACCACCTTGGTACTCCCCAAGAGTTTTAGTTCTGAGGAGCTTGGCAACATCAGAATTTTTGTGATGGCTTCTACTTAGTAACACAGATTTGTGATCTCCAGGGTATGTGTTGCTTCACTTTTGAGAATCTAAAGTTTGGATGCAGGTATTAATTCATGTTAGAGTTAGGTTTATGACTCTTTGTGGCCTTACATTAATAAAGCATACTTATTGAAGTTTGATGAGAAGCTTGGAGGCAATACTCAAGTAATAACGGCTACTTGTTGTCCTAACTATTCTTTTGAGTCGGTGGTTAGTTGCCTGCATCTTCTTCATCCCTTCCCATAACGTTACAGTCATATTCAAGATTCTTGAGTTCATGCAAAGAGCAAAACAGCAGTAGGGTGAGAATATAGGCAGAAGGCACTTGTACCTTAGAAAAAGCGACTGTGCATTCCATGGATTCTGGTTTGGATCAATGCAGGCAGACATTTCTTACAAACCCACAGTTTATGAGATGCAAAAATCCTCTTTTAATGGTCATTAGATATCAGATCTATATAGAACACATTTTCTTGAACTTTTCTCATTTGGTCTCAGATGCAACTCACACTGGATTTTTCCACACATCAATACTTCTTGTCTCAATAAAGGTGAAAGCTGTTTGACCTTCTCTGACATTCATTGCTGCAGAGAGGGCCTCTTCTGTTCAGTAGACTTTGATGTAAAGATGAGAGATTTCCTCACATGCTTTGATATTTAGGTTTACAGTTTTGACTCAGTGCATAAATAATGAGCACTATAATACTGCAAATATCCATAGTCTCTCAGATTAAAAAAGTATAGAAGCTGACAATGACTTGCCACCTTCAGATTGTATTGTATGTTTACTGTAAGACACAAATTTATTTTAATTCACAACACATTCTAATAAATATATTTTAACTTAAATATACTTTATTAAAATTGAGAATGGGAGTAATTGGAAATAGGCAGAGTCCAAGGAAGAGCAGTGTGTGCAAAACAGGGTGTGAAAAAATGCTGGAAGTTTCTGCTTTTAGCACTCCCTGGATTTGGAGACAACAGATCATGCGGATCCCTAGTTTTGTCTAATGTGGTAGCAGGTGAGGTTGTTTTATTTCCTTCTTAATGGTATATTGCACATCAAAGCAGAGGTGGTATGTGGCCTATGATTCAGAGTATTTTTCAGACTTTCTCCTGATAAGTGAAGGGATTACACGAAAGTAATTTATATAAAGGAATTTGGCTTAGGTTTTATTAGAGCTCCTGCTGTCAAGTCTTATTACAGATGATGTGGGAAGATGAAATCCCAACTTCTGTTTGGCTATATCGTGGTCGGTGTTTTAAAAATAGGAAATTATCTCATGTGTTTTGGAAAGTGAAAGAAAATAAATAGCGACTCTATAGAAAAAATTCTCTGCAAGCTACCAGAAAAGATTGGTAACTGTAATGTTCTCAGGATTTTAGTAATGGGTCTTATTAGATTCATCACTTTTTTTTTTTTCCTCCAAAGTGTAAACATAAAATGCATACAGCATACTTTATTGGTAAAGTAACCAGAAGGGAATAAAGCCAAGTAAATCATACAGAAGGATGCAGTCTATTTCCAGAAATAATGTGTTCTCTCCCACATACCCAGACTCAAGATACTGATTTCAGGTACAGTATGGCAAAAGTTTTTAGAGTTGCTGGTATGTTGTGACATACCATTATTTTTTTTCCAGATACCTATGGGTCCCCTCAAAACTTCCGTAGATCAGTATGGTGGGTGACAAGCATGCCACCACAAATGTAGGGCAGGTCTCCAGAGAGTTTCACTGAAATTCAATGAAACTGTGCTTGTTTACTTCAGCAGAGAGTCAGGCCCCCAACTCCTCTCTACAAACCCTGGTTACCTTTCTGAAGGTCACTGTTAGTCACCTAATGTCTAAAAGGATTTGAGGTCCTGTCCTCAGCCTCGCCTCATTGTTATCTCAGTAGCTCACCTCACCATTCCTGCGCAGTGCTGTGCTGCCAGGTGCCCTGGCACAGTCTGAAGGTTCGGGGTTATATAAAGTTGGGTTATTTATACCATTTCTGACTAATCCTCATGCTGTTAACCTGAACTCCTCTTTGATCTTGTTCAGCAGGTGTCACAAGTTTCTGGCTTGGCTCATACAGTTTCCCATGTACTACCTTTGGTTTTAGCTTTAAGAATAGTAATCTTTATACTTCCATATAAGTGATCTGTCCTTCCATTGTGGTTTCTGGAGTTTAATCGCAAATTATTCCCTTTTCACCACTCTGTGTTTTTATTTAGAGTAATTGTATTCTTACTGAGCCTGCCTTAAGAATGTTATTTAATATCTTCTCAATATTTTGTGTATGTTTGTGTGAAGACAGAGAGAAAAGTCCCTTGCAATTTGTAATCGGAAACTTTAAAGTAGTTATAGACTGTGATTTAAGTGCTTTTGTTTTTATGCTGTTACACTTTTACATAGTTTATGTAAGTCTTTATTGCCTTGAGATTTGGCTACAAGTTGGATTGCTTGAGCGGGTCTTCAATAAAATTCAGCAGTGCAAAATACTTTTGCCATTTTCTTGAGGTAAAATAAGTTAGAGGTGAATATTTCATGTATTGAAATGTAGGTGAAGAGGAACTGTTTTTCCTTACAAGTAAATTATTTTCAGTTGTCAGATTTCAAAGCTCCAAGTAAGATATCATATGGATCGTCTCTTTGCTTACATTCCCAGCTGCCTTTCAAATCCACTCTGGCAGAATTTCGCATGCTAGATTCTATAAATTGCATGTTTTGAAGTAATTTAAAATAAAGATTTTTAGGGAAGGTTGGGTTTTTTGTTTTGTTCTGTTGGTTTTTTTCATGGTTTTTTGTTGTTGGTGGTCGTGGTGGTTTTTTTTTTCAGAAGTATGCAGAACTGGATTCTTTCCAGTCTTTCTGAAATTAGAGTTTTACTGTTGATGTCGACAGAGCAATATTTGGCCAGTGCTGAATAGTTTGAAAATCCCACTGCTAGTTACTAAAAGCAAAATCATTGGTATTTCTTAATCTCTTCAGGTGGCAGGGCATGTTTGGTTCAGCCAAGTAATTTGGATTGGCCACACTGAAACTGTTGATAATGTAATTTCATACTTATATCATGAAGCCAAGAGGAAAAATTAATTTATTATCCTGTAGGCACTGAAAGAAATATAAAATACACAGATGTAGTTGTAGTCTGCCTTTCAAGAAACCTTAGTTTGTGCCCTACATATCATCAAATAGAGGCATTGCGTGATATAAGCAGTCCTGCAGGTATCACCTGTTTTAGTAGACAGGAGCTTGATTTGAGGAAATCCTTCGGGGTTTTTTACTCATTATGCAGTTGTGGGTTTTGTGGTTTGGAGTGTTTTGTTTGTTTTTAATAACAACTAGACAGTTCATATTCATAATCTGTAACATACCACAGGGCAAACCTGTAAATAAAGCAATCAATGAAGTAAGGAACTTTAGGAAAAGATGAATTTCCTATAGAGAATGGTATGGAAGACTTCATCCAGAATACAAGGTCGGTCTCAGATGGTTGTGTGTATGCTTTAGTGTCATTGTGGTAGCATCGCTGAGGTAAAAGAAAATCCTATTTAAGCAATATGTAGTTAAATGTAATTAAAAAGCAGATGGACATGGAGTTAAAATAATGAAACAAATCTGCTTAAAAAATGGTAGCTTGAGGGAGCACCATAAGATGACTGAAAGAGAAGGAAAATAGTCATCACATACAGGGGTGTTGTAATTCCAATTTTATTTTTAAACTGGAAAGCTACTGAAAATTTTATGTAAGATTGTTGGCATGGACTGAAGAAAAGTGTAGACATGGTTGTGTGAAGGCTTCTGAAGAATGAAAGCAGAAGGTGAAGATGTAGTGGTTTGTGTTTCACACATTGTTCAGGAACCTTGAGAGCTGGGTTTAGTTGCTCTGGTTTGGAATGATTCAATAACCACCGCAAGTTGAATGCTACATATTGTGGGAAGTCTATTTCTTCAGTCCCCTAAAAGCATTAACTGAAGGTAAAAAAAATCAAAGTCCCATGCTAAAGAGATGTTCAATATTGTTTGTGACAACATAAGATCAGTAGTCTGTTCCACCAACAAAATATTGGTGTGTGATGAATTCTAAAATCAAGCTCAACATGAGAATTAGTTGGTGATCAAAACTTATCCAGAGCTGATATAAAATTGTCAAGAACAGATTAAAATACAGAACAAAATGTAGACACTTCGTAGAATTCAGTATGTCTAGTCAGCATTGAAGTTAAACTAATATTTCTTCTTGTTTGACAGTTTCTATATCAAACCCAGAAAAATTTCACACACTTCTCATATTTCTGATCTATAATTTAGCAAGAAGTAGGATATTCAATACAAGTCACTGGTTATTAGTGTCTGTAGATGGATAGTTTTGGAGTCTGAAATATATTTTGTTCACAACCGTAATCTACTAAAAATATGTCTAAAACACAAGCCGTATGATCAAGTATATTACATAACAGCTCAGTAATGTTGCTCTAAAAGCTCGCTTGTCTTTTTAACCTTGGATAATTTTTCCCCAATAAATTGCATGCAGACAGCTTGTCCAGAAAAAGAATTGTTCATTTAGGTAATTGCTGTTAATTCAGCTGAAAAAAACCCCAAGGGTAATATCACCTCTCCTTTTTAGAAAAGCAGTGCTCAAATTCAGTGAGAATGTCTTTGAGCTTTCAAGTGCAGCTGGTTTCACTGACTGACTGCGTGGTTTCTGCCCCTGTCTAACGGGAACCAGAACTGGTTGGGATCCTGGACCGTGGCTCTTGGTGCCTTATTCAGCTGTAGCTCTGCTGAACGCAATGCTGGGGGTTGAGGTAGGTAGTGGAAATGGATGGGGCCTCATTACAGTTTGCATAGCTGTGCAAATGTGCTCTCAGACATTTGTAGGGCAAGAGGAAGGTACAGGTCCCTCGGGAGTTCATTCTCTGTTTTCTCCCTGGAGCTGCAAATCTACAAATGAACCTAAGGGGATGTGATGGGTGCAGTGTACGAAAGTCCACTGTAATTTATACAGAATCAGTCCTTGTTGTGGTAGTGGAGAGTAACATGGTAAATAAGCCTACAGGGAATACCATAAAATTGTATTCAGGCTTGTTGCAGTATGCAAGCTAACCTGGTTAGACCTAATTTTGTTATGGGTTTTGTTCCATGGACCCTGGATATATCCTAAAGTACCTGGTTCTCTATAGTGTTGGGCATCCAGCAGCCATACAAGATATATAGCATTAATGTTTTTATAACAATAATAATTTTGATTTCTGCAAGTGTTTTAAATAGCTGGAATTGTGTGTAAAGCAATAAGAACAAACATGTCTCTTTACAATTGTTCTTCTATAAATAACGGATTTTACTGTATTGAGAAAATTAGTTACTTGTCTTATTCAATATCTCATCATACCCATTGTATAACAGCCAAACGCCCTGGCTACCCAAGCTCAAATGGTCATTTTGTATAAAGGTGTAGTTGAGCCCAATTTGTTCAGGTCATCTTAATTGTTAGGTTCCCTGCATACGGTAACAGCTGCTTTTTACCAAGCCAGAGCTAATAGCAGGTTTACTGTGATTCACAGCAAGACGAAAGAAGCTTCCATAAGTCCCAGAAATAACAAATTCTTTTTAAGTGTCATATATAGGTTTTTGAAGCCTAATGAATTGTAACAAAAAGGCTTTTTGTCTTGTGAAGGAAATGTTAGTGTATCAAATCAAGGATATTTTGTATAATGCAGAAAGCTTGCCTTGTTCAAGTTGCAACCTTTAAAGTGGGTTGGCTTGAAAGAAGGGAAAGCTGAAACAGAACAAGTGGCAAAACACTGGACCATACTGCTGGAAAGCAAAACCACTGCATTGTATCATCAACCAAGGGAAAAAAATACTCTATTGTAAAACTTCATTTTGAAACCTAGGATCCATTTTTTTCAGTTTCGAAAAATCTCATACTTACACAATGCAAGAGGACAAGGGAAGAAAATTATCCAGAGGGTTGCACAGAGATCTCCATGAGGCTGTATAGGATCCGAACCCACCGTTAAAAACAACTAAGGGTTAATAATCAGCACTGAAAGTTATGTGGAGTTGGTAAGATGGCAGTGGAGAAAAGACTAGTGGCTTTCTCCTCTTTGCCTTTGTTTTGTAACTCAAAAAACCTGATCGCTGAGACATTTGTTAAATAGTTGCTAGTAATAGCCATATCAATCTCATTTTAGAATTACTGCAGATTTATGTCGGAGCCTGACATATTATGGAGACAAGAAGCCCGTGCACTGTTTCGTATTCATCTAATCTCTCAGCATACTGGGAAAATGCAT